>NC_133770.1:181403092-181540453 GCF_003597395.2 Chelonoidis abingdonii | reverse complement strand
GATATGGTAATATCGATTTTAGCACTACTCCTCTCGTCTGGGAGGAGTACAGAAACCGATTTAAAGAGCCCTTTATATCAATATAAAGGACTCTGTTGTGTGGACGGGTACAGCGTTAAATCGGTTTAACACTGCTAAAATCAGTTTAAATGCGTAGTGTAGACCAGGCCAAAGAAGAGGTCACGATACTCAAGCCTAAACATGTCCTGTAATCTGGAATCCTATAGTAAGGACATTAGAGGAACAGTGCTGCCGAGTAGTTGTGGTGGATTTAATTCCTGCCAACAGCCAGGCAGAATAGCCACATAAAACCCTGATTATTTGGTTTTCATGCCGGATTTGAGAGTTTCACCCTCATTGCAAATATATAATTCCCTACCCTTGTATTGTACTTCTGCTATATAAAATACGTCTGAAAGAAAGGTTATTAGAAGATGTTCAGTGTAGTGCTTTCATATGACCCTGTTATGTAGTAATCAGTATCTTAACACATTTGGAATTTAATATATTGTGCTAAATAACAGCTTCTAGTTCTGTTTAATTTGTGGATGCCCGTTAATAGTAGTGATGATCCACACTGGAACACTGGCTAGGAACTCTCCAGACTTTGAGAAAGTTCAGATTTGATTCCAGATATGGAGTTAGTACTTTCTCAGACCTCTCTCTGTAATAAGAAGCTTTGGAATAATGATTCCAACTCTCCTTAGGAGTGTGGGAAAGTACAGATTGGATCCAATTCTAGATTCAAACGTTGCAAATAAGGCTTTCACTTTGCAAGAGCCATTGAAGCCAATGGAATGCACAGACTGTTTTTGTGTCATTGCTGATGTACAGAACTGAATTTGCACTGTCTTGCAAGTGTGTTCCCATTCTCACCACCACCGCCACACACAAAAGTGGCTCCATAACAAAAGAAATGGGTTTCCCATATTTGAGAAAATTATTATTCAGGTTATGAAGCCTTTTCAGACAGTTGTTCAAATCAACACTGAAACAGGCAGTCTTCCTTCCCTCAGAAGTGTGGGGGCAGACAACAGAAGGGTAAAGTAGTATTTCTTTCACTTCTTTTAGAGGAAAATATATCTACTTTAGGTACCAGTTCTGGAGAATAATTTAATTATACTTGTAAATGGCATTCCAACAAAAAAAGTCATCAGATATGACAGCACCTGACTGACTTATGGAAAACTAGAACTGATTTGATGATATTAGAAAATGTTAGCCCTTCTGCGGGAGAATATTAGTTGCTGACACCAAGAATCTGCAAAAAGTTTTCAAAAAAAAAGAGGCAAATGATGTTCAGATGCCTACTGTTATCCAATACTCCTAGCAGAACTTCATGGTGCATTGAGCTGAATATATTGCCCTCTGTATATGTGCAGAATTCCCATGAGGTGGTACTGCATTATAGCTCCAGCCAGCCTTTAAAGAACTATCCTGAAGTGCCCTCAGCTGATTAGAGTGGGATTGATTGAGCTAAGAATCTCCCAGGAGGTGGTCAGCAACTTGCTGGATTGTGTCCTTAGACTGCAGTGTCAGTTTAATGAGTGGCATTCCCATCCATTTTTAGGAGACCTCATTGTTTATGGAGGGCCAGATTAAGTTATAGTAACTACAGCTCCATGTTGAGGGCCCCAGTTCGTTGAGTCACACGAGGAGTTCACAATCTCCACTTACATTTTTAAAATATTATGTTTTTTGCAAAGACACGCTGGAACACATGAACTGAGTGTAACTGATGCCTGTCTGAGTCTGCAGACAGCCTGAAACAATGGCTCCATGATGTGTAAAATGCCTCATTTACATTAACTCTTAAACTTGCTGCCAAACGAAGGAGTATCAGACTAATGGCACGTGGCTGGGGGTGGGAACACAGGGGCCCAATGTGGGATGCACCTAGAACCCCAAATTTCCTTAATTTGATGCTGCATCAGCCCCAAGTAGGGATACCTAAGATTTTCAGAGAGTTGCTACTTTTCCTGGTCACTGAAGAATTAGTTTCCTAGAGTACTACAAAGGATCCACGTCTGTGGACAGTTACTATGCTGGAAAGGCAACATTCATGAACAGTTCAACATGTGGGTTTTTCAAACAATGTAATGTACTTTCATCTGACTGCAAAACATTTCTTCTGCTGCATCACCCGTCTGAAACAAAGTTTTTTCAACAAAAAGTCAAGCTCTTTTGTGCATTTTGAATCTGTGTCACCTAGTTTGCATGAATAAGGACTGTGCATGTGAGTAAATTTACTCATACGCTTAACAGTTTGCAGGATTGAGACCTTAGATTTATAAACTCTTTCGAGGCAAGACCAAGACCCACAACTACTTTTCTCTAGGTGCTCTCTAAGGCCTGGTCTATGCTGGAGGGGCGGGGAGGGGATCGATCGAAGTTACGCAACTTCAGCTATGTGAATAATGTAGCTGAAGTCATCGTACTTAGATCGACTTACCGTGGTGTCTTCACTATGGTGGGTTAACTGCTGCCACTTCCCCGTCGACTCTGCCTGTGCCTCTCGCTGAGCAGGAGTACAGGAGTCAACGGGAGAGTCAACAGGCAGCGATCGATCCCCAAGCGCTCTCCTGTCAACTCCTATAGTCCAACCTAAATGATTATAGGATGAGATCTTAGGCATTCCAATGCTGAGCACCACACTAATTAACTTTTAGGAACCTAGAAAACCACAGAAATAACACTGTGATCCAAAACTGAGGCAATGGCCTAGGATTCCTGTACAATGAAAGTGGAGAGATAGGTGCCTTAGAATAAGATCCATAAAAGCCTGCACGAGGCATGGAACTGCGTAAGCTACCCAATGGGAGATATGGACCAGAGAGGTGTTCTAAGCCCCAGCCCGCTCATAGAGATATGCGCCAAAGGGTATGTCTACACTCACTGATGGTGGCATGTAGGGTATGTGTAGCTACACACCACAGTGAAAAGCAGGCTGCATCTACGCTCACTGTGGTGTGTAGCTACAGGGAGCAGTGAAAGGTGTTGGCAGTGGGGAGTCAATGGGAAGGCACTGCTTGGGCGTGGTGAGAACCATGTTGAGTACAGACCCAAAGGTTCTAGTTTGCCTTAACTCTTCTCACCACAGCAGTGCCTCACCATCTACACTGCTATTTATAGCTGTGCTCAGGGTGTGTGCAGTGCATGTATTCTACATGCTGCTGTAAGGGAGTGTGCAGTATAGACATACCTAAAGCCATACTGCAGAGGCGTCTATCTCTGCTTGTGATCCATGAATGGGAACCTGCCTCCTGGAATCAGGTGACTTGGTCACCTAAGTTGTTTCTTGTCAGAATGAGTGAGATGCCTGCCTCACTCCCCACAAAACAACCAGAAGTGTCTTCCTTATAGCTTTTAGCCCACAGATTAGAACACTCACTTGAGCTGTGGGAGACCCAGGTTCAGTTCCCTTCTCTGCTTGTCATGAAGAAAGGATTTGAATGGAGGGTCTCCCACCTCTCAGGAGAGAGCTCTAACAACTAAGCTGAAGGGCTCCCTCAGTCTCTCCTGTTGAAGCTGTTCCAGCAGGGGAAGCTCATCTAGAAGTTCTCCCACACAAAAACCCTCTCCAACACTGGGATGTATTAGTAGGAATAATAACTCTGACGCAGCAACACTTTCATTCAAAACAAACATTTGAACATAAACCTGCAAGTGTAAGGAGTGGTATTTTTTTTTAACCATCGTTTCCTGTTAATGATGAAAACAAATGAGCAAGATTTATCTCTTTGACAAGTGATGTGGGTGTGAATCTTCAATTAGCATATAACAGGGTTAGACTCTGAGTCCCCATAGGGCGTGGGAATCACTTAAAGAAGAAAATCCCACTTGGTAATCTCTTCCTAAGAAAGCCAAGAATGTTATTTTAAAAGATACCTGTAAAGATGAAGATAGCAATCTTCATGCATGTCAAGGTAAAAAGCAAGCCATTTCATCTCCCAGAAACTCAGTGACCATGCTTTGATGACAAGCCAGATGGCAGCTGCTCCCCAAGCCCTGTGCCAAGAAAGATGATTGGAGCTGCAATTTACCTTCCGTGGTGTAGCTCAATGCTGGAGCATACCACAGCTGTGAATCTGGCTTCTGCCAGTAGGTGTATGCACAGTTGGTTTCCTCCCAATTTGGATTCAGCAGGTAAGAGGCTGTATCAGTACCCAGCAATTATGAAATTGGCATGCATCGGATTGTTTACTCACAGTAATATTCCTACTGGACTTTATTAAAACACCATCTGTTGTCAGTGCAGACAAAGAATCAAACCAGAACTATCCACTGAGTGAGTATATATGTGTGTGTTCAGTTATGTTGTAGGATTAAGTCAGGCTGCTGAAAGAACACATTTTTGTCCTTTTAAAGGTAGCTTTTAAGAATACCCTTATGTTCCTAATGGATTTTTTTCTGTAATATCAACCAGACAAAAAACAATCTGTGGTCAAAATGAAGTTGTCTGTCTCTGAGTCATGCTGGAATGGAAGCAAATGAGTGCATGCGTATGGGTGGAACCCAACAACATTAGTTTTACTACAAATTAAAGCTGAAATGTTCGAAGGCAAAGGCATCTGACTGAATGATGCTCAGTTAGAGCAAACTTATGAGTTATTGTTTAGTATTAAAAGGGTGAGTAATAAAGGATATATGCCAATAATAATACCTTCAGGGCTTGAGAAAAAAAGGGACAAGCTTTTACAATCAGCTGCTTTCTCTTGCTTTCTTTCTAATTCTTCAGATGGGGATCAGATATTCCTAATACACAGCTGGTCTCCACAAATGGCCAAGTGTAATTTTTTCATACCCCAGCATGTAATTCCAGGTGAAATTAATTAGTCAGAATTCTTCATCAGGTAACATACTAATAAAATGTGATGCAAATAATTAAATATGTATATATAGGGAAGAGAGCACTAAAACTCAGATATGTCATTTCATTTCCACAAAAAGGCATCTGTCAATTTAGAACTTGAATGCACACACTCTCACACACACATACCTTTTAAAAAATAAAAATGTAAACTAGTCCCAGTTCAGATTGTAAGATTAAAGCTGCAATAAGAGGAGAGAACACAAGCCAAGAACACCCCTGGGGAGAAGAAACAAAGTGCACTAAAAAGCCTGGGTTGTTTAAGAACCAAGTGTTTGGAGGTCTTTCCTTTGCTGAATGAGGAAGTGGGGGTATTTTAGTGGACTCACAGGAAAAATGTACAGTACTATAAGGAGTCTCTGTAGTCTATTTTGCTCAGTATTTCTAGACAACAGAAGGACAAATTTAGCCTTAACATAAGTAAGTATTGCACCTGGCTAAAAGGGCTACGATTTGTCCCATATTTCTTTGCCAGGCTCTGTACAGTTATGATGTAGGCCCTTACCTATAAAGTGCACATGGGGCTAAATTCTGCCCTTAATTAAACATATGGCACCTCAGGTTGCAAAAGTGTAACTGAGTGCAGAATGTGTCACCATTGCTAGGACTAAGGTCTAACTTCCTATCTTTCCTCCACCAACTTAATCATAGACTATATGTCATGCATGTAGATTGTTGTAATTAACTATGTCTTGGTTGAGATAGATTCACTATTTTAAAGGTGTGTAATAGTCGCCTATTCCACACACAATATATGCTGCCAAAATCCAGCTCCTATTCCATTGTAAACCACAGATGACAGCTCTTCTGAAGTTAATATCATTAAGCCTCACTGCAAAATGTGGTTTCCTTCAACTATGATTTTCTTTATGACAGGATGAAGATAACACACCAAATGCTGCCCAGACTTACATGCCCTACCAAATCATTGTAGTCATTTTGGCCTGGATCCTTAAGGGTGTTTAGGCACTTAACTTCCCTGGGCCTTTGTCCATCATTTCCTTTAGTGTAGCTGAGGTCCATATTTACCTCCTGTGATGTACAAAATGTCCATAGGTGCAAATAGGATGAGCGCCCCAGAGTGACAGTTCGGGCAGAAGCAGAAGTACAATACCACTAGCCACCTGCAGAACCCATTCTGTCCTGAGGGGTGGAGCTGTGTAGTGCAACCTATAACGTGGACCAGGTCAGCTCCAGAGGAGGCAGAGTGAGGCTGGCCAGGAGATGTGCAGATTCAGTACATCTCCTAGGGATCTTCCACTGTACAATCAACAAGCCCTCTCCTGGCCGAATTTCACAGAGGAGAGCAGACAGACAGCAGGATGTGTGTGAATGTGTGAATCTGCAACCCAAACCACAGATCTAATTTTCGATCTCACAGCCCTGACATAATTCCTTTTAATTACCTGAATAGTAATTCTTGTCAGATTTTCCTACATGCAGTAGGTGAACTGGGAGAAAAAGAGAACAGCAGCTCAGCTCCCTCTGCCCTATCCCCTTTGACGCTCAGCCATAGGGGACATAAGGGACACCCTAGAGGAAATAAAACACTTGGTCATAATTTTAATGCACACACAGTGTGGGTTCTGGCCTCCTTGCCATACACACACATCTGGCTCTTTAGAACATTGGGCAATGTTGCTTTGAATGAAGCCCTAACAGGCTATATGGAACTTATGATCCAGCCCTGATAAATGCTCATTCTTCCCAAATGTGAAAAATATTTGAAACACATTTTTAAAATGCTCTGCTGATGCTGAAAATCACAGTTTTGCTGATAACATCAGCCTTCCGGAAAGACGTGAAACAAGGCCCCCGCTGCGTAATAAGCTTTTGTTCTCCATATTCATGCAGTCTTTCAGCTTCCTATAAGAAAAGAGAGAAAAACAACAACAAACTCTAAGCTGCCAACTGTTCCACAACGGAATGTTTTTTATGATCCACAATTCCATTAGGAATTCAGCAGAGATAACTAATTACAAGAACCAAACAACCCCCTCCCCAATGTACAGTGCACAGAAATGACCTGCTAAAAAAGATGAATTCCAAATATTTTCACCATCAGCAGCACCAGTGCCTGCCCTGGGCTGTTACTCTATGGACACTGCTGGCACAAGTGCCACTTCCCACTCTACCTGTGTATTGACACATTCAAAAGAGTCTATCACACTGTGCAGTGCAAACATGCTGAGGCTGTGTAACATCTGTGCCAACACTCTGCATCCTTATAAATCATTTCCTGGCTCTTGCTGGGGTAACAAGGAAGAACACTTTGGCATATAAATGTAAATCATTCTATGTCCTCTGGAATAGAATAATAATTGAGTTGATTTACCAGCTATGCATTGTTCCTGGAGATGTGGGAAACATATTGGCAAAGAAAGGTCTTCTTCCAACAAAAGAAAGGATTTACTGAGCTACACAAAAGTGATTGGAATAATCAGCTAGGCTGAGCACAGGGGTTTCACCTCCTTGCAGGCTGAAATGTAACTAATTCACCTCTGGTCATGTCCAGAATAAAAATGTACAGGAAGCATTATTGAACCAGTACATGGTGAACATATAGGGGCAAAGTGTGCCCTCATATACATGCCTGGATTTCTGCAAAGTCAAGGGCAGCCAGCCACATGCATTCAAAGGCAGAATTTAGACATTAGATAGTATTACGCAATAATATTTTAAAAAAGAAATTAATATATAAAATCACTGGGCAGAAAAAGGGATTCACCAAATGGTGACTGGCTAATAAATGGTCTTTTATTTACATTCTCTGACTTGAAATCCAAAGGTAAAATCCTGCCTCCATAGAGCTCAATAGCAAAACTTTTATTGGTTTCAGGATTTCAACCCAAAGTTCACCTTTGAAATGTACATTTCTAATTTTATTTCAAAGTCTTTGATGTACTTCGTAAGTTCTTATACATTTTTTCTCCCTAGTTTTTACATAAAAACAAGCTCACTGTCTCACATAGCATCTCCCAGTTACAATCTCCTAACAAAAGAACACCCAATTCACAGCAAAATGCTAGTTTACTTTAGGGAAAGGAATGAACATGCAAGTAAAGCCACACATATGGAATAAAATGTGCATCAATGTATTCAGGGCTCTTCAGTGTCCTCCATTGTGCAATCATCCTACTTCATTTCCCATGCAATATGGACACCAATAAAAGATGTAAAAGTAGAAATATCTCCTGCAGATGTTTTGTGATGCTGTAAGAGATTCCCAGGCACTCTCTCACATATGGTACTTGAATACCCAATTACCACTCATTATTTAGATAGTTTATTTCAAGGGTTAAGTAATATTCTCTGTATTTCTCTTCCATCTTCTCTACCGTGATTCTCCAGCTCTACATACAAAACACTCTTTCATATTCTCTAAACATTATCTTTTACAGTTCTATTGCTGAAATGGAAAACATGACATGAAGTCACCATAGGCCAGAGGTGGAATTTAATTTCTCATACTTTCCAACCCATATACAGATCTGTAGGATAAATTGTATGATACCAGAGTTTAATTTTGGGGCCTCTAAGTACAAACAATACAATTAATGAATAATAATAAGCTCTGGGAAACAGCATGCTTTGCTCTAAAGTAACACTGTAATATATTTCTTTTAGCAGTTTACCTGTATTTGAATACCAAATATTTATAATTAACTTTTAGATCCCAGAATTTTACATTTATACATTCCTTCTATTGTGAAGGACACCAGCACACTTTACAAACTCTAGGCCTGATCCTGCAAGTCTTTACTACAGAGTATAGTGCCTACTACCATAAGTCCCAGGTGAAATCCTGGCCTCACTGAAGTCAAAGGGAGTTTCACAACCCGTTCCCCCCAAAATGACTTCAGTGAGCACATGCACAATAGTGGGCATGATGCCTGTTAGTAAGATTTACAGACTTGGGCCTAGGGTGACCAAATGTCCTCATTTTATAGGGACAGCGCCGATATTCGGGGCTTTTTCTTATATAGGCACCTATTATCCCCCCACCCCAGTCCCAATTTCTCACACTTGCTATCTGGTCACCCTACTTGGGTCCTACATACATGGTGGACCAATGAAATAGAGCAACCAGCTGACAAATAACATATTGAATAACTGTCAAGGTACAGAAAATTTTGTCCTAGGCACTGCAAGAGATGCCCCTATTTCCCCAAAATAAAAGTGCCATGATAGCTTTAACGCTTATGCACAAAGTAGCCATGCCCTTAGTTTTGAATGCCTCAACTGGGTAATCCCACACAATAAATTACATTGCACTCAGTTTATCTACCTTATAAAGAAGAAGTGCTAGGTCAATTCTTCTGCGAGTTAAATCTGTTGGGCCTGGACATGTAACGTTATTCCAGTTATGAGCCTTGAACATGCAAATGCTTACTGGCAAGTGTCGAGCTTGCAACCATAAGTAACAATAGCCACATTGCCTTCAGTAGGCCTGTTCTTAGTTACAAGTACTATGCTCATGGGGTTTGCAAAATCATAGTCTCAAATTAAATGTAACTTTATTAAAATGCCTCCCACATACAGCCTCCCTTTCGACTACCCCGGAGTAAAGCTGTGTCCTTTCCTCTAGCACAGAAACAACACAGTGCCTAGGGCTGTCAAGCACACTTCCTATACCACGGGCATGTGGCACTACTACATAATTTTACCAACAACTGTCCTTAATTCAGGTCCCTGGGGAGTTGAGCAGTGTTGCTGCTCCTTAGGCATCTGCCACACCACTAGATGGCTACCACTGCCAAGTATACCAATGTCACCGTATCTCAGTGGGTCACAGCTGAGGATGTCAGATTCAGGACAAGCTGCTGAAAAATAGGGCAGACTCACCCCTGAACTGGTGGTCCTTCTTCCATAAGATATACCAAACCAGCAACAAAAGGAAATTTATGCCTTACCACACTGGCTAATAAGAAGTCAAAAATGCAGTCTCCTTAGGTATCCCAGCTCTAGTTTCACCACTCAGACACTACTTAATGATGACTGGTTATTTAAAACCAATTTAATCAAACAAAGGGGTCTTCTGATCCCAAAGAACAACCAGCCACATGTCTGGGTCAATATATAACTCAGATCTGATCCAATAATCACACTGTTGCCAATCCTTTAGTATCTAATATCTAACGGTTTATTTACAAGATAAAAGAAAGAGGTGAGAATTAAAATGGTTAAAGGAATCAAATACATACAATAATTGCAAAGTTCTTAGGTCAGGTTTGCAGCAGTGATGGAATAAACTGCTGGCTTATAACATCTCTGGTAACATCCAAAGGATTGGAAGGCCCTCAGTCCATTGGTTGTAATGCTCCTGTTAATGTAAGTCCATAGTCCAGAGATCAGAGCAGGAAAGAGGCAAAATGGAGAGCTTCCAGGGCCTTTTATTCTTTCTGCCATGTGATGAGTCTGCTCTCAGTACAGTCAGTCAAAAAATACAGGCACAAGGTGGAATTTTGGTTCACTAGTGTAGTTACATGCCCTTACATGATTCAATGTAAGCAGGGGCCATTACCCATATTCTGGCTAAAATGTGCACAGGAAAATCCATCAGGTGGAGATAAGTTTCTTCCATGGTCCATTGTGTTTGCTGATGGGTCATCAACTTGAATAGTTCACTCACAATGTGCTGGCTAGGCTGGATGTAAAACACCTTGTGAGTGTTTCCACAGGAGCAAACACATTTGAAATACAGGTACATAGTCGATATTCATAACTTCAGATACAAAAATGTTACATGCATACAAATGGGAAATCATATTTAGCAAACCATTTCTTTTTCCATTGACACCTTACATGACATACTTCATACAAACTTTGTTGCAACTGTATAACAGCGGTAGCAACAATGACATATATAGTCATATTTTAATCATATTACATCGCAACCAACCACTAACCATCCCCAGTAGAAGTCAGAACAGAAAGGAATAAACAGGGTACATCCCCTCTACGGTCTCAAAAGATGGTAACTAAACATCTACATCCAATCCAATGAAAACAGCAAACATCTACTTCACATGGGATATAAAACAACGAAATGCCAGGACTCCAGCCTCCAGCTGATCAACGCAAGATCTGTGGTTCTTCACAATCCATTATCTGGCGGTCTGGCACCAGCCTTAGCTAATCTCATCTCCTAGGATATTGTATTATTACCTATCCTAAAGCATGCAGTAGTCTAACCAGTACTATCAAAACCATTGCTCAATGCTAGAGATCACACACACACAAAACCCCCTCTAAATTAATCAGGATTTTCCCCTAAAAGGAAAGGAAGAATGTGAGAATGATATTATTACTGTTGGTTTTGTTTGTATTTTAAAAAGAACTCAGAAGGCACTCAGAGACTAATCTGATGGGGGACCAGAGATCGAGACAATACACCTTTATGGAAAATGAGTGCCACTCTACTGAAAAATAAAAACAGTTTTGCAAGATTGACTCAAAGAAGCTATGCTGATTTATATCAGCTCAGGATCTGGCCCAAAGGCTTTATATTCAGATCTGCTGCATTTTCCATATTGCATTCTGTTGCTTTCATTGCATATAGGTCCCAGTTGCCTCACTTCCTGTTCTACAGGCATAATGTGGTACATATTATTACCAGGAATTAGCAGAACCATTGTATCAGGTTCAACTTCAGTGTAAGTAAAACCATTTTTGGTGTTCTAACTTGCTATTAATTTTAAATAAATTATAAAGCAATAACGAAATTAAAAATGAATGGAGATTTCTATTTTTCTGCTCTCATCTTCCCACTGACCCTCATCCTGTTTTTCTCTTTTGCCCTCCTGGCGCATCCTGCCTAGTACACAAAGTCTCTAGGACAGGAAATGTCTTCTTTGTTACTTGGCTGTACAGTGCCCAGCTCAAAGGGAATTTCATCCTAGTAGGTATAACAAGTATAATATACAGAGGAAATTAATAAACAAATACAGCACTAAAATGATGAAGAAAATATGTTAAATGTGTCCTTAGCTTAGACTGATATTTGACCAAAATATATACTATATCTGTGGATGTACAATAATACTGAAATAGGAAGTCACGTGACTCAAGATGGTGCTTTCTCTCCTTCCATATTTCCATTTTTAACTACAGATCTTCAAAAATGGGGAAAATCCTGGTCACCAATCCAAACTTGCTGTTTTACAGATGATTTATCCCCCCTCCAGCTTTCAGCCATCACTTTTAATTTTGAAGTCCAATTGTGTTTAGCAGTGCTAATGGGATTCATTATTTTCTTTAAGGACAACAAACTTCCCTGAACAGACACAAAAAGCTGTACTATATCAGAGTTTCACATCAGGCATCTAAGCAGACTATTTTTGGTCTTTCAGTAGCATTTAGCTCTACCATTGAGGTACCACACCAATTCTGAAACAGATTTTCACCAATCTCTAGATGAACAATTACATCCTAATGAGTCAAAAATGGACATTGGTCAAGGTAGTATCAAGGCTGCCTTGATCCTGATGCTTAATGACAGAGAGGTTGCTTTGAATAATTAAAAGTCTTGCACTGCTGACTTCTTTTAATTCATGAGATCCTAGTGTATATAATTGGATGGAAGTGTGAACTTGCTTACACGAGTGAACTTGGTTGCCAGGGGTGGAGAGTGATAACAGGCTTCTTTGTCATCAAAGGGTAAAGAAATGTGACAATCTGGGAACTGGTTTTAGGACCCCATCTGCTAAACCAGAGAGAAATCAAGATTTTACAGTTCTATAAATATTTTAGTGTATGCCATCATTTATGAACTCTGGCAGCTATCATAAAATCTCTCTGACTTTCGTTACAACTGCATATAGGGCCAGAAAATTGCATCTCATGGTAAACCATAAAAATCTAAGTAAAAGCACCATTCCTTTCAGTATATTCTAAAAATATACTACCTCCCTGTCAGTACATGGCAGGGTAGTTACCATCCCAAGATGCCTGTTTCTCTCACATTTTTTTTATCTGATCTTACCCTGGTCTTTTCAAACCCTTTTGTATTTCAGTATCCTTTTATGTTCCATAAATAATAGCTATCACAATATAACAGCTGAAATAGCTTTTACTTTGTCACAACAGACTGTAAGTAAGAGACACTTGGGTGATGATAATACTGTGGATACAGGAGGTATTTACGCTGACCTTTTGTCTAATTGCTCCTGATATGATTTTCATTCTCTGGCAAGTTTCTTTAGAACATTGGACAGCTAGCCTCAGAGCAGATTCTGCAGCTTTAATCCTTAAGACCCTACTGTAGAAAAATATAAATGAAGAGAAAGTTATCCTAGGATTAATAATGCCCCATTAAACCTTCTATCCTGTCCTGTGTTATACAATGTCTTTTAAAAAGGCCTGGGCTTCACATATCGTTGCGGCCTGTAACTGTTGAGAATGTTTTGACATCAATATCATGTGCACATACAGCATAAATCAGACCATAATTATATGTGATCATAGAAATGTAGGGCTAGAAGGGATCTCAAGAGGTCATCAAGTCCAGCTCCTGCACTGAGGCAGGACCAAGTAAACCTAGTCCATCCCTGACAGGTGCGGGTCCAATCCATTCTCAAAAGCCTCCAATTATGGGGATTGTATAACCTACCTTGGCATCCCCATAACTGGGGATTGACATACCAACCTTACTAATATCTAATAATGCTTAATAGTTTACATCTCCAAAGTTCCTATAATTATGCCTTCATTATTTATTTGTTTGTTTTTAACATGAGACAGGGGGTTAGGATACACTTAAATGCCAAAGTTGATACAAGAAAATAACATAATGCAGAACGAGCTAGGGACAAATTTTCAGCAGAAGAAATGCAGAGAAATACAGACACATATTCCACCTAATTTACTTGGGTGAAACAGGAAGCTGTGCAACTTCTTGCTCTACATATGCAAAATACTGCTGGGCATGCAAATTCAGGTTTTCACAAACATAATGGATAAACATTAGAGCTGGGCAGATATATTACAAAAATTCACTGACCAAAAAAACTGAATTCATTTTGGTTGTTTTTCCATCCTTTCTCTTTCTATCTGAAGATGTTGTGCTTGTATCTGAGCACCTTCATCTTTGATTTCTGTAAACATTCTAGTTACTGAATTTCCTGGCAGAAATTATTATGGAAAGAGTTAATTTTAAAGCATATTAGGTAAAATTTGCAGAAAGTGATTTTTTTTTAAATCAGCCAGTGTCAGCATTGGAAAACAGATTCTACAACTTATGCTTATCTAATCAGCGATTAGATACCATATGACCCAAGATTCCAATCAAAACTAGCTAAATAATTCCAGTTTTGAATATTATATACAATAAATTGTGAACAATCTACAGACCAAGAATTATTCACAGAAGTTTTTCAGCAAACAATTTTGGATAACAAATATATCTGAGGTAAGCTAAAATGGAGGTAGACAATTTATGAACAAAAAAGAAATCATAGACGCATAGACTCATAGGTCAGAAGGGACCAATATGATCATCTAGTCTGACCTCCTGCACAAGGCAGGCCACAGAACCCTACCCATCCACTTTTATAACAACCCCTAACCCATGACTGAGTTATTGAAATAACTATACGATCCCCTAATCCCATGACTGATTTATTTGAAAGTCCTCAAAGAGTGTGTTTGAAGAACCTCAAGCGGCAGAAGAAATGTCTCACCAGCATTAGCCGACCAGGCCCATATGCGCAAGCGAATGTCGTGCAGAAAAACCTCCAAGTTGACGGGCCTCTGCCCAACCGCCCGGTGAGGAAATATCCGTTCCTCGATCCCGCTAAATTAGGGGCGAGCACGTGTTGGGTCATACTCTGCGCGAGATCATGTGGACAGATCTGCTCAGACCGCATCCCGTGAGATGCGCAGCACATGTTGATCTGATCGGGAACGATGAAGTCTATCCTAGCACGAGCACAATAGAAAGAGGAGAAACTGTCCTTGCCAGTAGACTTCTAGTGCGCCAGGCTCCGATCCAGCACTGCGCCATGATCTCGACCAGACACATATCCCTGAGCAGACTGGATCGCGTGAGAGATTCCGAAGATCAATTGCCCCATATACGATCGCATCATATACCATCCCCATAATATACTTTAGCGAGAGTCTAGTCGAGATAGAGCACCGAATAAATTGCCCTCATCCACAGGTCGCCGTCGGAGGAGGCGGCTAGCGAGAGACCACGCGCCCTTATCGGTGTTAGGAAAACGCGTACTTAGGCGAGACTTCAGTCGATAACTCCTCAAGGTGAGATCTTTCAGTTGATACCTAGTAGGCCTTTGTTGCGACCTTAGACAACTAATAATTCCTTCTCCCTGCACGCTATGCGGTATATTCCCAACATCACATCGATAGCAGTTATGGCGAACAATGCGCGCCCGACTCTGATCTATTACTTGACCACGAGGCGAGAACAATATCGCGCGAGAGCTCTTAGAGGTCTGCCTTTCATGAGAGGAGGTCCTTCCCATTGCTCGGATCATCCTTAGTAGCTCGTCGCATCTGATACCTGTTCCAGTTTGAATTTCAATTGCAGCCTTCTTAAACATGGGTACACCAAGACTTATGCACACAATATCCAAGGTGGGAATCTCAACCAGCGCCTTATATATATACGGTAACTAACACCTCACCTTCTCTCCTTGTATGCGAAATATAGCCTCGCCTTGATGCATACCTAAAACCGCATTGCTTTTGTTTAACAGCGCATATCACATTGGCGGCCGTCATAGTCATCCTTGCTATCAACCAATGACCCCAGGTCCTTCTCCCTCCTCTGTCACTTCCAACTTGATGCGGTCCCCAACGTATATCTATAAAATTCCTATTATTAATCCCTAAAGTGGCATGACCGGTGCAGCTTCTCACTATTCATATTCCATCCTAAATTATTATTGAGCTCCAGTTTACAAGGTGGTCCAAGATCTTCCTGAATAGTATCCCGGTCCTTCTCCGTCGTGAGGCAATATCCCTCCAACTTGGTGTCATCGATCCACAAACTTTATTAGGCACATTCCAGCTCTTTGTGCCAAAGGTCAGTAATTAAGAAAGGGTAAATAAGATTGGTCCCAAATAACCGATGTCCTTGAGGAGATCTCCACATGAGTAACCTCCTTCCAGCCTGACAGTTCAACCTCATTCAGTACGACCTCGCTGGGAGTCTCGCCTTTTAGCCAGTTCCTATATCTACCCCTTACATACATTTCATATGCATTCCCCATCTTTTCCAATTGTAACTAACAGTTCCCGCATGGCGAGACCGTGTCAAACGTCCTTACTAGAAATCGAGTTAAATTAGATCTACTCGCTATTCCGTTGTCTAAGTAATTTTCCGTCAGCCTTCTCAAAGAAGGAGATCAGGTTTGGTTTTGGCCACTGATGCTATCTTTGTAAGATCCAGTGTTGACAGGATTCGTCCCAGATTTACCGATTGACCTCAATGTCTCTAGAACTCACTTACTCCTTTTAGAAAAGATATGTTTCCAAGACAGCGTGTACAGTGCTACAGACCGGTCCAAGCTAGCAACAGGTCATTAATAGATTACCCGGATCACTTGTATTTCCCTTTCTTAAAAATTAGGAACTCGTCGTATAGCAATCTCTCCAGTCGAGTGGTTACAACCCCCAGTGTTAACCTGGAATTGCTTAAAAATCGTGCTAAAATGTGGCTCGCATTTCACGGCGCTCAGTTCCTTCAATATCCTCGGATGGAGATGTCCGGCCCTCCATTTTGTTCCAGTTAAGCGTGTTCAAGGTTTTAGCCTCTACCTCAGATGCGGTTATGTATTCATCCACCTCCATTCCACTAATTCCCGTTAATCATTCTCCATCCATCTCATCCCTAACTCCTCACTAGTCTTATTAAAGACTGAGCCAAAGTACTTATTTAGATGATATTGGGCCATGCCTAGGTTATCCTATGACTCTCCGTTCCTATCTCAGTGTTATAGTGGGCCCCACTTCTTCTTTCTTTAGTTTTCTTCTTATTTATGTGGCTGTTTAGAACCTTTACTATTGGTTTTTGATTCCCTGTTGCAAGGTCCAGTTCTTATGCGGCTTTTAGCCTCCTCACTTTATCCCTACATGTTCTGACCTTCATCTAAGGTATGCTTCCTTGCTAATCCCGCTTTTCTTCCACTCTCTGTAAGCTTTCTGCTTTTTCTAATCACCTCTCTGAGTTGCTTGCCCTCATCCACTTGGCCTAGCAACTCCCTGCCCATGGTTTTTTTTCCCGTTTTCTTGGGATGCAGGCTTCCGACAGTTTCCGCAGCTGCGACTTAAAGTAATTCCAGGCCTCCTCCGCATTTAATCCACAAGTTCCTCCGTCCAATCCACTTCCCTAACTAATTTCCTTAACTCTTTAAAATTAGCCCTGAGAAGTCGAAAACCTAATCCCGATCTACGTTTGTTTATCCTTCCATCTAGTTTTGAACTGAATCAGCTCATGATCACTCGAACCAAGGTTGTCCCCTACCACCATTTCTTCTACGAGGTCCTCACTGCTCACCAAACCAAATCTAAATGGCATCCCCTCTCGTAGGTACTTCAACTACTTGATGAAGAAATCCATCCGCTTCACATATCCAGAAAAATCTGACCCCTATATTCTTGCAAACACTGTCCTCCATGTCTATATCCGGGAAGTTGAAGTCTCCCATGAATCACACATTTCCCCTTTGTGGTTTACTTCATTAAAGACATTAAAGAGGTCTCTATCCATATCCAAATCAGATCCGCGGCGGTCTGTAGCACACCCCAAGCACTTATCTCAGGGAAAGCTCTAGAGTAGCTGTTTTACCCAGTGTGATTTTGCCCAGACAGACTCTGTCTGTATCCATTCCCAAATTCACTTCTTAACTTCATTACAGTTAGGCTCCAATCATTATTACTACAAGGCTAATCCACCACCTTGGCCTTTCTTCCTGTCTTTCTAAACAGCAGCATAGCCTTCAATACCTGTACTCCAGGTCATGAGTACTAGTCATGAGTACTATTCCACCAGGTTTCTGTTATCCCTATAATATCCGGTTTCACTTCCTGCACCAGTAGCTCCAGTTCCCCCATCTTGTTACCTAGGCTCCTCGCATTAGTGTACAGACATTTTAATTTTTGGCGTTTGGCGTCAATGACATTCTTTCCCCCGTCGTGCACAGATCTTCTACCACCAGCATCACCCGTTAGTCTAGTTTCTACTCCGCTTTTCCTCCTTGGGTCAATTCTTCGGTCAACAAGGGTATCCCCTCTCACTTTGTTTACTTCCCTCTCCAGGTTAAATTTATTTCATATATTTTTTCACATTTTTTTCATTCTGCTCTAGTGCAAGTAAGTTTTTTTCTGTCTGCCTCCTTTGAAACAGAAAAATTTACTATAGTCAGGCAATACATGAAAAATTGTAGATTGAGGGCCAAATTTATCCTTGATGTAGCCACTACATTGGCCGCAATTGAGTTACACCAGAGATGAATTTAGCCCTTCATGTTAGGTGCCAAAGTGCCTGCAAGAACTATTATTTAAAGGGAAAATTTAAATAACTTGTTTTAAAGCATTTTGATTATTCTGCACAGTTGTCATAATCATTGTCATGCCACAATGAACTGTGGCAAGATACAACATCTCACTGAAGTACATATTATATACCAGAAATTCTGATGTAAATTGAAAAGTCTCTGTATGTAATAAAAGATGGATTTTTTAAGTGTTCTTCATCTCCCCAAATTTGCTCTCTTCTTAGTTAAGGCAGTAGAAGTGAACAGATTGAGTGAAATCCCCTGAACTGTCAACAATTCATGTGTTTTCTATGGCAAACTGATTTGGATTAAACAAAAATTGTCCTGCGTCTGATTTTAAACTTCCAATCAAATTCCATCCTTTGCCTGGTTTTGATCAATGTAGATAATTTTAAAACCATTTAAATAGCCATCAGCTAATGCCTATTTTTTTGAAAATTCATGAATTCCAGGTGTAGATAAGTCTCATCTCAATATAGATTGCCTGATCCCAGCTCTGGAGAAGTTTTGTAGCTTGCAAAATTTTGAAGACACCATGTGATGTACATCTTTCCCTCAATCTTAATTCTCCTCATACACCCCAGCATATTGTATGACCTGACCAACAAGCAGAACTCTTCTTACAATAAAACATTTGGGCAATAAACAGTCCACATGGGATGTGTAACTAAAGTTTTACTTTTATTATAGTCTTCCAGATGTTGCATCTTCAAACAAACATATTGTCTCTCTTCCACTTGTGGCTTCAAAGATGTTTCTCTCTGAAAAATATTACCTTTATTCAGTAAAACTGACTATCGTAGCAATTTACCTTAATATTTTTTCCTTATGAATCCTCTTCAAAAAAATTTTTTGTCTGACTTATACCAGTGTAACTTACATTGATGACAATGGTGCTGCTCCTGATATATGCTGAGAAAAGAATCAGACCCAGAGTCTCTGAACTTTTACAGGTATCTCTATTAGTGTTACTAAGATATAGGGCCTGATAGAAAGCCAGTGAAGTCACAGGAGTTTTTCCATTGATTTTAGTGGTCTCTGGATCAGGGCCATAGTGAGGATTAAACTGATGCTGGAGGAACTAGCGGCAGCTGAGGAAAAGCTGGGCAGCAATGAGGAAGAACAAGCATGGTGGGTGGAGGCTCTGATTTACTCACATAAGGTACTGTTGGTGAAATCCTGGCTCCGCTGAAGTGAATGTCAAAACTGCCTTTGACTTCAGTGCAGCCAGGATTTCACTCAGCATTCCTGTGCAAGCATTCAGTTTTCAGACACACTTACCACACACCTCTGTGTCAATCATTCAAATGTGTGCAGAAAGTAAACACACGAACAGTCTGAGCAAATTCATTTTAAAATTGGAAGAAATATTGGTGGCATGGTTTTCCAGTATTCACACAACTCTATGAGCAGCTCAAAGATCAGTGGGTAAACATTAGCAAAGGACTATGAGGAACAAACTAAGGGTGAAGCAGTGCTCCCACAACAGCTAATGCTAACGTACATCTAAAGAATATACCTACAACAGCTTACATCCTTCACGATCAGATCACACCCTCCCTTCTTTCAAACGCAGTCCCTTCTGGGGTAAAATGCAACAGCCATAATATTACTATTAATAATAATAATAATACTTTCACTTTATATTTTCAAGACCCTTTACATATATTTATTAAAGGAGCAACAGCAACTCGATTTCTTTTTAACTGGCTATTTTTTTAAATAAATTTTCTGATAGAGTACTGTATAAACACTATCCCCTGATTGTTGTGAATTCCTTTTTGAAAATTTAAAGGATTTTTCTGAGTAAACTGTAGAGTAAGGCCACTAAGCCTGCTTGGCCTCATCCTTCTATCCCTTCCCCTTATGCCATGCCTTCTTGCTGCTTCTTCACTTCCTGCTTTTCTACTGCTGTTGTTGGTCTATGCCTTCTTATGAGACTGGGGAAAGTTTTCATATGAACGCCCCCAAAACAGTAGCTTCGTCAAGCTAAGGCACAAGACTGGAAGAGCAACTGACAACCAACACCACAATGAAACTGTACAAAAGTGCTGTCACATGGCACAAAGAAAGAAAAAAAACCTAGAAAAAACATTTTTTCTCTACTCTCATTCAGCTGGAGCAATCTTTGTAGTTATAACAATAGGAGGTACAAAGTTTTCAGTTGGAAATGTGATTTACAAGTTCATGGTGTCTCTGTAAATTAATACACGTACTTCACACAGCAGTTTTTAGGGGTGAAAATGAAAGAATGTCTTCTCCAATTGAAACTCCAGGTGGAATGGAGTTTTTACCTAACTAGTGTTGCAAAAAAAGATAATGGATGTTTTTTTATTGATCTGGAATGATTAGAGAGTTAGTTGTATGCATCTTCTGAAAAAATTATGGAATCCTTCTAAAACACTGAGGCATTAATTCAGTAATAACTCATAAGGAAGACTGCCACATGGGCAATCACCAGCACCAGTTCCTGCAGTACCTTGAGATCAACAATCTAACTACTGAGCATGCCCTATCTTGCTTACTTTATAGCTACTGGTAAAATTTCTAAGGTTTGTAAGTGTATGCAAATAGGTTTACCCTATTTTCAGTCTGGCAGGGTGCTCTCTTCTGTCTCTGGCCACATTTTAGGAAAGCATTTCTATTCAGGACAGCTCTTAAACACGCGCTTAACATTATACATGTGCTTAAGTCCCTTGCTTAACTTTATGTATGTGTTTAAATTCCATTGACTTCAATGAGACTGTAGAAAGCGAACAATCACCTAGTGATCAGGAGGGGTTGTGGCATGTCAACTTCCCATTGAAAATACAGTCCTCTCCTTCAGCCCTCCCCTCCCATCTAAGGTTTCCAGTCCTTCCCTTTAACATGGGGACTTCGGAGACTGGGCCCTTGAACAGTCAGGCTCTTCCCCAGTTGGGTTCTCCCTCAAGGTGAAGACTCTTGTTGTTGTCACATCTCCTTGGATTGGGTAGAGGAGGCCAGCACACCCTTTCCACTGGGTCCAGTCCTGAACCCAGTGGTGGGCAGCTATACTCTGCACCTTGGGGTGCTAACCAGCCCCCCGCTGCCCCCCGACCACTTCTCACAACAGAATAAATCAAATAATCTCAAATAAAGCTGCTGATCAGCACAATCAGTCACCTGCCTCCTCTGTAGATTTGCTCAAGTCTGCACTGTCAGGTCTCAGGCAATGAGCTCCTGGCCAGCACCTCTCCCCACAGCTCCGAGCAGCCACCTGCTCTCTTCCTCTGCCTGCCTGCCTCTGAGTTGCTCTTCTATAATGAGTCCCACCTCTAGCTGCTGCAGACTTTGCAGGGGTGGTTTACTGAGATGTCTAGGCCTCCTCCTCTAAACAGGACCTGGGGTCTTGCTCTCTATGCCCAGGCCCATGGCCTCTTGGGAAAAGCAATCTGTGTTGTGGTGAGTCTTCCTAGCGTGGTGAAGTATATGGTTGTAATGAAAGTTATCACTGCATAATTCTGGAGTGAGGGTCCTTTATGGTGTTCAGCCAGAGAAGAAGGGCATGGTCTGTCACTAGGGAGAAGGGGTTTCCCAGTAAGCAGTATCTTAGAGCATCTACAACCGATTTCACAGCTAAACCTTCTTTGTCTATAACTAAATAGGCCACCTCCTGGGGGAACAGTTTCCTGCTTATATAGAGGACCAATTGTTCCTCTCTCTCAGCTTCCTAGGAAAGGACTGCTCCAAGTCCTACATCAGAGGCATCTGTTTGTAGTATAAACTTTTTTCCACAGTCTGGGTGAAAAAGTACCGGCTTCCAGCACAGACAGTCTTTTAGCATCCTGAATGACCTGTTGCTATCTTCCAACCAAATGATTCTCTTGGGAGTAGTATCCTTCAGATGGTGTGTGAGGGGTGCTGTAATTGTGGCAAAGTCTGGTATGAATCATTTATAATAGCCCACTAGATGGAAGATATTTTGTACCTTTTTTGTTGTTGTTGGGGTGGGGCAAGTAGTCATTTACTCCCCCCATGGTTTAGCCAAGATATGTAACTTCTTGGTTTGCCATCTTATTGGGTTTGCCGTGAGTCCTGCACTCACAAGGATCTGTAGGACACAGGTGACATGTTGCATGTGGTCATCCGAATTACATCTGTAAATCACTATGTCATCTATGTATGCTGCCACATATTGGCCATGTGGCCACTATAGGCGCCGACTTCTAATGGCTCCAGTGGGTGCTCGACCCCCCTCTGCCCCCAGCCTTGCCCTGACTCCACCGCTGCCCTGCCTCCTACCGCCCCCATTCTAAACCCTTCTCCAAAGTCCCAGCCCCAACTCTGCTCCCTCCCTGCCCCTATTCAACTCCTTCCCCAAATCCCCACCCAGCCCCATCTCTTCCCCGCCTCCTCCCCTGAACGCACCATGCTCCCACTCCTTCCCCCTCCTTCCTGGAGCTTGCTACAGCTGTTTGGTGGCGTCAAGCACTGGGAGGTAGGTGGAGAAGCTGGGACGGGGTGCACTTAGGGGAGGAGATGGAGGCGGAGCAGGAGGTGAGGTGAGGTGGGGTACGGGGGTGGGGCAGAGAGCTTGGCTGCCGGTGGGTGCAGAGCACCCACTAATTTTTCCCTGTGGGTCTCCAGCACCAGAGCACCCATAGAGTCGGCACCTATTGTAGCCACAGTACTTGGTCCATGAGTTGTTGGAAAGTGGCTGTAGATGCTCTAAGATGGCATAGATTGCAATTGGTACAGAACAAATGGGATGGAGAAAGCTGTCTGTTCCTGAGACACAGATGTCAGAGTGATCTGCCAGTACCACTTAATGAGGTCTAGGGTGGAGATATATTTGGCAGTTCCCAGTCTTTTAGCAACTCATCCACCCTGGGTATAGGGTAACCATCACGCCTTAAGACTGCATTTACTTTTCTGAAATCAATACAGAGGTGGGTGGCCCTATCGCATAGGACTTCTCCACTCACAACGAGGCTTTTCCACTGCTCCCAGCTCTAATAGGGCTTATAGCTCCTCTCCTACAGTATCCTACATTTTTCATGGAAGGGGTTGTAGGTTCTCTCGGACCCTTTGTCCTAGTTCAGAGGCATATGATGATGCACAAGGTGTGTTCATTCTGGTACTGTCAAAAATACTGCAGGAAAAGTTTCACTCAGTTGCTGCGTTTGGATGTTTTGCTCTTGTGAAAGCAATTCTCATATCTGTACATTTTGGGATCCTGGGGCCAGTGGTGCCTGAGAGCCTAGTTTGGATTCAGGTCAATAGAGTGTTATGAAAAGCCTTTCTTGGGCTTTCCAGGCTTTTAAAGGGTTCATGATGTGCACTTCCAATCAAGCGGCCTCACTTGTTTCATCACCTCGAACAGCCCTGCTATCAAGCCAATGATTTTGACTGTGAAATTGGCAGCAGTAACAGTACCCTGATGCTGGGTCTAAATTCTTGTAGATGGGCCTCTTTATTATAGACCTTTTCTTGGTTCTGTTAGGCTTTCCATAAGTTTTCCTTTGAAAAGCCTTAAGCTTTTCTCGTGACTGAAGTATGTATTACACCACATTGGTTGTCTTTGCTCCTTGTTCCTCCCATGCTTCTTGGAGGAAGTGTAAAATCCCACAAGGCTGTCTCCCATATAAGAGTACAAATGGCGAGAATCCCATGGACACCCACAGAAACTCTCTGATGGCAAATAACAGTAGTGGAAGCAACTGGTCTCAGTGACGGGAACTGGAAGTTACAAATTTCCTCAGCATCTCTTTTAGTGTTTGGCTGAACTGTTCAACGAATCCATCCATCTGGGGGTGGTACAGAGACATCCGTAATATCGGTACTTTTATCAGAGCACATACTATTCATCAGGGATGACATAAAATTAGTTCTTTGATAGGTCAGGATCTCTCTCAGTATCCCCACTCAGTTGAACAACTTCATTAATTCAGCAATAATAGCTGCTTCATTCATAGAGAGGAGAGGAATGGCTTTGGGATATCGGGTTGCATAATCCATGACATCTGGATATGCTGACACCCTGCCACACTTTTTTTCAATGGTCTTACCAGATCCATCTCTATTCTTTCGAGTGGAACCCCCATTACAGGGAGTGGGACTAGGGGGCTTTTGGGGTCCTCCTGGGTCCAGCTAATTGACACTTGGGGCCAAATGTGCAATAATCTTTGACTGCTTTGTGTAGTCCCATCACCTGCTCAAGGGTCATATCCCACCCCGAGTGTCCTGCACGTGTTATTGAGTAAGTGGGCTGTAATACTTCTCTTTGATACTTTCTTGGGATTTGGATTTGGATTTTATCGCTTTGGTTCAGTGGTCCTGCTGTAGGAGGTACAACTGTCCTTGTCTATGTTTGAAGTACAGCTATTATTTTAGCAGCTGAGGGTCCACTACTTCACTGTTGGCTAATACCATTTGATCACAGGCTTGGTTTAAGGTTTGGTCATCTCTTTTTTCCCTTATAAAATCCACCTCACTGGTTAAAAGCTATATATCCAATGGTTGTAGATTTTTCTCATTCATTGGGGAACGATTAGGGCACCTGGTCTGGTGGGAGGTTCTTTCCCCAGGATCCTCTATTTCCCACAATCCAACCAGTGCTTTGGGCACCCTGGTTTCTTTGGTTTCAATGAGTGGAGTGGTCCCCAAGGATAGGTGATTAGCTCCACTCTTTTAGAATTTCTTTAAAGTATTTCCAGTCACTGCTTAGGATTACTGGATATGCCATGGTAGAAACTGGTCCTACAGAAAAGTTTCCCATATGTTTCACAACCAACAATCCAACTTCTCTGGTAGTCGTACATCTCCATGAAAGCATTGGAGACAGATAGTTTCTCCTGGAGTGTACTTCTTACCTACCAGCTTCTCTCTGACCAAAGTCTGGCTGCACCCTGAGTCAAGTAACCTGCACACCTCTACCCCACTGACCTTTACTGGTACCACAATTGTAGCTGGGCCCTGTTTACGGGCCCTGGAATCAGCCATCCAGGCTTGCCCATAGTCACATTTCCTAAAGGGGCAGTATCGATGAAAGTGACCTCATTGCCCACAGGCAGGGCCGGTGCAACCATTTAGGCGAACTAGGCGGTTGCCTAGGGCGCCAAGATTTGGGGGCGCCAAAAAGCGGCGCTCCCCCAAAATTTTTTAAATGGTTGCAGCAGCCACTGCGTAGTCTGAGCTGCCGGCGGCAGCAGCTGCCTGCAGCCCGGCAGCTTAGGGCGCCCCCGGGGTCAGCGCGCAGCCGCGACAGCCCAGGGCGCCCCGTGTCGGGAAGCCACCGCAGCGGCCCAGCAACCCAGGGCATCCCCCGGGTCAGGGACAGGGCGTCCCCCGGGTCAGGGAGCCGCCGCGGCGGTCCAGCAGCCTGGGGCGCTGGCGCTTCTGGGGTCAGGGAGCCGCGGTCCGGTGGACATGCTCCCTGCTGCGGCAGCTCCCCTGGAGCCGCGAGACCTGCGCAGGGGGCGGCGAAATGTCCCGGCGCCTAGGGCGTCAGAAATCCTAGTGCCGGCCCTGCCCACAGGAAAAACAGCTTCCCTCGGTGGTGGTGGTTGCTAGTTATTCACCTGGGATGAATTTGGTCTCCAGGATTGACCCCTTCTGAGGGTATAGCTATTCTGCAGGTTTCCATTCTGCATTGAACCCTCGTCTCAAAGTCTTGTTGTGACATCATTAATACTGTGTCCAAGCTTTCATCCCCATTGAGCCTGTGCCTTGGGGTTAACCAGTCCAGCATAACCACTCCAAGGTGTCTCAGAAGAGGGTCTGTCGGCAGGCATGTAACTGTCCATTAAATTTGCCAGTTCCACCAATGTCTCAAGTCGATGCTTCCACACCCATTCTCTTACCCGGACCAGGAGGATTTCGGTAAACTCTTCTATTACCACCTGCTCTGCCACTTGTACTATGGCTCATGTCTTGGGTTGGAGCCAGAACCAACGTTGCTCCTTAAGTTTCTGGGCTACCATCCAAGGTCAGGCAGCTGGTGGATATAGCTCTCTATGGAAAAGGTGGCAATACATTTCAGATAGTTCAAAATGGCGGCTTTGATAAAAGTGCAGTCTTACACACTGACTGGGTCAAGACACCCACAGGCAACCTGGGATGGTCCTGTCAAGTACAGACCCAGCAGAATGGCCCAATGTTTGGGCCGCCGTTGGGCTGCTGTGGCCACCCATTCAAACATAACAAGAAATGGCTTGGGGTCATCTTCTGATACTATCTTTGTAAGCTTCACTGGTATTGTGGTGGCTGGAATTGGGTTAGGTTCACCTGCAGACAGACCCATTGCTGCCCTCTGTGGTTGTATGAATGTCAACATCTGCTGAATAAGACACTGTTGTTGTTCTCACTGTTGGGCTGCCAGCTCTTAAACTAGCTGTTTTTGTTGCTGTTGTTATGTTGCTTGTTGCTGCTGTTGGGCAGCCATCTGCTGTACTAGCTGATGTTGTTATTGCTGCTGTTGTGCCGCCTGTTGCTGCTGGTTGTTAGTTACCCACTTTAGCAATTTCTCCATATCCATCTTTCTGTTACTTTTGTCTGCCTCATGAGATAAGAGTTTTGTTAGTTAGTTAGTTGGTTTGTTTTCTCTCTCTCACACCCCCCCCCCCATTAGCAGGGTAGGGATGAGCTTGCCCAAGTTTTCCACTGGTTGTAGAAGGTGAACAACCACCAACAGAGCTGCCGTAGTGGTCAGATGGAGTTGCAGTAGGTCATCTTCCCATTGAAAATAGAGTTCTGTCCTTCATCCCACCCCTCCCACCCAGGTTTTCCAGTCCTTCCCTTTAACATGGGAACTCCAGGCTCTGGGTCTTCCCCAGCTGGGTTCTCCTGCAAGATGAAGGCTTCTGTTGTTGTCATATCTTCTTGGATTGCATAGAGGAGGCCGGGAACACATTCTCCACTAGGCTACAGTCCAGAGCCCAATGGTGGGCAGCTATGCCCTGTACCTTGGGGTGCTAAGTAGCCCCCCTCAATCAATTCCTACCCATGTCATCAAATAATCTCAGATACAATCTCTGACCTGCATAATCAGTTGTCTGCCTCTCCTCTTTAGGTTTGCTCAGGTTTGTGCTGTTTGGTCGCAGGCATTGAGCTCCTGGCAGCACTTTCCCCTAGAGATCAGAGCAGCCAGCTTGTGCCAGTGTGGCTGGGTGGGACTGCCTCAGACAAGATTTTTTCCTTAACCCCTTGCTCTCCAGTGTGGGGTTTACATATGCCACCACAGGGACATAAATGTGTAAAGATAACCAGATGCTTAAGCGCTTTCCTGAATTGGGTCCTGTACCATTGGAATGAATGACTCCATTTATTTTAGTGTAGGAGGAGGCTTGGGTGTTTGGTTTGGGAAACAGTCCAGATTAACAGATCTGTTGGCAACCAAGTGTGATAATACAATGGAAGGTGTCCTCTGTCTGGAGGTGTACAGACAGATTCACATCATCCATGTGTATCATACTACAGATTTCTCTTTCTGTGTCTTGTCATTTCAACAGCTAATGTGACTGAAAAAGGCAATAAGCATGTTGAAAAATTGATTTCCAAGCAGGAAGTGAACTGGGAAGAATCTTATCAAAGCTGAGGCATGTTGCCGTAAATGGATTCAGTCAAAGGCTACTGATGAGTCATAAATCAAGCGAGCACAGCTCACGATTCTGGTAATCAGCAGCAGAATCCCACATTAAACTGAAGCTTCAGTGTTTGGCTTCCTGTGGTCTATTGTTATGTCGACATTCAGAAATGAATGGAAGATGCAATTGCATTAGATGTTTTCTAATTCGAGTATTTAACTAAATGATCTGAAAGTTAACTATAGATGTCAAGCATCAGCGGGGTAGCTGTGTTAGTCTGGATCTGTAAAAAGCGACAAAGAGTCCTGTGGCACCTTATAGACTAACAGAATATTGGAGCATAACCCACGAAAGCTTATGCACCAATACTTCTGTTAGTCTATAAGTGCCACAGGATTCTGTGTCTCTTTTAACTATAAATGTGACTGAGGGGATGAAATGAAAGAAAGGAATGACAGGCTTGTGGTTGAGGTACTGGACTGGAACTCAGGAGCTTTTGGCTCTTCTTGGCTCTGCCAGAGACCTCCTGAGTGTCCTTTAATCTCTCTGTGCCTCAGTCCCCCATTTGTAAAACGGAAATACTAATGTTTCCCAAATTCATCAGGTGTCATGGGAATGAATTTATCATATACGAGAGCCAGAGAAAAGCCCTCCCTCCAGAAAAATTTAATAAATAAAAATAAAATAGGATTAGGGAGCCCAGTAAAAGTGTTATTATCTAGGGATCTGATTTCCCCATCTCATGAGAGTGCACATTTGAGAAAAAAGGTGCAAGTTATGCCCAAGTCACACACAAAAAAAGTTACATCAGTTACCCATGTTCCTTTTGGAAGAGAAGGAGGGAGGGCCTTTCAAAAAGGACACGTGGCTGAATCCCTTCTCCTGTATGATCCTCTTTGAAAGAAGGTCACAGAGCAAACAATATTTTCCACTCTGCATATAGTACAGAAACAGATATTGGGACCAATAGTGCAGGTGTTGGGGTCAATGCTTTGTAAGGGACAGACTCTGGGTATCCACTGTACGCACCAGTGATAAGCATAATATATGAGTTGTTATTAATACAGATGTCATGATGACAATGTATAATATGGTACTCACCAGGATGTGATCTGTTTGGTGTTATATGGGGGTACTATTTTCATGATGAATTTGTTTTCTAATGAATCAGATATTTCTTGTCTTTAGCTATTCATTTCAAGTGTCAGTCAATATTATTTGTACTATGTTGGTTGATTTTTCCTAAATGTTACCATACACTGAGTTTCCAGCAATATATGCATCAATGCCTACATCATTTCAAGCTGGCAGCAATGCGAGAGATTTGATACAGTACAGATCTCTCCATTTAAAAGTCTTCTTTTTAGGCACCATCTCTGAAAATATTGACACTACATATTAAGAAGAGCTCTGTGAAACTTCCCAGTTTTGGTTTCATGGATTTTGATTAATTGTCAGTTTCAGTTCACATATTGCCACACAAGTTACGGCAGACCCTCAGCTTGTATACATTGTGAAGCTGAAGATCTACTCTGTCAACGTTTAAATTAATTTCATTTCATTAGCACCCAGACTATTACATTCAGGATAAAACCATCAAACTTTTTTGACCTTTTTCTATTGCATGTGAACACAAGGAAGAAATCAGATAAGTACTATCACAGATTTTGTCACACAAGGAAAAATGAGATCATGAAACTCAAGCTAGAAGAATGTATACCTATTAGTGCTGGGTAAAGAGAGAATTTTTAAATGTATTCACTTTGGCCATATTAACACATCTTTTCAGTGAATCTTCATGTGATTGAGTTTTCCTAGCATTAATATTCACAGAAAGTGATTTTTTAAAAATTAAATATTTATCAATTACAATAAATTAATGGAAAGACACAAGTAATCTTAGCTACTCTAACTAAATCCCTTATACTAGACAAAGGAAAAATACTCCTAATATTTAAAGGATGGAACATTAACATAACATGTCATTGCATTAACTATATCCAATCAACTTTCCTTACAGACAACCATAAAAAATGCCAGCACTCAACATTTCTTTGTCTCAAAATATAGATCAAGATGACAAAATCTTATCCTGATATTCAAGAAGATTTTCAAATAAAACATCAAATATTCATGGCAACTAATGCAATTTGACATTTTACAAAAATATTCTGCGTCTTTACAACCTCCATAAAGAAGAGAGAGAATTTCACTGGATGAATAATCTTCAAAACAAGAAACATTTTTAGAGCTTGACTCAACCTCCATTGAAGTCAATGGAAGTCTTTCACTGATTTTGGTGGGCACTGGATCAGGCCCTTACTTAATAAGGTCTATTCCCTAATCTGAATTGGAAAACTGCCAATCATCCAACAATGGTATAAATAGTTTAACTTGACTGATAACTGTTCACTTTATTTCTGGAATATATGCCTCCATAAATACCCCACTGATTGTATTTAAATGTGAGTGGGAAAGTGTGTATGTATTAGGGACTGCGTAGCAAATAAGATAATAACATATAGGGACTTTTCTATCACATAGAACTGCAAATGGTATTTAATAATGAAAGAAACAAAATAATTAATGACAAGTCAAAAATGTTCAATAAATAGATTACTACTTCCACCCATATCAACTACATTAAATCACTTTAATTTAGCAAATATTAAGTTCATGGGGATCAGGGAAATGAACTTTAAAAGATTGCAGGCAGTCTGATGTCATTGTGCATATATATGTTCCAAAGGACCAAGATCCAGCTGAGCCCAGAGAAAGGAAATCTTAGGGCATGTCTACACTGCTTTGTAGTTGAGAGTATGGGGGGTAAATTACTGTGCATGTAACCCACACATCTCTTGGGTGTGGTTTTCTGGCTCATCTAGTGGCATCGAGACCACTTAGAATGAATTAAATGAGTCTGCTCTATAGTCTTAGCAGCTCATATTGTAGAGATTCTTGCACTGAGGTCCTAGGTTCAATCCTGATGACAGGGGTCTGTCAGTTACATGCGCACCAAAGTGTTGCACTGTCGCTCCTCTGTGTGGATGCTGCAGGCATGAAGTAAAAGGTTCCTTTTCACACAGGACTATATTAATGCAAACTAGGAACCTTTTAATTCACAGCCACAGTATCCGTATGGGAGAGTTACAGCACAGCACTTTGGTACTTACTGATATTCACAGGTAAGTATCATCTGCTTACTCCTGCTTCCAGATCATTAGTAAAACTGTCACAAAAACCTAGGCCTAGTGTCGACCTCTGCAAAAACTCACTTAACACGTCCTACTTCAAAACCACATTGTCTTTTATCATTACTTTTTACTTACAGACTTTTAGCCAGTTTTAATCTATATGACAGCACTCATATCTTAGCCAATTTGAACTGATTTAAAAAAAAGATTTTGTGAGGCACTGTTCCAAATGCTTTCCTAAAGCCCAGATATATCACATCTACTACACTCCCTTCATCTATTCAGTTTGTAATTCTGCCCAAAGAAGGCACAATGTCAAGTTTATCTGGCACAATTTGTTTTAAATTCATGTTACTTTTTGATTTTAGTATCGTTCTTCTCTAGAGGTTTACAGATTTTCAATCTTAATATTGGTTCCATTATTTTACAGGAGATTGAGGTGACATTTACCAGATGGTTACTACAAAGGTTTCTCTTCCACATTATTCTCCACCTCCTCCTCTCATTTCCTTTTAATTTCCAGTTTCAGTACTCTGTTATTTCCAATGCCCAGTGCTCTGACTTTTCACAAATTACATCGTATGATTAAATACATTCAAAATCAAATTCCCATAGAACCAGGAAATATAGCTCCTTGCATGTTACTGCTTTGTGTATTTAATTTTTCCAAGTATTCCCCTCTCTGCATTTGATCAAAAACCATATTGACTAAGATCTTCCTTACTTTCTAATTTCCATACTTCTTTTATTTTCCTTGTAAATGACTGACTGAAAAAAGATCAGCTTAGTAATTCTGTCATATTAAAATCATAATTGATTTTGCCTCTCTCCTCATTTGTTAATGCACCCATACTACTTTGTCACTAATAAACCTACTTATAATGAGTTTAGTCCAGAGAGGATATGTTTCCACCTCAACAAACCACCAAGCAATTTAGGACAGTTGGTAGTCTCTGTTTAAGGGAGGCTACGAACTGGAATAGAAATATATACTGGCCATAATTAAGGGACTTTGACGGAGCTGTGCGGGGAGTTTGCACAGACGTTGTTTGTACTGTGTCCAGCTGTGGTCAGTGTAATTAATCCTTCACTCTCAAACCAGGAAGCACTAATGTTCACTGACAATTCTGAGAAAGAAGTCGCAAATGCTAGTGCTGTGGTCAGATCATTTTTATAGGTGTGTGGGTTTATCTTATTCCCTTTTGAGCTGCAGTGTGCTAGGGAAAAGTATGCTGACTGTAGAAAAGCCATTGAATACTTTCATTATTGTACCAGGTATGCAGAAACATTAGCATATGACCAGAAAAAATAGCCAAATGAAGTTACCATCCACTATTTACAGGTAAAAGAGAAAGATCACATCACTGAAGCCATGTATGAGCCAATATACTTATTTTTTCTTCGAATTATTTTATTGGAGAGATATTGCTTATATTTTCTGGGGTATACATGGGATACTGGTACTGAAAACAGTAATGTAGATGCATAAAAACATACACTATAAGCTCGTTGGGGCACACACCATGATTTTGTTCCGTGTTTGGACAGTGCCTGTCACACGGGGGTCCTGGTCCATGACTGGGGCTTGTATGCACTACTGCAATACAAATAAAATAGACTAATAAATACACCCAAAGGCCTTAAGATCCCCTCAGTTTCTTAAAGTGAAAAGGAAAAAAAAATAGATATCGGGTTAAGGGAGCCTTCTCAGTAGTAGCCTCCTCTTCCTTGTGTATATGCAGAAGCCCCTCACTAGGTCTGCGGGTGATTAAAGACTTGGTGGCAGGGGGAGGTTGCTGGCTGGTGGGGATAGAGGAGAAGAAGAGTGTTCACCCTTCTTCCAACTTATGGAACAAACCAGAGGATCTACCATAGATAGAGGGCTCGATTCTCCCATGCATCACATCTTATACAGTCATTTACTCCTGTGCAAAATGAGGGTTAAAATGCTACCATTGGGATTTGTTAGTGTTTGACACTCACTTTGCAGTTATAAAGACAGGGCTGAATCAGACCCACAGCCTGTAAGGTGCCTGGGTCAGCCCTTTTCACAGACATCACTGAGCTCCAGTGGATCCTTGTGAGACTTTCACATCCACGGCGTGAAATGCCCAGCATCCTCAGTGAAGCCTACTATGGGCAAATGGTGCACCTCTTATTTCCATCTTACCTTTGCCTCCCCCACAGTGGTGTTGGAACAATTTGTAAAGTGGGGTGCTGAAAACCATTGAACCAAACTGTAAACCCTGTATATGATGGAAACTACTTCAAGCCAGGGGGTGCTGCCGTACTCCCAGCACCCTTAGTTCCAGAACTCCCTGCTCCCCCCTACACCCCCCAACACACACATACACTACAGAAAAGCCAGGAAGAAACTCCATGATCTGAAACTTTCCTACATGATGAGAGTAACCTATGAAATGGTTAATTTACATGTTTTTAATCACTCCAATTGCCATTGTTAGGTAATTACCAAAGGTACAGTTCAACCTACTCTGGTTTGGGTATCGCTGTCATTTTCACCAGAGCAAAGTGGGCATGAAATGTCACAGAAGCTGAATGGCAATCATTTACACTCACTTTCTGCTGGAGTAAACAATTACACTAGATGCAGGGAAACAAAGAATCTAGTGATGTAGCTCTGTTGTTAAACAGAATAAAGAAAGCAAACCTAGAAGACAATCTTTTCTAATAGCATTTTTAGTTCTCATTACACACAGTCATGGTTTCAAATGATAAAATACATGTTAACACATTCCAAAACACTTCTATTAAAATATTTTTCAGTATTTCAGTACAGTAAATGATGCAAAGCCTAAATTCCCTAGACAGTGCACAGAACATTGAGAATTAGTTTAACATTCTGACAGCCCTGCATTTTTGTTTAAACAAGTTCTTCCCAACCAATTCCCTGCAGAGAAGTATTGTACCCTTTTGTTGATTGTAGTGGACATATTGCAGATCTCCAATTACCTTCCCAACAGACCACCCACTACAAGAAGTTTTTGTGTTACTTGCACAGCTTGGCTCATTCCTCCTCTTACCTCCTCCTCCCCGGTCCCTCAGCATTCTTATACTCTACAAAGAGACTGACACACTTGCATACCATCAGTGGTTTCAGGACATAGTGCAACCTAATCAATTATACCCAAAGCACTTTGTAATAAATAAAATGCCTACAATTGTAATTATTAGGCAGTTAAAAAGAAAATGCAACTCTTGATGGGAATTCGGTAGATTTCACAACAAAACAGAGGTAAAATATTTTATTAACGAAAAAGAACATGTACCAAAGAAAAGCCAAATGGATGAATTTGGGGGAAAAGCCAGGATGCCTTTGGTTATTTATTCTTGGAAGTCAGTAAGTATAGTGTTAAAGCCAAGAAACTGTGGACTTTAGGAACTGCTGCACCAGATAATGCTATTAATAGGAGTATACATCAGCAATATAGTTGAGAATCAGTAATTTTACTATTTATGATTACTGCTATGTAATACTACCAAGAAATACAAAAAAAGCAGGGGTGAACAGACTATTCTTATGGATCTGGAACACATGCTGAGCGATGTGAACTTCCTTGCATATATGTAGGGCTTGATACTCCTTTACACTGAGGCCACTACATCACTTTGGCAGTGGAAAGACACCTTAAAGTAGGAGTACATTACATATACATCTGCTTTATGACCATTGTATGCTTCTACAGTGGTGTAAAGGAATCGTAGTGTAAATGAGAATCAGGGTTGCAATTTCTATTCATACGATTGAGACATCCAAGGTCACATACTCTGTCTGATTCTTCCCACAGTCTGTCAGACAAAGAACAATCATTTCTTTGCAGCATTAAAGAAAAGCTACAATATTGAATCAATAAATAGAGAATATTTTCAAACTAAAATTGTAAATTGTAAAGCTCATTTCTGCCCTAAAAAGGGACTATGCAAAAATGGTCCCTCCTTAGTGAACACCACTACTGACTGTGTGTTTAAAATCACATCTTCATATTTTAGAGACATTTTTTACCATTTTTAACCCCTGTGGAGCCAGTGTGGCAAAGGATAAAGTGATATAGATCAACCAAACTGTTTACTAAAATTCGAGTTCATGAGCCCCGTGCAACCTCACTGAAGAAAATAGGATTTCGTGGATGGAACTGAGGGCAGAATTTGGCATTCAGTGTCTTTATTACCACTGATGAGTTACAAGGAGGAATTTCATAAAAACTTTGTTGTATTTTATATGATGAAAGAAGATAAAATATTGTACAGTAAAGTGACATTTTTAGTGATTTCTGACAGTGGGAGATGCAAAAACTTATATTTTCCCTGTATTGCTTAATATTTAGAATATTTTAATAAATACAGTAATTTTATGTAAATAGCTGTAGTACCATCTGTCTCTGAACTGAATACATTGTACACATACTGTAATTATCCACTTCCTGAGGTGTGGCTTTACTGGTAATTCAAATAACAAATAACCAAACATAAACTTAAGCTTTCTACCCAAACTTAACTATTTTCCCCGTATGTGCTCTATGTCGCAGATCCTATTTCCCCCACCTCTGAATGAGAGGGTGGCTGCAAAGTCTATGATACCCTGTCTGGTATTGTTGATAAAATGTGCCTATGACTCATAAATAATTACTTTGCATCCCTATGTAGTGTTCTAACACCCATGTCTAGGGTGGCTCAACAGATGAGCTCTGCGTGCTTATGGAGCATCCATCTTGTTAAACTGAACCAATCAGTTTGCTTCCATGTTACCTTTTCATTACTGCTAGGAGAACAAAACAATTATCCTTAAAGTGATTTGTAAAGTAAAAATGCTATGAGTCAGTATTTTAATGAAAAGTACTATAGCCGTATTGCTGATAGAATTTTGGTAATGCTATGATGTCACTAATTTAGGGCCAGATCATGCCTGTTCCTAATGCAGTCATGAAAAGGAGTAAGAAGGACTAAAACCCATTCCCCTGCAGCTTGCTGCATCTGTATCAAGAAAATGAGGGAGGCAGGCACCTGGTTCTCCCTTTCAAGCAGGTGGGTGGGGACAGGTAGAATGTGAGAGGAGACAAGGCTCCACCTCCACCCTCCTAACACAGACTAGCCAATGGAGTTGAGCCAATATGGAGGGGTGGGGGGAAATAAGATCATAATCTGTCCTTCCATAGGCTTTCTGCTCTCATATCCTGTGGTTTCTATGATATATGTATTTATCTAACTAGGTTTTTATACCTTACCCATCACTGTAGTAGCTGAATGCTTCAGGCACTCCGATAATATGCCCAATTTTCAATAGGGAGGTGCTTTAAAAGGGAACAGTCACCTTTCTGTCTGAGCCTTTCACCACTAGATCCTCTATTTTTTGGTGACCAATTCAAAATAGAGCTAGCAATTATTTTCCTATATATTTCCGTAATTTTGAAATGTGATTTTTGTTGAAATGTAGGCCATGGATTCTTTTCAGGCTTTTACAAACAAGTGTGTTCCCATGTGATGATGGCACTGATAAATCATTAGAATGCTACAGAAGAGCTTGGAATTGGCAAAAGTGTGGAGTGGCTTCATTGGAGTTAACTCGCACTCCTGAGAGGAACCAGATGGGCTTTTGCTTCTTTTTCTTACACACTATCAATGAAGTGTTTAATGAGTTACAATGGAAGGCAACTTTCCAATGGAATTTTTAACATAGTGGAAACAAATTACCTCTGAGATGGTTATCTTTTGGAATCATGATTAAAATGAAAACAAGATGATAGCAAACGTGTATTTATTAAGAGTACTAACTACCAGCTAGAAAAGACTGCCCTGATTTGAAGCAGATTAGGCTGTATGGCTTTTCTATGATGGCAACATAAAACTCCAAAACATTGTGTGGCATAACTGTAGCAGAATGCTAGGAGAGACATCACATCAAGCAGCTGTTGTTTGAACTGGATACTTCCACTCTGCAATTCTCTCAGCATTAGATTATTTCAATAAATCAAAACACAAACCACATACTTGTTAGATCAGATTATATTTCCAGGTTTGGGCATAATATCTGGACAACAATTTTTAAATACAAACATTGGCAAAGATACCATTTTATGCCATCAAGTTGGAGTGAAAGTCTAGAGGAGGCCTGATGGATGAGATAGTGTAGTAAAAAAGATAAGAGTGTACTCATTGGATGATAATAAATAGTGAACAGTAACCTCATTCCCTGAGTACTGTCCAACCTGTGCACCCTATAAGTCAGAAGTACTTAGACAATAATTGTTTGTGACCATATAATTAAAGACTATAGCCTTGATCCTTAGTAATTCGGTCTAACTATTTGGGAATCAATACATCAATTTATATCAGTGGAGGATCAGACCCATATTGTATTTCATATGCAAAAGAGGGCAGAGTTAAGGTTGTTTTGACACTTAATTTTAGCATTTCTTGACTTTTAAGTGCTTCACTTTACCACCTAGGCTAAGCTTGTGGCTGGTCTTTGAGCACTTGCCTTGAGGGGAGAACACAAGTAGCACCCAATCCTTGTGCATCTCATTCAAATGCCAGTCACATGCACTATCCCAGCATTTGGGGTTGTGTAGGGGCTGCTTCCTCGCTGTGCCCACAGGAGCATACATTGCCTCAGAGGCGGTGGGACATGGAAGGGAGGAGATGAGACCATTGCTGTTTCCTTTCCATGAAGCTTTGCAAGGTTAGGTGACGCATTGGAAGAGGAAGCGGACAAATCATCTAAGAATGGTATGAACTTCACAGACCATCTTCACACCAGGGAGCAATTGTTCTTCAGTGAGCTCTTCGACACATGGCCCCATTTCTTCCTCACCACCCTATAAGAGGTCTGATTTATTGTTTTTCTCTGTCATATGTTTTCCCACCGATTCAGTTTTCTATGATGCTTAATATTTTTTAAACATTGGATATTTGCCATTCTTTTATTTCTTCAAGGCATTTTATCGTAAACATACATTACAGCCACTTAATTCTCACCTGATTTGCATATTCCTAAACTGTTGTAGTAGATGGATGGCTTTATCTGCAGTAGAACCTGGAGAATTCCTACTTCAGCCATCCAAAGACAAAAGCCCTCTAAATGCTGCAAGTTTATTGAAGCTTGCATAGCTCCTGATTTGCTTCCATATTTGTTAAAGTTCTTGCAATTTTTATTCTAAGAGTTCAAAGTGTACTGAGTGCACAGATTACAGTTCTCAGCCTGGTCAGGAAAGAAAAATCAAGCAGGAATTTCCCTAATACAGTAGCAGTTCTACAAATCCTCTAACACTTTTAGTCTATACACTATTTTGCAGTGACCCGGGGGATAAAAATAATACCTAATGCTCCACGGTCGTCCATACATATACATGGAGTTATCCCTGAACCATACTCAAGTTCAATTTTATCCCGTTCAGCCTTTAATCCTCCTTAATGAGAAGAGAGAGGTCAGCAGGAGTATAAACCTCCTTTCAGGCTTATTCCATTTATTGGGTCCAATAAATAGGACAGGATAGGGATGTTTGAAGAGTTACTTATATGATAATCAAATAAATCACTATAAGTCTGAACTCTGCAGGCTTCCTTGAGCTTTGCTAGTGACATATGCTTCTAAGCCTTAAAGGAGGTGGGTTTCTCTGTTAAATGTTTTAATGTCTTCCCTCCTCTCCATCCCACTCTTATCTTCATTAGCTTTTTTGCACTACAGAGTAAGCTCATCGATTACAAGGGCTGGCACAAAGTGACTTAATGATAGGTCAGTCTTAATGAGAAAAGCGGCTGCTCTTGAAGTGGCGTGGCTCGGGCCTGCACCCCACTGAGACCTGGCATGTAGTGCTTAGCATCCTTTTAGAGAGCAGAGCCATGGAAAATCAGCAGTGAACAGCCTGGTGACTCTGAGGAGAATGGACCATGTGCATGGCTATTTAGCACTGTAAAAGAGAGAGCATTTGCACAAATGAGAGTGAACATAAGGAGTCCTTCAGAGAAGAATGGGGTCTTGGCAAATTTATAGACTCCCCTGAAAGAAAGTGATTACAGATCATTATCCAATTGAGGCAGATTGATGGGTTGGGGTCAAAGTAATATTGCAGAGCTCACTAAAGGGACAATGCCTATTTGTCAATTATATCCAGGAAAAGAAAGGGAAGGGAAACTACCACACAGAGTGCAAAACCTTAAACTTTTCCAGCCTCTATCAAAAAGATAGTTACTTATCTTTAGCCTTTGTGTTTTAAAACTAAAATTACAGAAGCAGTATCATTTGGCTAAAATTGGGCACTCAGTATTCTAAAGTAATTATACATTGCACAAGTAATATACGCAAGAAGCTACGGACTTCAATACCATTGTTCTAAAAGCCCATGATGAGTGCTAATATTAGTAACTAATACATTAAACCTCTATTTAACAACAACAATAATAATATAAAAGAAATCAAAACCATCTCGTTAAAAATATGAGCCTAACTTTTGGGTGAAAGAAGAATTGTTTTGCTAACAGCTACGGTTGAACAGATTTGAAACTCTGGAACATCTGGTCAAGCAAAAGTCAGCAACATGGACATTGTATAAAAGAAGAATAAATATGTTTACATTTTTTTCTTTTGTATTGATTTTAACAGCATTTAAGAGTGGACCACACTCATGAACTTTCCAAACAGCAACAGAAATAGTAACAGGATGGCCTGAAAAGCAGATCAGAGCATTATGGTGCATTTGCCTTCCATTTTACCATGTGATTCTGGAATCTAAAGAATCTGAGTGAATAAAAAAGAAATGTATTCATGAGAGAGCGGACATGTGCTTTACATTTTATTTATTTATTGACTCTTCTTTAGCATTCATCAGTATAATATCAGAGAGCTACACAAACTTCAATGGATTTATCCTCAACACTCATGTGGCTGGGAAAGATGTATTGCCCCCTTTTTACAGAAAGGGTTTTGAGGTACAGAGAGATTAGCGGCCTCCTGAAGCCAACTGAAATCTATACTTCAACTGACTTCAACAGACTGGATTGGGCCTCCAGTGGCTTGCCCAAGGTCACACTGGAAGTCTGTGTCAGAGCCCGAATAGGACTCCAATCTCCAGCACATCAAACTAGAGCCCTAGTGAAAAGACTGTCCTTCCTTTGCTGCAGTGGTTTGACAATTCATTTTAAGGCACCAATCCAGCAAACAATTATGCACGTGTTTAACTTTACTCATGTGAGTAGTCTCATTGAAATAATTGGGACTGCTTCCATGAATACTGATAACTATGTCTGTACTTGTTTGCAAGATTGGGGCCTTAGAAAATAAACAAACTGATCTTCTGTAAACATGTTAGTTTACAGAAATATATACATGGGTGTTAGAACAGATGATCCTTGAGGCCTCTTCTAACAGCATGGTTATGTGATTCTATGATATATTTTACATAACTCATGGAATCTCTTAGAATTGTAACAACAATAACAAAGTATAAATACCACTGGCTTCATAGAAATGCACTCATCTGCAACTGCAAAAAGCATTTAGAATATCAGTAGAGATCCAGAATTCTCACTCCAGTAGGGTATCTGTTCTGTTCAGTGCATATTCTTCTATTTTACTTTCACTTTGTAACTAGAATAATCTTGTGCACTATACAGCAGCATGTTTCACACACAGCTCTAAAAATGTATCTGAGTATTCCTGCTGCAGGGAAAGGGATGAACTAGAAGGATTTATGTTTTCTTCTTTCAGCTCATTTCTATAATTCTGTGGAAAAAACCACTTTTTAGTATTTTATAATTTTTCGAATTTTAGTAATCAATTTTAGAATGTTGCATCTGACTAAGTGGGTATTCACCCACGAAAGCTCATGCTCCAATAGGTCTGTTAGTCTATAAGGTGCCACAGGACCCTTTGCTGTGTTTAGTAATCAGATTGTCAATCTAATCTGTAATTTTGAATACAGTTCAGTTTTCTGTGTAATTGACAAAGACGTTCTTCTCGTCACACCACTCAGTTCATTTTATGTCACGTTGTCTTCAATGTGAAGCCTGGAAAGGACCAAAACAGCATTAATTTCCCAGAAATGACTTAGAGGAGCCAAGGAAATTTTAAAGGTAGGTACGCAATACCATTCAGCATAAAGCACCAAACACTACCTTGGAACTCAGTGATATAAAGGGCATGTAGCTTGGCAGAGAGAGTAGAGTCAGTGATGATCTGCCTACATGAGCCTCTTTGCAGAACTGCAGTTTTAACTTACACATGTACTAACTGCACTATACTGTCTTGGCACTCTGCTTCTTTCCATCAGTGAAAGTGTGATATAGACCCTTTATATGCCTCATGCCTTCTCAGATCTTGCAGTAAAGACAACAATTGTCTCCCTTAGCTGAGAGAGGATACCACGCTTGGATAAAAGCACACTGCAATGAGATTTTCACCCCTCCACCTTTTTTCTGCTTTGACCTAACCCTGTTCTTTCTTCCTATTCTGAAATGGTCAAAGGTAGAATGAGCATATAGCTACTCTCTTATAAAAGTGCTATTTGCATGATTTCTACCTGCCAGTCCTGCAGGAGATGCACATATGTGCAGCACTCCAAATGTTTTCAGAGTTAATCTGCTTTTTACTACCAGTAAGAATAACCTTGAGTACATATTGCACTATCGCAATATATTCTCTGTGTGAACTGAAAAGTAAAACGGGTGCATAGAAAAAAAACTGCACATATTTTTAATGAGCAAATTCATAAACCATTTATTTGAGAATAGAGCAATTTTGGAGGATGACAGGACAACAGATGGTTGTTAGCAGGGCTGGCTCCAGTCACCAGCAAAGGAAGCAGGTGCTTGGGGGGCAACCAATGGAGAAGAGCTCTACCATGCCGCTTCTTCGGCAGCAATTCGGCAGTGGGTACCTCAGTCCCTCTCAGAGCAAAGGATCCGCCACCCAATTGTCACCAAAGAAGCAGCGCAGTAGAGCTGCCGCCAAAGTGCCGCCAATCATGGCTTTATCTTCCCTCGCCCCCCACTTCACTGCTTGGGGTGGCAAAAAAGCTGGAGCTGGCCCTGGTTGTTGGGGTTTCTTTGAGGCAAGTGACAGAGATTCACAGATTCCAAGGCCAGAAGGGCCCACTGTGGTCATCTACTCTGATTTCCTGTATAACACAGGCCATAGAACTTCTCCAAAATAGTTCCTAGAGCAGATCTCTTTTAGAAAAGCATCCAGTCTTGATTTTAAAATTGTCAGTGACGGAGAATCCACCATGACCATTGGTAAATAGTTCCAATGATTAATTACCCTCACTGTTAAAAATGTATGTCTTATTTCCAGTTATGTCTTCCCCTGCCCCTTCCATAAATAAAATAAGGTATTTAATCAATCACATATTTAAAATATATTACACAAAAAGAGTAACAAATATGAAATAGAAAAAGCCCCCAAACATGTCTACTGGAACAAGGGAGGGAGGGAGAATATTGCCACGTGAAGTACACTCAGTGCTACCTTAATTATTGTTGAATGGCCTTATTGGTAAATCATGCATTCCAAGCTTCATACCAAGGAAGTAATGTATGAATTTATACTAATACACATGATATATGTCATTGTCAAACTGATCCTATGGCTTGATCTTGCTCCCACTAAAGTCAGTGGGAATCCGGCCATCATTTTCAATGAGCTCAGGATTGGGCCCATGCATAGGGCATTAGGAAATCATGAAATGCTGTGAATTGGATGGAAGCCAAACTAAGGCTAAATCTACACCATGAGCTAAGGATGTGATTTCCAGCCACATACACACACTAGTTCTCACCTGAGCTAAGGTAGCACAGGCAATGGCAGCAGATGCTAGCAGCCTTGAGTACATACCCAGCAGTGCCATCGCTGTCTGTGGTGCTGCAGCTACACTACTATTTTTAGCATGTTAGCTCAGATGACAGCTAGCACCAGTATGTCTGTGTGAGCTGGAAATCACAGCCCTTGCTTGAAGTTCAGACGTAGCCTAAAGGTTTGCCAATAAATAATTAGATTATGTGTTTCTAAAATTGTTTCTGCAACTGCCTTCTCAAGAGAGCTATAATAAAGCATTCAACTCACCAGCAAGTTTAGGCAAATGAGTCACTCAAAGGCCATGCCCTGAGAGCTTACTGACGTTACCGGTGTAGATGTGGCAAAATGCACCTGTTGGGCTTGTCCTCAAGAGCTCCACTGAAAAATAAAAGTTACAAGTTGCATTGTTCTTCTTGCAGGCAATTCAAATCTTTGCACTGTCAGCAGCACACGGAGCTGTTGAAATGGAATGTCATATTTAGAAGGAGATGGCTAAGCACAGGTCTTGTATTCAGAATGAGACTCCTTGCCCTTCCTCCCTTCTCTTCCTTCAGGCATGTGGGGAATTTCAGATGTGGAGCAACATAACAAGGAGAAGGAGAGGAGGAGGGATAGCAGCATGAATCATCAATTTAAGTGGGAAGGTTTTTCATGTTTACTCCCTCTTCCAATCTCTGGGAGAACAGTGAATTAAGTCGTCAAGTGACAACCCCTAACTTTTTGGATAATGCCATCTACAGGCAAGAAGCACAAAGAAGAGCATGAATTGAGCTTTTATGGGATCACATCAAAATGTGTTAGTACCAAAAACTGGATGTAGTGAGGCTTAATTTGTTAAGCTCTTCAGAGCACTGAGGCCCAGATGACGATGTCAGAACCACAGGGTGGATCTTGGAAATATTTATAAATTTAAGGCCACTTTACCATATCTCAAAGCTTGCTGGTGTGATGGTCCTCCAAGCCATGAGGCTGATGGGATCCACCTCTCCTGCTGGTTTGGAAGAGTCCTCAAAAGTTGTAGAAAAATCTGTGCAAGCCTCTCATTGCCTTAAAATAGATGTGCTTATGAAGCTTCTAATATTAAGCTACCAGAGGCAGCCTTCCCACTACAGACTGTTGGCTTGTATTTGAGATACGTGACATTTTTCTAAATTCTGACAGGGATAATCCATCATGTAACAATCTTTTGGATTGTGCTTTGAGGCTGTGCTCTTTTAGCACAAATGTAAATGTACTTCAAATTATGATGTTTCTCATTAGGAAGAAAATCAGTGTACTTTCAAGGGAAAATATTACTAGAGAACTCATTGTGTTCTAGTGGTCAGGTACCAGGAATAAACAAAAGACATAGATCCAGCCTTGAGGCACAGGTACAGAAAAAGGCAACAATTGCTTGAACCGTTGTCTACTCTGCAGTTATGTTCAAGAAGTGTGGGTCTTCAAATTCTGTACCACTTCCAGATCTACACAGCTGATGTGCTTTTATGTAACAGCTGATTGTGGCAACATTCATGCCATGAATAGGTTCCATTAAAGTTTTGGTAGAGCAATATTTACACACACACACACACACACAACCTGGTACAAGACACTATGGAAATGTGGTAGCTGCTTTATAGCAGGGGTTCTCAAACTGTGGGTCATAACTCCTTAGGGGTCATGAAGTTATTATCTGGGGGGTCACCATTTGTCAGCCTCCACCCCCAAACTCCACTTCACCTCCAGCATTTATAATAGTATTAAATACAAAAAAAGTGGTTTTAATTTATAAGGGAGCGGGGTCACACTCAGACTCTTGCTTTGTGAAAGGGGTCACCAATACAATAGATTGAGAACCACTGTTTTATAGGGACGTCTCAAGACCAGTTTTCAAATCCACTACCAAAGTTCCCCAAAAGAAACAAAAGTTTCTTCAAATTTTGAATGCCACATCTGATCTGAGGATAGATGTTGCCTGCAAAGTTTTCTAATAGTCAAAGCATTTTAAAGTTATGGCATTTTGAAAATATAACTGTGGTTCACACTTCTTTGTAATTATTCTCTCTCTTCTTTTTTGGCTCATCTTATTGGCAAAATGACTTGGACTAGAAACGCCAATGTATTTGCATTTTAAGATATGCAGAAATGAAGTGGTTTTAAATATTTCTGGAAGGGTTCGTGGGTCAGGGGATGTTTATGAGGATATAAAGAGGAGGTGTTAAATGTATAAACAGCAACTCTTAGAGTATAAATATTGATAAATCTAAACTCATTGCTTCCTCGTGCTGAATTTAGCAGAGGGACAAAGTAGAAAACCAGTGGCAATCTGGTTGGGTCATAGTGCAGGTGAGCATGGAGGCAACATACCAGAAGGGATATGGACTGAGAGTAGTGGATTGGGGAGCGCACAAAGGGGTAGCAAAGAACCATGCTTGCTGATCTTGGAATGGAGAGGAATTCCTTCGGGCAAAGTGGAAGGATGGATCCTAAGGGGTGGGCTCAGGACATTGTCAAGACGGAAATAAAGGCACATATAGAGGACCCTATACATTTAGCCAGACAGAAAAAGGGAGTCATGGAAGGCATGAGAACAGGGGGCAGTGAGGGATAAATTATGTGATTAATCTGCTCAGACATAACTAACCAACACAGCTTGAACAACAAACACCAACAATTCACCAGAACAGTATCAAAAGGTGGGAAGCTGCAAATTAGGCAGATATGGCAAGGGCAGACGATCATAGGGAATATAATTAAGTATTATTTAATTAATTCCTGCCCTTCCATACAGAAAATGATTGTAACTGAATTGACTTTAATGAGCTTATCAGGAGCACAACAAAGGAGAGAATCTGGCCCATAGTCACCTACACTCTGTTTTCATTTGAGCAATTTACTAGTAATTCAAACAACTGATGGTGAATCTAAAACGCTGGCTACTTGGAGAAATTTTTTTTAAGGGGTCGTTTTTTGCTATATTATTGTAATGTTAATTATTCAAAACATCCACCATTTTAAATAATGAGTGCCTATATTTTGTACTTTAATCCTTATCTCTGGGAAATATGCTTCGATACTCTCTAAGCCTCTGAGTGGAAAATAAGTTTTACACAAGAAAGCCAGACTTGGACATCCCTGGTAGTTTAATTAGGACCTTACGTCAAAGCCATCTTGCTATAGGCAGACAACTGGGCTGCAGCCTGTGACACTGCCACAGCCTTCGCTCTGTTTTTCTAGCCTTAAGCAATGCTGACCCTGGGCATTTTGACCCTGGCTAATTGCAAACTGTTTCCTGTGAAGGCAAGAAGCTACTTCCACCCAATGCTGCACTTTAAAGCTTCTCAACTCTGGTTGATAATTAAACATTACAGCACAAAATTATTCTGATATGTTACAAGAAGGCTGGTCTGGAGGTTGCATTTGTCATTTTGTCAAATGTTCATAGGCAGAGATGCTGGATCACCTTTCAGAAGACAAGAAAGGTGATAAACACGCTAACTTGAAAGGCGAAGTGTCAGGACACTAATGAAATCTCTATTGACTATATAGCAAGAAGGACTTCAGTTTAAGATCTTCTCTGAAAGAAAGAAATATCTATCAGCCTAAACAATGATCAGTGATAAGGAATTGGATGGCAGTATATACTTAGCTTGGGAGCAAAAATACATTCATTATAAAGAATCATTTGTTAATAATTATACGCTTACAAATTAATTTTGATATACATAAAATAAACTAAAAACTATTTCTTCTGGTGAAAAATCTCAACATCTAGCATTATAAAAATACATTGCACAGACAGGAGGATTTTTTTGAGGGGGGGTTAGCGCTTAAAATCTGTGACAGTAATAACATATCTTTAATATCCTAAAAGAAATGTCAACTAAATCATTCACCCAATTATATCAACCATAAAGGCTTCATTGGGCCATTTTATTAGTTGATTAGATAAAACTAAATTTTAAAAAGAGGCCTTAAATGAATTATAACCAGCTTGTGGAATAACAAATATATTGTGTATGAGAAAATTAGCTCCATCTGACATGCACAGCCACCATATGTAAAATGCCCATTATTTGTCCTGTCCCTTTGAAAATCATTTTATTGGAATATATTAGTTAAACTAAAACACATGACCCTCCTTCTTGTGACATGAAAGAAACCACTGAAGAGAAGTTTTTTTCTCCCCTGCCCTGCTCCTCCCCCCCACTCATGTGAACTTTCTGGGAAAAAGCAGCTTCAAGGATTTTTATCAGTGTCTGTGTAATGACAAGTGCATCACATGCATCCTGAGCCATTAGCTGCCTAGATCTGAAAGAATTTGGTCAACATTTAGGAATTCACTTAATGAAAGACTGGCCTATTAAAACTCTGCTAGCTTTGGAAGTTGATTGAGCCTTTTTCCCCCCAACTTCCTGCATCATTGTAAATGATGCTATGCAGTGCCTTCATGTGATACAGCCGAGACAACAAGCTAGCATTGTAACACCAAAACATCCAAGCACCAGGTGATACATTTCTACTCTCAGCAGGGTTACAGTTAGCTTCTTGATCTGAGCTCTGCTACACAGCACACAGCACATAGCTCACAAGCTCCCACTTGAGGTCTGCTTTTTAAAAACAGACATGCTTTCTATTTGTTATTTTTAATAGATAAAAGACCAGCACTTACATTCAAGCACCCGCATAATGCCTTAAATAAAAAACAAGGAGTTAATGGACCACATTTCCTCGGTTACATCTAAGTAACTTCATTAAAATCAACTGAGAGCAGAATTAGGCCCATTAACTTTTAGTTTTTAATTTGTAGATGAAGCATGATTTATTTTAATGACTCAACAATCCTGAGCTGCTTCTATTACAGACCAGTATGAAGTAGACTGTGCTAGCATTGGACTCTGTGTTATGTAGGCACTGATGCTTTATGACACCTGTTGATTAATGTCAAAAGTTATTTCCTCAAAGCCTACCTCTAATGAATACAAAGCACTACAGCATTAGAGATAAAGTAGCTAAAGAAGTGGGGGTGCATCAGAAGGGGAGTCAGTGGCTGATATAATGCCTGATCCCAATGGGAGTCCTAAATAAATGGGTCAAAATCCCTTTTACATCATGAGACCAAAGTGATGACTGATATGTTTTTCAGGCTTTTAGAAAATGAATTTCCTATTGAAGTGACTTCATTTTTTTCTTTATTATTTCAGTGAGTTTAATCCTAAATAAAATGCCAGGCTGATGGCTCTAGAAGTTGGAATCTTCAGTAATGCTCTGATCCTGCTTGTATTGAAGTCAGTGGCTGAGCTCCCATCCATGAGAACAGGCTCAAGCTGCATACACACACAGGATGTGTAGAGCACAGGCAGTAACAGTGAAATAATTATTTCACTTCTAAGGCTTGGGAAGAGGTCTTTGTCACATGTGCTTGGCACAGCAGCCCTAAATGAGACAGCTGATGAATAGTTTATGAAACTACATTTATGAAATTAAATTTAATTTGAGAATAAAACTACAGAGAATGTGTATTCCAGCTAATATTTCTTTAGGCTCCGAGGACTGAGATTTTTGTTTTCCAAACTGATTACCAACTTAACTCCTCAATTAATTACCCTGGTTGACTTTGATCTGTAGTTACTGGCTGAATGACATCGCCCTATGGAAAGGCAAGGTGCCAGTTTCTTTCAAATGGGTGGTTACTAGACCCAGATTCATTAAGTCATTTCTTGGCGATCTCACCAATTATCATCTTGTCTTTGATCTTCCCTTTTTGGATAAGGTTACTGAGAAAGGTAGAGTAAGGTAATTGTGGTACCTTCTGGAGTCTCAGGGCAGATTTTCTTGATGTGTTTCAGTCTGGCTTTCTGTCTGGCTTTGTCATGAAGACTACATCGGTCCAACTGGTGATGAGCCCCATATAATGACAGATACAAGTCTGATGTCCACGCTGATTCTTTAAAATCTGAAACAACAGCCTTTGATGCCAATGATCACAACACTTATCAATTGGATGGAATAAAATGGAGTTTCTCTTGATTAGTTGTACGCTTCTCTCTCCGAGAGGGCCCAGGAGATGCTACTGGATATCTATCCCAAAGTTGGTTTATGTGGAGTTTCACACAGTAATGTTCTGTGACCCCCCTTCTGTCCACAGTTCACGTAGGTGTAGAACAAGGGGTGCTGCCGCACACCTTAGCTTGAAGTGGTTTCTATCACAGGGTTTACAGTTTGGGTCAATGGATCTCAGCACCCCCACCATAAAACATTGTTCCAACACCCCTGACAGAACATGTGGCCAATGAGGGAGATGGAGAGATGACTGGTCTGTGATACTATCTATATGCAGATAACAAGCAGTTTGAGATCTTTTTTCACAGAGTAAGATGCTACTGTGGCTTGCCAGTGTCTGGAATGTAGACGAGGCTCAAGACCTTCAGCACCAGAAATGCGACCTCACTCCCCATTTGCAGGAAATCTCGTTTAGCTGAGAGTAACCAGTACAGGCTTACTGGGATCAACCACTAAAGGGAGACACCATGTCACACAGTAATGCAGCAACAGCATTTCCCTTTTTCTATGTATAGAGTACACACACACACACACTGTTTTCAGTGAAGCAGGGCTGGGGGAGGGGGGGGGACTATTTTGTCTGCCTTACACTTCTTGTTATTGGCTCCCCAAAGCTATCCTCTAGTATAGAATGAAAGAGCAAAAAAAAAAAAAGAAAAGAAAAAAAAAGAGAGGGACGAGCTAGTTAATGAATCATAAAGGCCTACACTTCATTGACAGGAAAAAAGTGTGGAAAGCACTTTTTCTGAATAAAGCCTGCAGAAATCCAGTATCAATGGCATGGAACTGTTTTTTGAATCGAGCCCTGAGAACAAACCCACTGTGATTTGCATTCAAGTAAACACCCACATTTTTTCCTTAACTGAACTGATTTAACTGCTAATTAAAACTAGTCAGTAAGCACAATGCAAAATTAATTAAACCATTTAGTAGATAGATGCAAATGAGGCAATAGCATGGCTTGGACACTACCAAAGTAAGTGCATGCACTATTCAACATCTGGCAAAACAGTTCTCAAGGTAAATACCTTCCCTAGAGATGCTGTAAAGCAATAAAAAATCATCCTGTTGACTGCATATGATCTTTTATTGATTAAATGTGTTGAAATCCAACTCCTTCTTTTTGAGACAGTAACAAAATGGGCTTCAGTGGGTTTTTTAAAATATTCTCCTCTACACAGGCAGAAATCTTTAAGAGTATGGCATGGATCTTGACTAGTTCTACTCAGGTCTGATAGCCCTCCTCTCTCTGTGTGAGCATCCACACAAGGACCGTTTCAATCTGACTCATAGATTCCAAGACCAGAAGAGACCACTGCAATCATCTAGTCTGACTTTTTGTATAATACAAACAATAGAACTTTTCCAAAATAATTCCCGGAGCAGAAAAACATCCAATCTTTGTTAGTGATGGAGAATCCACCACAACACTTGGTAAATTGTTCCAATGTTTTATTACCATCACTGTTAAAAATTTATGCCTTATTTCCACTCTGAAGTTGTCTAACTTCAACTTCTTGCCTTTGGACCATGCTATAATGTTCTCAGATAAATTGAAGAGCCCATTATCAAATACTTGTTCCCCATGTAAGTACTTAAAAACTGTAATCAGGTCACTCCGTACCTTCCCTTTGTTAAGGTAAATAGATTGAACTCCTAGAGTCTATCACTGTAAGGCATGTTTTCTAATCCTTTAATCATTCTTGTAGCTCTTCTCTGAACCCCCTCCAATTTATCAACATACTTCTTGAATTGTGGACACCAGAACTGGACACAGTATTCCAAGGCTTATTGAAAATAAATGTTTACAGTCGAGCAAGTTCCTCAGCCAGCTCTTTAAAACCTCTAGGATGAAAATTATTTGGACCTGTTGATTTTAAAATGTGTAACTTTAGTAACTGCAGTTTAATATCCTCCTGACACACTAGTGGAATCTGGATCTTATATTTGTGATGGCAGTTTTTATTGCTTTACATTTTCTCAGGAAGCAAGTACTTACCCTGAGAGTTATATTGCTTTATGTTAAGTAAAATTGTATTTTTTGACATTTGTCTTAGGTATTTACATGCCCCCCCATTACTGTAGTATCCGAGCACATAACAATCTTTAATGCATTTGTTCTCCCAGTAACCCTGTCAGGTAGGGAAGTGTTATTATCCCCATTTTACAGATGGAGAATTCAGGCACAGAGAGGCTAAGAACAAACTCAAGGCAACCTAGGACATCAAGGGTGGAGCAGGGCCTCCCAAGTCCCAGGCTAGCACCCAAATCACTGCACCCAGGGCTGGATTAACGCAGGGGCTGCAGCCCAGGGCCCCAGTTCAAGGCGGGGGGCTGCAAAAATAAATCACAGGCAGCAATCTCCAACTCCAGGCTGCTGAAAGTCCCACAGCAGAGCAGGACACTCAGGCAGGCTGCCTGCATGCCATGGGCCCATGCCGCTCCCAGAAGCAGCCAGCTGCTAGCACGTCTCTGCAGCCCCTAGTGTGTGTGGAGCGGGGGGTTGGCTCTGTGCACTGCCCCTGGACCCAGCACCATCCCTGGCCAATGGGAGCTATGATGGTGGCGCTTGCAGGTGTGGGTAGCACACGGAGACACGTTGTCTCCCTCCCCACAGGGGCCGCAGAGATCTGCTAGCAGCCAGCCACTTCCGGGAGCAGGGTGGGGACATGGCATGCAGGCAGCCTGCCTGAGCCCTGCTGCATCACCAGCCAGGAGCCACCTGTAGTAAGCACCTCCCGGCTGGAGCCTGCACCTCGCATCCCCACAAAATCTAATAGCCCCAGGCCCACAGGAGAGTTAATCTGGCCCTGACTACACCACCCTTACGCTGCTATACTTTTCACTCCACCCATTCCTCTTCCCAAGTGACTGATAGGATGCAGACAGTGCAGGCAGAGCACAAACCACAGTTCCAAAAAGAATGGGTAGGAGCCACCACTGAGCATGCTCCTCTTTACGTCCTGGGAGACATTCTGCTTGGCTGGGTACTATACAGGCAGAAGAATGCCTCTGGCGAATGGCACTGTCGCAATGGCATTCTGACCTGACTCCCTGCACAGCAATGCCTGGAAAAGTATCATCTACTCAGTACAATGTTTCATTTTTCAATCCACGCTGCCACATTATTTTATTCTGGTTGAAAAAAAACCATGTCTGGTTATTTTTAGCTAAACAAAGTAGTCTACTGTCCCCTCCCCCCACCACCACCACCTGATTACCAGCTGGTTTGCATTTAACAATAGTCTTCTGTTTGAGAGGTTACCACATCCTTTCTCATTAACCTTATTGTTATGACACTCTGGGAGCTCTTTGTTTTCTTAACATTTTCTCAGCTAGCTTTGGATTGTATTCAGTTTTTGGCTGCTTTCATAATATAGACAGAATGTGTGTCAAGAAAGAAACAAACACTTTGTGCCTAATGCTTAGGAAGTCATGTGTGTAGGGTAGGGATGGGGCAAATATCATTCCCTTTCTCTTCGTAAACACTGCTGATTGTAGCTGTACACACTGCTCAGATGTCACGATCCCAGTATAGTGTGGTGTTCATATGGTGGAGGCATGGATCAGCTTTCATGTTCCACTCTCCATCACTACCCAGTCCATGCCTGGAAAGCTAATGATCCAACCAGCGGACAAATTTCGGTGATGAATCCTGGTCACGTGCTACCTGAAGCACATTGTGCATACACCAAGAAGAAGAATTCATATGGTCTATTATAAGTTATGTGCAATGATGTACTATATAGCATGGCAAGCTAGTGCTAAAACAGCACCTCTTATGCAAGGTACCAGTTATGGCTGTTGCACATTGGGCTGTCTGACTATTAGCTTTGAGGCAAACCTAATGTAGTTATGCTGTCAAAGGTATGGGACTTATCTACATACTGCAAAGATGGAACTAATGCAAGCCAAAATCATTTTTCTTTTCTTACTTTAAGTACCATTACTAATATATTTCACATGGTTAAAAATGCATTATGTCTAGGGCTCCTTCTTTAAATGTGTGTGAATAAATTTAGTTTGGATACTGTTAAATATCATTTAGAGTTGCAGAAACAAAAATGGCTTTTTGTGAAAAGCATTTAGGCATAAATAAATGCATTACAGTTAAAGTTTCATGAACCCAGATAGGATCTCTTGGAGAAACTGCTCAATACAAAAAACAAAGGAACATATACCCAATAAGACTATGGGGGCGGGGGGCAGCTTCAGTCTGCAGGTTTTGCAATGAGTTGAATACTTCAAGAGCTCACTCAACAATGGTCCATTAGACACCAGACAGGCCCATTGTGTGGCTCAGTGTGCATCAGAAGAAGTATGCAGGTGGCACTATTCTTTTTACATAGCTTATTCCCCACAATACAGTGAGCACTTTCTGCGGTCCAGGGTGAAGGATCTAAGGTTACAGCTACACCACCTTCCTGTTCCTCTCTGATCCCTTTGCAATGCCACACCCCTCAGTGCACACTGAGGTAGTTCTCCCATTGTGCTCCAAGTTCAGGGTCTGCGGTTCTGATAGTTGCATGAGCTTTTGCCTCTATGCATGAACATAAGAACCTGTGACTATTTGGCCCAGAAAATGAGTTATTTAGAGTTCAGGTTCTTTAGGGTGTGGATTATCCATTACTGTATGGCTGTACAATAACTCAGTGGGGACACGGTCTTGGTTGGGGCTCTAGGCACTACAGTAATTCCTACGATTATTAATAATAAAATAAATATAATGGCTCACATCAAATGTCTAATGATAGTGTTCTTGGGCTCCTGCGGGTGTTTCTAAAATCTGCTTTTACCATACTAAAAATGCAGAATCTTAGTATGATTTCATTCCTTTTTACATTATTTTAAAGCAAATCTTCAATAGGCATATTTTCTCCTGGGTCCATGGCTATAATTCTTATTGACAGTGATGGGAGTTCTGCAGATGGAACAAATGGAGACAAGAGGCCTTAGGTGTGATAATGGGGATCTTACACACACACACACATACACACACGTTAAAAGAAAATTAAGTTCATAAAGTCAAGCACTGAAAAGTTAAGAAATGCCAGAATTAAGATTACCGGTATAACCTTAATTTGCCCCCTTGTGCATATGCATTATGATACTGCACACTATTCAAACTCTGCTCTGAAGACAGAATTATTAATTTCCACATGAGCTTTTCTATGGTTGTCACCACAATTGCATTGGAGTTCTTCACAAACATTAATACATTTATTTTCATAATACCCTGTGATATGAGAGGGCATTATTATCCCCATTTTACAAATAATTATCTAAGGAACAGAGGGATTAAGATCAAAAGTATCCAGTAATTTTGGGTGTCCAATTTGAGATGCCTAAGACTTGATTTTTCAGAATACTCAGCAACATATAGAACTTTAGGTGCTCAGAACAGAGCACAGCTCCCCCTGATTTCAGTTACAGCTGTGAGTACTCAGAATTTCTGCAAATCAGAACCCAGAGTCTCAAGTCAAGGACCCAGAAAATGAGGAACACACAATTAGTGATCACCTCTGAAAATCTGGGTTTAAGTGACTTGATTAGTATAGGACCCCTGTTGCAGAGTCAGATAAATCCAATTTTCCAGGGCAGCATTCCACTGCCTTAATCACAAGACCATCTTTTCTCTTCCTGCAATCCCCAGCCTCATTCACTGCAAACCTTCCAACTTCTGCAACAAATGAAGCTGGGATCCTACAGACAACAGCCTCATTCACTACACAACCCTGATTCATCCCTGGAGCGGTCCCTATCTGGGTACTGAATAACATTAATATTAAGCAGTGTTACCAGCTCTGCCTATAATTATGAAAATAACTTTCTAACTCAAGGCAAAAAATGGAAGCTATGGGATGTAATTAAGGCACTTGAAACAAATTTGGATTAAAATATTGTCACACTTTGTCCCATGAAGATATTCAGAATTGGCCAGTAAAGTGAAGTATGAATACTGGCAAATAGATCTGCAATGGAAAATATATAAAGGTGTAATGATCACTGTGGGAATTTTTCTGACCTTTTGCAGTAGGGAGCCAACAACTTGGGGAAAAGATCATGACTGAGGCCCCATCTACACGACGCGTGAAAATCGATTTTAGATACGCAATTTCAGCTACGAGAATAGCGTAGCTGAAATCGAATATCTAAAATCGAGTTACTCACCCGTCTTCACCGCGCCGAATCGATGTGCGCGGCTCGCCATGTCGAATCCGGAACTCCGTTTGTTTTGGTGGAGTTCCGGAATCGATGTAAGCGCGCTCTGGGTTCGATATATCTCCGTCTAGACGAGAAGCGATATATCGAACCCCGAGCTTTCGATTTTAACGCGCCGAAATGGCGCGTCATATAGACGTGGCCTGAAAGAGTGGAGAAGTCAAAACAGTTATAACTCCGCCCAGATGCTGTATGTAGCATTAATTCACCTCTGTGCCACAATATATATATATATCTATTTTAAATGAACCAAATGCACATATAAGCCTAAACTTGTATTTTTTCCATAAAATGTCATTACATTTAACAGTTCTTAGGACAGTGCATAGACTGATAGATGGCATGAATCATAATGCTCATATGCTACAGTACCTACGTCGACCAGTATAACATCACTATAAGTGTGCTAACTAAACCATTGACATTTATTTACCTTCAAATGAGTGTGGAAGTTGCCAGGGTGCACGAACACACACACACAATGGATTTCGTTAGCTAAGACATTTATTCTTATAAAAGAAGAGGAAGTGACCTGTGGCTGCTTGTGCCATATCTACCTAGGGCTTGTCTAGATGAGGAAAAAGCCTGGACTAACTAGTGTGGAACAGCGATTGAACTTTAAATTCACACTCTAGCTATTTTGCACTGACTTCCTCTCGGATTCTCCAGATACAAAAACCCTCAGATACTAGGGGTGAAAGTGGGGCCCCACTGAAGTCAACCTGAAACAAATAAAAAATAACGTGCATCTTTTGGTGGGGTCACCAAACCAAAGAATTAATTATTCACCCAGTCCTATTGTCACCATTCATGTAACATGTAACATGAAGTACTGAAGCTAGGGCCCAATCCTGCAAGATGCTTCCTTAGGCAAATTCACCTCCCACAGATGTCAGTGAAAGCTCACACAGAAGTGTAACAGGTATGAGTTGGGAAGACCCTTTGCATAATAGTGAGAAACTAACATAACACAACAAATAACAAGAAATTAAGAGTGAAAGCTGTCACTCACCCTGAAGTACTGAAGGTGAGGTAAAAGCCACAGATACTGTGTTGTGTGTGGCTACCTCAGCCTAGCAGTCTCATATCACATGACTGCATAGCAACTTGAAATTTCCAATCTGAGAAATAATTCAAATACACCTCTACCCCAATATAAAGCAACCTGATATAACACGAATTTGGGTATAATGTGGTAAAGCAGCACTCCGGGGGGCGGGGCTGCGCACTCCCGCGGATCAAAGCAAGTTTGATATAACGCAGTTTCATCTATAACATGGTAAGATATTTTGGCTCCCAAGGACAGTGTTATATCGAGGTAGAGGTGTACTTAAATATTTGAAACAGTGGATCATATGTACTAGATGCAATAGAACAGAATATCAGCTTTGAGACACATTCTCAAAAGTTACTTATGTTTATGGATGCCTTAGTGTTCACAGAGGTTAAGAAAATCAGGCCCCTTTCAAGGTGGGCACTCAAAAGCACTAGTCACTTCTGAAAATAGGGCCACTGATTATTATTTATAGTTTATAGTGAGTTGCAGAATAGCATTTTGCATTTCACTGCATTTAATACGATTTTGGTGGCATTAAATTGTTCTTCACACCCATAATTTATTTTTTATTAAGAAAAAAATAGTTTGTCCAATGTAAGTTAAGCACATAAAAATAAAACTTTTGGAAATATTCTAAGTTACAATGTGCCCAAAAATTCAATTCAGCAAGTTAATAATGTAAAAACAGAACAGCAGGCAGCACTACTGCACATAAATTAAGCTAAGAGAATTTTGTAAGCCCTGGTGGTATTTTAAATATGTTTTTAGTTTCCATTTCATTAAGCAATTGCCATCAGTTGATGGAAGATTTGAGGGACTGCTTTTTGTTCCCCCACCCCACATTATAATTAACTTCTTATTAAATTAATTACACCAAGAGAATTGGAATCTGTTACTATAACTCACCTGGTGTTGATGAATGTAACCACGCCCAGTTCCATCATCCAGCATTCAAATGCCAATCAGATGACTCCTCACACTAAATCTTTGGCACAAACCCCAAAAGCCCGCCAGCAACAAAAAACAGTAACATGGCAGGCAGATGTTGCTGCACAAAAAGAAAAAAATCTTTCAAAAAAGATTTCTTGGTCATTTTAAAAATATGTTTCTTTTACAAAATAAAGCAGGCAAGGAAATACCTTAAGAAAATAGAGAAGCAATGTTAAATGACGCATATATGGCACATGCTGCCACAGGTCACTTCCTCTTCTCTTATATGAGAATGAATGTCTTAGCTAATCTAATTCATTTTGTATGTGTGTGTACGTATATTCAAACAAGAACCTATCCAAGGAATGTAGTGTAGTGTAATGAATTAAATGTGATAAATTAATCAGTTCTATTAACTCTCAACTAATAAAATTGTATCTTTCCTACCAAAAAAAAGTATGTTTCCTTGTTTGTGAATGTCCTGTATGGAAATCATTAATATGTTTTAAAAAATAAACAAACAAAAAGCAAAACAAGCAAATACCCTAACACAAACACCATTCTTTCTTTTGGGAGATCATGAGAGAGAGAACAAACCACAAGTGACAAAAGTTAGTCACATCACTTATTGCCAGAGCTGGTAAGCAATTTTTTCACACACTGTTTTTTTGCTAGAATATGCTGATTGATTGAAGCCAAAACATTTTTGGGAACTTACTACGTCCATCTAAACTTTCACTGGATAGGTTGCTTAGGGCCAGGCTGGCATTTATTGTCAAAACCAAAGAGAAAAAGAGAGAGAGATCAACCCACCCCAGAGTAGCTAATATCCTAGTAGTCTAGGCACTCAACTGAGAGCCTCCCCAAAGAAAAACTAACCACCTGAAAGTCTGGGCAGTCATTTGGGAGACCCAGGTTCACATTCCTGGGATGAGGTCAGGTAAATAGAATAGGAAAACTTTTAAAATCTCAGAAAGTTTTGCAGGATGGGAAAACCCCAGCTCTACCTATTGTACTTCGGCAGGCACTCAGATACTGCGGTCATACAAAAACCTATGTAGGATAGAATAACATTGAGTGGTCAAATCCAATATCTTATTGCAAATCTAGAAACAATTACTGTTAGAGAGTCATATGGTGTGATCTTCAATTACTAATTTAGCAAGAGTTTGCATCAACCCTTCATTCATCAGACACAAACTTTGATTTCAATTCTGCAAAGAGCTTCATGCATGTGCAGAGGTCCAGCCACTCTGAGCCCACTGGGCTTACATTATCCTCATTTAGCATATGCATATCATTGTTTTTCTGCAATGTACACAAAGTGATTGTATGTTTCGTGTGTATTTTTTCCCTTTGTTTCTTTACTATAAGATTCTCTCATTAAAACCTGCTCAAAGCCTAGGCTAAAGCTTATCCTGCTGAGAGACAGATGCAGGAATGAGGCTTCTATTATCTAAAGTACCGAATGGTTTGTAGCCAACAACAGAAGCAACAAAATGGGATCTTGCAGAACAGGCATATATGTCATCGCTGTTAGTATAGTAATTACAGATTTGGCACTAGTGCATGCTTTTTCTATTTGCCAAAGCATCCGGTGGTAGTTTAAGAAGCAAATAATTACACCCATTCAGGGCAATGCTGGGTAATCAATCACATATTGATTCCCTTGGTGCAGCATTGCAACAATATGGTTGAATTCTGTGTGAATGAACCAGGATGTCTCCACTTAACTGAAACCCACTTCCTAGGAATTATCATTCCATGAAACCACAAGATGACCATGAGATGCAATGATTTCTAGTGATTTGACTGCAAATAGCAGCTATGCAACAGGATTTTTTCAATCTGCTTGCAACAATGTGAAAAATGCCAAAATATGGTCAGGAGTAGCTCTATAATCAAAACAACACAGACTGTCAGTATCAGATACCACATTTTTTGGCTAGACCCAGTGATGAGCTGCCAAAATCTTAACAATCGGTTCCCTATAAAAAGTTCTGATTTAAGGGGGGGAGCGGGGGAGGGGCCGGGACAGACATACCCTTGGGGCCGGGGGCCCCTGCAGGGCCTGGGGTAAATTGTCCCACTTGCACCCTGGCAACCCTAGAACTTGCATCCCCCTCACCCCTTACTCTGCCGGCAGCTCAAAGCAGTAGGACGACTCAGGAGCTCAGCTGAGCTGCCCAGCTGCTGGCCATGCTGCAGCTCTGCGGGGGGTGGCTAGAGGGAGACATCCTCATGGGGCCAGGGGCCCCTGCAGGGCCTGGTCAGTTGCCCCACTTGCCCCTTCCCTTCCTCTCTGGCCAGCCCTGGAGCTTGCAGCAGGACCCCCCCCACACACCTTGCTGGGACTCTCAAAAAGTGGCAGCAGGATGACTCTCGAGCTCAGCTGAGCTGCCTAGCTGATGCCAGTGGCTGAACACTCTGCAGCAGGGGGAAGCAGGGGAAGGACCGAGGGATCCTCAGCCTCCCCAGCTGGGACTCCTGGGAGCAACAGGATGGTCCGGCCCACGGACTGGAGTTCTTTGCCCACTCCCTGGCCCTTTAACAACCGGTTATCCACGGAGGTCTAATTTTAGCAACCAGTTCTTGGGAACCTGTGGGAACTGGCTCCAGCTCACCACTGGCTAGACCTTGATCTTTTTGATTACATTTGTGTATCTAGGTTTTGCTAGGGATTGTCTGAATGGATCACTGGCTGATTCCTATGATTGGTATCCTGCCACGAATAATATAATGTTGGCTTTCATGAATTTGCCTTTCGGGAGGAGTCCCCTATTGATCCCTTCACATTTTAAAATGATTGTAAATCCACATAAAGAAATGTGGGAAACATGTATTTATTACGGTTATCTATTGTGGTAGCACCTAGGACAGAGGCGGGCAAACTATGACCCGCGGGCCATATCGGGCCTGCGGGACAGTTCTGCCCAGCCCCTGAGCTCCTGGCCCGGAGGACTGTCCCCCAGCACCTCTCCCACTGTTCCCCACCCCGCAGCCTCAGCTCGTTCGCTCTTCCACTGGTGCAGTGCTCTGGGTGGCAGGGTTGTGAGCTCCTGGGGCAGTGCAGCTGAAGAGCCCAGCCTGACCCAGTGCTCTGAGCTGTGTGGTGGCGGCGGCTGTGTGGCCTGGCTCCAGACGAGTGGCGCAGCTTTAGCGCCACCAGCCACCAGTGCTCCAGGCAGCATGGTAAGGGGGTAGGGAGCAGCGGGGGTTGGGAAGAGGGCACGGGAGTTCGAAGTGGTCCTCAGGGAGTGGGGGTGTGAATAGGAGACAGGGAGAAGGGGTGGTTGGATGGGACAGGAATCCGGGGGGTGTGTGTCAGGAATGAGAGGAGGGGTTGGATGTGGTGGCGGAGGTCCGGAGGCAGTCAGGGGACAGAGAGTGGGGATGTGTGGATGGGGCAGGGGTCCTGGGGGGGCTGTCAGGGAACAGGTTTGTTGGGTGGGGCAGGAGTCACAGGAGGGCAGATGGGAGGTGGGGGCCGGGCCACAACCCCTTCCCCTAACCGGCACTGCCTACTATTTACAAAACCCAATGCGGCCCTCAGGTTTGCCCACCCCTGACCTAGGAGTTCTAGTCATGGACCAGGACGCCATATGCTAGACATTGTACAAACTCAGTACATTCCACTGCCTTTTCTGTAGCGGCAGGGAAGAGAGGGAAGGGGCTAAAATCCCAATGTGCATTTTACACAAGTTTTGGGTTTTTTTCCTGGTTCCTGTTGGGAGATACAGAGTATCCTTAATTTTTTTATTTTGGCAAACTGTGCTTGTCCCTTACTCAGGTGTACCATGGGGCTAGGAACAAATAGTCAAGGAGCCTTCACTCCTTATAGATGGCAGGCTGTTTTGTTGAGTGGCTAGGACTAGGACTCAGGAGGCCTGGATTTAATTTGTGGCTCTGCTACTGGCCAATCATGGATGAGCCACTTCAATTCCCTGTACCGTGGTTTCCCCAGTTGTATAATGCGTATGTCAATATAGTTACAATAGCAGCTGTAGGAGAAAGAACTGAGCACTAGAGGGATCTTACAATCAATCCAACCTTAAAAAAACACTACCGCCACAGTGAAAGTGCTTTGAGATCTAAAGATGAAAGAGCTAAGTATTAATGTTGCTATTACTACATGACCTAGTAAGGATCAGTTGCAGTCCCCCTTAGCTACTCCTTTCCACAGTACAACAAAGTGTTCAGGGAGGGAAAGTGGTGTGGCTTCTTCCTGCTCCATACCAACCCACAATGCAGGACCTACAGAGTAAGAGCAGTAAGTAAGCTGCACTTCCTGAATGGCTGAAATGGTTGACTCTGTAACAAACCTATGTACAGTGTCTAAACTGAACAAGTGAGCCCTAAGGAAACAGAGCAGCACCAGAAAATCCTACTGATAACACAATCAAAATGGAACATTGGGAATCTGTTAAAATGTTGACAAATGAAAAGAATATTCTGCTACAAAATAAACAAGCAAACATTACGCTCCGAATAATAAATACTAGGAATGGTCCCCAAACCTCTGAACTCTGATAATGTTTGGACTGAGATCCAGATGCAAACTTTGTGTCTGGCCCCTACCGCTATTATGAGTTGAACCCAAATCATGGATCCAAACACCAACAAACTGTAGAATAGCTCAAATATATTATTTGATGCTTGGACTTAGCTGTTTGCGGTATTTGCAGTTTCCTTGCTTTTGGTGAGATTAGCCCTTTGGAGCTGCAACGATGCTTTTCTTTATTTGTGTATAGCATCTAGCACATCACTGGCACTACTAGTAACAAAAAATAATTAAAAATCTACTCTATGACACACTGACTATAGTTAGCAATACCTTTTGGATTATGCTATATACTATCTGTTATAAGAAGGGGATTAACATTTAAAAACATCTGACGTATTTCATATAGATTTCTAAAATTTAGTTTTACATTTATTCACAATTGCTCTTACATCAGTATATTTCTCTGAATAAAAGATCTGTTTAATAGTTAATGTCATAATAAGATGGTAGGTTCAGATACAAAAATAAAAGGTAAGCCATTGATGATGTAATTTACCAGATTTTAGTCATGCTAGTTGCTTTGCAAGAGAGTAGGGCAAGAATATAATTAAATTCTGATTATCCAAATGTGTGAAAGGACAACTCATAGATTTACTGATTCCGAGGCTAAAAGGGAACATTGTGGTCATCTAGTCTGACCTACTGTATAAAACAGGTCATAGATCTTCCCCAAAATAATTCCTAGAGCAGATCTTTTAGAAACACATCAAATCTTGATTTAAAAATTATCAGTGATGGAAAATCAACCACTACACTTAGTAAATTGTTCCAATCGCTAATTATTCACACATTAAAAATTTACTCACTATTTCCATTCTGAATTTGTCTAACTTCAACTTTCAGCTATTGGATTGTGTTTAACCTTTCTAGATTAAAGAGCTCATTTATTAAATATTTGTTCCCCATGTATGTATTTATAGACTGTAATCATTGTATCATCTGACTAAGTTCAACCCCTTTTCCTTCTATCTCTGACCCTTTTCTAAAATCCTTGTTTGCCTTTCCTTCTGCTTGTTGCTTGAGTATCATTCATAGAACCTGGGGGCAGAGATTTTCAAATAGGAAGAGGTGCTTTAAACAAGAAGGGGATAATTGACCGGACTGTCTTCCTTAGATTGCTAAAAGCTTCCTTTCTTTCTTATCTACCAAAGTACTGTAAATAAACATGACTTTTTACAATGACTTTCCATGTTCTTTTGTGATAAATTCTTTCTGTGCCAGTTCAGGTAGGTAGTCTGAGTGACTCACCTGTCATTAGCTTGTAACATAAGGTAGGACATAAAGACATATTTCTCCCTGCCCTTTTTAAAAAACATTTTGTGTGAAGTCCTGACTCTGCTAGAGTCAATGGTAAAACTTCACTGACTTCAATAGGACCAGGATTTCACCCTCTGTTTATTAACATTGATGGGCCAGATCCTCAGCTGGTGTAAACTGGCATCGCTCCACTACAATCCATACCAAATAAGGAACTAGCTCTATAATTGTACAGTATATATCAGAAAGCAATATAGCCTTACACTCAGAATAGGGACACAATTGATCAGGCATAAATACAGGACCCAGTTAAACATCAAACAGACCCTGGATGTCAAGTGGGGACGCTTAGTTTTCATAGAGTCATAGTCCACTTGGTTAGTTGCACTGGATATGATGCTAGTGTTGAGTTGACTTTCACTAGATTCAGTTGGTACCCTTCCAGCTAGCCATATAGTGGGGTTGTTACCCCAAACACATTACACTACATATTCACTGATGCCATCTCTGAGAGCGACAGTTCTATTGATAATTTTAATCATAATCCAAATTCTGGAGACCTTTACTCAAACAAGCAGCCCTTACTCCCCAGTTAATTTCAGTGGGACTACTTAGTTCAGTAAAGTCTACTCAGAAGTGAAGATTCTCATTCATTGTCTATTACTGTAGGTAATACAATAAGCTGCTTCTCTGTTTGATATGATTAAAATAATCTATACATTAAATAACAATGAATCAAGGCAAACATACAGTAGTGACCGTTCAAAAGAGGACATCTCCCTTCTGTGAGAAGATAAAGCTTCATGTGACAGGGCTGTTTTAGAGTCTTCCTTTCATGAAATCTGTGCTAATTTAAATTACCATTTTTTGGCACATAAAAAAAATGTGTGAAAGAATAGGTCAGACACAGGGTGCCCTGTGCTTATGACTGAACATTATTTGTTCCAGGTGTTAAATATATACATATAAATGACCAATACCAATGTCTTATGGCCTTTTAATTTGTATAGAAAGATCTCAGTGGAATGTGTTTGCATATTTTTTTCCTGCTGACACACACACAAAAAAAGTATTGACTCTGTAAGTAAATGAAGTGATTTACTGTAGCCTTGCACATGAAAGGTATTATTAGTATAGCAAAATCCACTGATCCCTGGAAACCCACTGGAGATGATTTTTGATATGCAGTGTTTATGGGAATACATGCAGGCATATCCCAGAAGGTTGCTAAGAAACTAGCAGTTACATGCATTTTCCACAGATCTGTCACATAAAATATATCCATGTTTCTTGGATTAGGCAACTGTGAAGACTATATGAAATGAGATATTCACATCAAATTCTCTTTATTTTCCTTAATCAAAAAACTCCTGAGAACTATAACTATGAATAATTTAATCTTTCACTAACATTTGGTGCAATTAATAACAGTACTTTAAAAGCTGCTTGCTTTGTATATCTTTTTATGCATAATTAAAGGGTGTTGATATTTAAGTTTCCAGCCAAGGAGCAAGCTAGGTTTGGTTTTGTTGGCAGCAGCTGCAGCTGGCTTAACTACAACATGATAACCTGATATTGCCCCATTTCTATACACTCAGTTCAGTTTGCTTTCTTCTGTGCTGTGCCACTCCTGTTCTTTCTTAATTGTGTTGGAATTTTATGCTCTGTCTGACTCAGTGTCTGTCTGTCTCCCTATTTCTACCACACATGCAGAGAAACACACTTAAGATTTTGAAGATGTGGCTGGGACATGTCTAATTTTCTTACTGGTACTACACACCAAAGGCATTATTTTTAAAATGTGCTTTCCCCTCTCGTACCCACAAATAAGTAGTTGAAAATGAAAAGAAAGTAGATACGGTAGACAGACATCTACTGGTACATTACCTCCTCTGCACTTGTGATTACCTAAGCCCATGACTTTGGGGGCACAAAATGAACAAGTTGATATTCCTTTAAAAATCATGCTCCACATCTCCATAACTCAATTTTAAATACTACTTCCTCTTTTGTCATTTCACCTACTTTTGCTCATCATACAATCTCCACATCTATTTTTTTTATTATTTGTTACTACTTTATTATTTCTATTTAAAAGGGGGCTTCCAATAGAGTCCCTTGGTAGGGATCTCTCTCTCGGTTCTATTCTTCCACTGCTCTCTGAAAGTAACTATGGCTTCATGTCTATCAGCACTCCTGAGAATGGGAAAAATACTCAAAACTACTAACCAATCATTTGAAGAATCCAAAACATGCTAGAGATGACTGACTCAAATGCATCTCTCTTTTACCTCAGGACTTAATGCAGTAACAATGCTGTTTTTCTGAAGACAACTGAACCACAGGTACAGTGGGAAATTCAGACTTCTCCTTTAATTGTCCTGTAGATTTGTTGAAGATTAGAACAATATTTTTTAAAAGAGCTGTACAAATGTTAACAAATTAATCCTCACAACATCCTTGTGATGCGGTAAAGTATTATCATCACCACTTTAGGACATAAGTGCAAATTTGAAAACAATCATTTGGGTTTTTTTTAGACTATTAGAGTAGGTAAAGTGACGAGAAGGGTGTGAAATGTGTCCAATTGTCACAAACTGAAAAAAATATTTAGCTTGCTATTTTAGGATTTTATGCTGCGTCCTATCACTGTGGTATCTGAGTGCTTTCCATGTAAAATGAATAACAATAATGAAGTCCCTAGTGAATTTCATGGAGCCTCTGACATCTTTTCCAGGTCAAAATTCCGCTTGAGGTAAGTTCAGCTTTTTAAAGAGATTGTTCATAATCTCCTCTTTGATTTTGGTTGGCAGGCATTTCTATGTTGCAGGGGATGTCAGATTGATAAGTACAGTATTATTTATTATTATTAACAGTACATAGATACATGTATTCAGCCATTCAGTTCACACCTTTCATCCTTCAGAACATTAACTTTTTCCATTTCTCATACAGATTCATAGCCAACTGATGCCTTCAAAGCCCTTTGTGCTACTTCCTTAGGACAGATTCTGCCACCCTTACCACATCTTACTTGTTGAGTAGTCCCATCAACTTCAGAGGAACTTTTCATTAAGTAAGGCCCTACTGAGCAGGAATAAGGGTGCCAGAACAGGGCCCTTCACGTGCCACAGGGAATTAAATATTTTCTGTGTGACAGGCCTTTCCTGGACTTTTACCCTGAGACAGTTGCTGAGTGGAGTAACTGTATATTTCTTTTAATTTGTTACTTTCACATATACATACAAATACAGTATCCCAGATGTCCATCTGTTCACTTTCCCTTCCAGTTTAGTAATGATGTGGGTGCAGCCTTACTTTTGGCTTAAATCTTTCAAACAGAGATGATCAAGCCAAGCACCTAAATCCATTTTTAAGAATCTAAATAGGACCTAAGGTTTTGAAAGGGGCTAAGCAACCAAATTCCCATTGAACCAATGGGAGGTGTAGGCACTCAAGTACCTCAGGAAATCAGGAGTAATATTTTCAAGAGCCCCTAACTGATTTAGTAGCCTACATGCCAGGTTCAAAAGTGAGTTAGGGCTTAAACACCAAAGTCCCATTGACTTTAATGATACTTGGGCTACTTAGTGCTTGAATCACTTTTGAAAATGGGATTTAGGCTCTTAAGTCATATAGGTACATTTGAAAATTTTATTCCAGGATACTAATTATATGGCTAAAACCTAAGATGTCTAACTTCAAACTTGGGTATTGAAGGGGTGCAGATAGGCAATAGGGGTTGTGGGTGTTCAGGTCTTCCGGGATGAGGACATGACATATGTGACTGAATTCAAGCCTCCATGTTTGAAAATGATGTCCTTAGTGTTTTTAAATTACTCAAATAAGAGGCACTATAAAAGTACCAGCATGGTCATTAAACATCTGAATCCTAAAATCACTATGTAGTAGAAAAAGTAAGGTACTACTCACCACAGAAATAATACCTAGATAGGGTCCTTAGCTTTAGAGCCCCAAATTTGTTTTGGGGCTGGAATTATCCTTTGAATATGGCCATTGCCTGTTGTAACATTTCAATTGACACTCCCTGCATCATGTATTGGGCAAGTTTTCTAAACACATTCACCAAATTCTAGAAGGGCAAACAGAATAAAGACCATTGTATTGTAATGAGACACAGTCCACCACTTTGTCATTTAAACTACATGAAATACAAAGATATATGATGCATAAGTAGCAGTATGGGAAGAGCAGAGTCCCTATTCTGTAAACTGTCAGTACCACACAGAGCTTTAAAAGGAAGTACTTGAAATCATTATAAAACACAGAGGGGGGAGAAAGGGAAGGAAATACATAGAAAATAAGGCAGAGGTTACTGCATGTGGGAATGTTTATGAGCCATTTACTCACCGCTTAAAAGATTCCCAGGCTTCTTTAGCCCTGATCTTTTGATGTACTGAGCGCCTCTTGGAAGGTGCTAAGTGTGCTCAACCCTCCATCAAAACATCAGGCCTTTAACGAGAAAAAGAAAAACACTCTGTTTTAGAAGGCTGTCATTTTCTTATCTTCACCCATGTCCTTTTAGCCTAAATCCTTCAGCTGAATCATCAATGTATCTTTTGCCTTAAGTCATATGTATTTCATAGAGTTCCAGAATTTTGGAAAGTCCCTGCCTGCTCCTGTTTGGATTTTGGAATCTGTTGGGACTTTCTCAAATGAAACATCTCAAAAAAAAAAAAAAAAGAAAGAAAGAAAACTTCGTATTTCTGGAAAGAATCAGAAGATGAGAGAAGTGACATCTTCTCCCACAACAGACCTCAACACCTCCAAACAGAAAGTATTGTTTGTTGGGAAAGACCAAAAACTTTTAGAAGAAAGCTGGTCTTTAATAGGAAGGAAAGCTCCAATATAATAAGAAATATTCAGAGATGCTTAGATTTTAAGGTCAGAGGGGACTACTGTGATTATCCAGGCTGACCTCCTGCATAACACAGGCCAAAGAACCTCACCCAATAATTTTTGCATTAAGCCCACAGCTTCTGTGTGAGCTATTGTATATCTTTTAGAAAGACACTCAGTCTTGATTTAAAGACTGCAAGGGATGGAAGAATCCACCACTCCTCTAAATATGTAATTCCAATGGTTAATTGCCCTCACCGTTGACAGTGGTGGTTTATTTCTCACCTGAATATATCTAGCTTCAACTTCCAACCGCTGGATCTCGTGATGCCTTTTTCTGCTAAATTTAAGAGCTATTTACAATCAGGAATCTCTTCCCCATGCAGGTACTTGTAGACTATGATCAAGTCAACTTTCTACCTCTTAAACAGATTGAGTTTCTTTAGTCTCTCACTAATGGGCAGAAAATCATTCCAGTGATTCCTTTCTAATCTGTTCCAATTTTTCCAACATCCTTTTTAAAGCGTGGATCCCAGAACTGGACACAGTATTCCAGTAATGGTTTCACTGGCAGCATCTTGCTACTTCCACTTGATATTTCTTGACTTATGCATCCAAGGAATGCATTTGCTCTCTTAGCTATAAAAATCACAGTGGGAACTCATGTTCAAAGTGTTATCTACCATGATCTTAATGTTCTTTTCAGAGTCACTGCTTTGGAGGATACAGACTAAGAAGTAGGGTATATTAATGCATACTCAGCCACCCAATTCACTAATATCATTCAAAATGCTAACTTTTTTCTATTGTACATATTCACAACCATCCTACTTCACCACAATTATATATTATTTTGTGGACCTTATACGCCACAGCCAAAACATTCACATACTTGAATATGTATCGCTAGGCAGCTGTATCGGTATTTAAAGTGGCCTGATTGTTAGGAGCTGAGGACCACTAAAGCACCCATGAGAAATCAAGCCCCTTATTTATCTGCCTAACTGTGGAATGAGCTATCTATAGGCACCCAAGTGTAAATATTTTGGCTCACCTCATGTCCCTCAGAATCCATTGTACCATTCCTTAGCTTGCCAGTGCTAGTTAAACATTTTCTTTGTGCATGGCTTTCCCCAGACTTTTGCCTTGAGCCAGTTGCTGCACAGACTCTGGAATTGTTATGAATTAATTATTGCCTAAACTCCACACTTGAGCAACTGCATGTATACAGACCTTAAAGAGTCCACCCAAGGAGAATTTCTGTTGCTGTTTCTGATTTCGATATGCACCTTCATTAGGTTTCATATTCAAATAACTTCTACCCATATGTTGGGTATTTGATCATGGAAAAATGGGGATTTTACTTTTGGAGCTCTGCATAATCCTGCATCTTATAAATAATTCATGAGAATGTACATACATGTCTTTTTTTTTTTACATACTTATATACTGGAAGTATTTTATGTTCAATAAACCTTTATGTACATAATGCCGTAAAACTTTGGTGTTGTTTTAAAAAAAAATTTAAAAAATCTGGTTTTGCTGCCATTGAAATTAATGGGAGAACAAATCTAAATGAATGCCAAATGGCTTTTGTTTAAGACAGACACAAAAATCTAGAGCCTGGTGCATAACCTGGCAGATAGCTATTTAATGTGAGTGAGGGTGATCAAATCCTACTTCACACACACACAACCCCCCCCCCCCCAAACACAACACATGTCTTAAAAACATTCTTTTAGTTTCCTCCAGTATGTATTTACAGTCACTGTCCACCATGGTGAAAGAAACTGGGCTACTCTTTTTTCTCCTGTTTCAGTTTTGGTTTTGTCTGACAGTCAGTTATTATTATTTATTCATTTATAGAGCATTGTGAGTACATATGACACTTTGCAAACCGTCTAAAAAGATATTCAAATTTTTATAATTGAGAGCCAAATCCTAATACATCTTGAGTATCTGCGACTCTCATTTGTTCAGCAAAGGCTCAGGAGTCAGCATTACTTCTCTGGATCCTGCTCTGAATGACTTCAATAGTAGAAGGACGCATTAATTCAGATGACTAGAATATCAAAGCCAACTGATCAAGCTCAAGAAGGTAGAGAGACAACAAGGGAAGAAAAGGAAAAGCTGGCAACACGCAAAACTTTTCCAATTTTCATGTGGGACTTTGGGACATAATTTCCTGGAGAAAAGGATGACTGTTGGGCAAATCCTACTTGTCATACTCACTTCAGTAGTCCCATGGACTTCAATGAGCTTACTTGCTTGACTAAGATGAGAAAGATTTAGTACTGCATGTGCACATGTTGTAATATGCATGAATTGTTGACATTTACAAGCATTTCAGGACTAACACTCACCCTGTTAAAAACAAAAACTAGCCCTCTGGGATTAACCCTGAAATCTGATATTCAATATTCTCCAGTACATCTCTGAGATAGCCTTTCATGCAGAATGCATGCGTGTGTCTCTCTGTGTGTGTGTTCTGTGTATGTGTGTACACATACTCTGCAAAACATGATAGAGAGAGAGTGAGACATATATTTTAGGAAGAACCCTAATTCAGCACAGTCAGTGGCTGTTCTTGTAGGGATCTGCATTAAAGATGCCAACTAATGTTTGGCTTCCAGGTCAGACAATTTTTTTTATCCTAAATCTACTCATGCAAAGAAACAGCTTATAGCTTGCAGATGGCACATTCTGCTGAGCTGCCAGTATTCACAGTCAGAGTGTGGAATTATATCACATGAGCAAGGGGATTGCTGTCTTTTTTCATGGCTTTGTTATTACAGGCAAAAAATACAGCTAAGCCAATAATAAGAAAAGGAGGACACAGAATTCATGGTTTCTCAAGAGCTTTTTAATTTAATTTAGAAAGCCATCAATGAAGATAACAGTGTGAACCCTACACATATGTATGTACATATTAGGTACTATTGTTTGCCTGTACATCTATCCAGATGGTAAGAAATTGGAAGGGGAGCATGTGGTCATTTTAATTAAGGATACGCTCCCAAATCAGGAGGCAAAAATTTGACCTACCCTTTCCCTCATCTTCATACTTATTTACAATGGTCATGTATACACTTTACACTTATAAAGTTTGAGGATGATACCAAGGTGGCAGGGGTCGCAAGTGCTTTAATGGACAGAATTAAAATAAAAAATGATCTGGACAAACTGGAGAAATGGTCTGAAGTAAATAGGATGAAATTCAATAAGGACGAATACAAAGTACTCCACTTAGGAAGGAACAATCAGTTACACACATGCAAAATGTGAAATGACTGCCTCGGAAGGAGTACTGCAGAAAGGGATCTGGGGGTCATAGTGGATCACAAGCTAAATATGAGTCAACAGTGTAATGCTGTTGCAAAAAAAGCAAACATAATTCTGGAATGTATTAGCAGGAGTATTGTAAGCAAGATATGAAAAGTAATTATTCCGCTCTACTCCACGCTGATTAGGCCTCAGCTGGAGAATTGTGTCCTGTTCTGGGCATCACATTTCAGGAAGGATGTGGACAAATTAAAGAAAGTCCAAAGAAGAGCAACAAAAATGATTAAAGTTCTAGAAAACATGACCTATGAGGGAAGATTACAAAAATTGGGTTTTGTTTAGTCTGGAGAAGCGAAGACTGAGAGGGGACATGATAACAGTTTTCAAGTACATAAAAGGTTGTTACAAGGAGGAAGGAGAAAAATTGTTCTTCTTAACCTCTGCCGATAGGACAAGAAGCAATAGGCTTAAATTGCAGCAAGGGTGGTTTAGATTGGATATTAGGAAAAACATGCTAACTGTCAGAGTGGTTAAGCACTGGAATAAATTTCCTAGAGAGGTTGTGGAATCTCCAACGTTGAGGATTTTTAAGAATAGGTTGGAAAAACATCTGTCAGGGATGGTCTAAATCAGGGGTTCTCAAACTGGGAGTCAGGACCCCTCAGGGGGTCACGAGGTTATTACATGGGGGTCGCAAGCTGTCAGCCTCCACCTCAAAACCCTGTTCGCCTCCATCATTTATAATGGTGTTAAATATATTAAAAAGTGTTTTTAATTTATAAAGGGAGGTCACACTCAGAGGCTTTCTATGTGAAAGGAGTCACCAGTACAAAAGTTTGAGAACCACTGGTCTAGATAATACTTAGTCCTGCCTTGAGTGCAGGGGACTGAACTAGATGACCTCTCGAGGTCTCTTCCAGTTCTATGATTCTATGTTTTGCAAAAAAAACATTCCACACCATGTTTATTTCTTAATAAAACCATCTGAAGAAAATACCAACAGCCTAGAACTCACAAACAGCTCTAGAACAACTAATGAGTATGAAGGTTTATATTCTAGTCCATATAAAACGAGTAGTATATATGCATGACATGCTTATCAATTTAAAGATTTAAATATATAGTTTTACTCCCACAAAAATCTGGAGCAATTCCACTGCCTTCACTGAAGTTACTCATGGTTTATACCAACATGACAGAGAAAAATACGGCCATGAAATCTACTATGTCTGTAAAGAAATAGAGATGTAATTCTACTCTGACACTGCCCCAGGGTCAACTTTTTCCTTGATATTGTCCCTATAATATCAGTCTTCCCCTCCCACACACACACACAGCACCACAGAGGAGTTCAATAGCTGATCATGGAAGGTCTGCTCAAGATTGTTCTTGAATGGAATGGAATTATGTTCTTGTGACTAATTGGACAGATCTCTTTGTCTACACAGCTCAGGCCACCCACCCACACATCCCCACACCCATCTACAAGCATTTTACAATGAATGTTTGTCTGCTGTGTTTTAGAGGAAAGGAAGTAGAAGTCTAATCACCTCACGGTGGCATTTACACAGGAAATGTCTTTACATGATTTTGACGTATTTGATTGAGAAGTAAGTAGGGATGAGCGAAAAGGTTTCAGGATGGATATGCACTCAATAGTTTGGAGACGTTCACTGTGGACTTTTACTCAAAACTCTGAGAAGTGCTCAGCGCTGTACAAACACAAAACTAAAACACAGTGCCTTTCCCAAAGAGTTTATGATCTAATTATAAAGCAAGAGATAAAAAATAGATACAGACAGATGGGGGAGTACAAGGAGATATCAAGATTATATTGCTCAGCATGATAGGCAGTGGTCTGAGCACACCAGTGATCTAACTGTTGTCAAGTTTTTTTTTGTAAACATCACAGAAAATGAGGGTCCTGAGGAGGGATGTGAAGGTGAACAATGGGTTTGCTTTGCAAATTGTTATGGGGAGCTCCTCTCAAGACTGAGGGCCAGCATGGGAGAAGACTGACGGTGGCTGAAAATTTGTGATGAGGGTGATGGATGCTGACATCATGGGACAGTCAGGGATGGAAGTCAACACCTCAGTAATAAATGAGATAAGAGGTAGGGTGGGGTTGGGCTCTGAAGGGCTCTGAAAGTGAAGAAAAGTGGATTGTGTGTCATGCAATAAAAGGGGAGGGGGGAGCGGAAGGAAGCAGAGGAGTGACATGGTCAAAGCAACAGGATAGGAACACGAACTTTGCAGCAGCATTCTGAACGGACATGGGCAGGGCAAGATTCCATTTGTCAAAGTCAGAGAGAAAGATGTTGCAGTAATCAAGATGGGAGATGATGAGAGCCTGGATGAACATTTTAACTGTGTGGATGGATAGGAAAGGCTGTAGCTAGAGATGTTATGCAGAAAGAATCAGCAAGATTTAGACATAGCCTGGATGTGAGCATCTAAAGAGAGGTCCATATTGTAGATGATACCCTGGCAGGACAGGATAGTATTCTGGAAGTCATAGGCGCTGATTCTGTGGGAGTTTGAGGGCTGGAGTCACTCACTGGCAACCCCGCCGATCAGCTCCTTCCCTTCCCCCTAGCACCTCCCACCTGCCAGCTGTTTAGCGAGGGCAGGGTACTCTCGAGGGAGGGGGTGGAATGGGGTAGAGCAGGGATGGGAAGGGGCAGGGTGGGGGGTGGGAAGAGGCAGGGTGGAGGATGGGGCTTGGAGGAAGGGGTGGAGTGGGGACGGGGCCTGAGGTGGAGCAGGGGTTGAGCACCCCCCACAACTCAGAAAGCTGGCACCTATGCTGGAAGTATATCCAAGGGAGTCAGGAGAGTAAAGGAATTGGTGTCTGCATGTTCATGGAAACAGAAAGAAAGGAACTAAGCTTCAGGGAAGCACAGGCAGAAAAAGGATAAGAAGGGAGCTAGGCAATAGGAAAGCATATGTAGGGGAGCAGAGAAGACCAGAACAGATGGGAGGCAGAGATAAAATGTGAATCAGAGGGGGGGACTGAGATTCAAGTAAAGGACAAAATACTTACCCATTAGAGATAGTTAAATATGTTAAATACTTTCTCAACATTATTTTTCTATGTAAGCATCGGCACGCTGAATGCTCTCAAATGGAAAGGAAGTGATCAGTCTGCGTGATAGTGAAATTCTCTACTTGAGAATGTGCAAGTGCCTCTGCTCTAAGGCAGGCAAATGAAACTATAAAATGCATAACAGACTTCTTGGAGAGATTGCTGATACATACCACTTCCAGTGTGGTCCCCAAGCCCCCAAAGCAAAACAACAACAAAAAAATCCTCCAAACATTTTCAAACTTCAAAAAAGAAAATATTTAGTGTAAGTTTTGAGCAACTGTTGGGTCACTTTCCCCTTTTATCTGTGTCAGGTTACCCATCCCTACCAACAAGATAATAGTTGGTACAGAAGTCCTTTGGGAGGATTCAGTTAGGTGTGGCCCTAATTGTGAGATGTGCCAACACATGTAAGCTCCTGCAGGGCTAGGAGCAGAGATTACATTCACATTTCAATCAGTTCTTCAGTAGGCAAAACAGCAAGTTTTGTAACTTATAGTAACTGCAGTTCTTGAAGCACTCTTCTGATTAGAATATAAGTGCCAAAGTCAGAATATGTAGGATGAGGAAAATATGTATACTGAATAGCACGTGAAATAATGCTTACACACGCTTCAGCCTCAGTGACTGAAAGTCTTGATGGGCCTAATGAGAAAAACTTGAGCTAGCAAATCTGTCTATTGCAAAATAATCAATAAAGACAGTAGTGTATTGTTGGGGTTGGGTCAGAGGCCTGGGATTTATGACCTCTGGGTCTTGCTACTGTCACAGAGCCACTGTTAGAGAGAAAGGTGAGTGAGCTAATATCTTTTGGTGGACCAATTTCTGCTGGTGAGAGAAACAAGCTTTCGAGCTACACAGAGCTCTTCTTCAAAAGCTCAAAAACTTGTCTCTCGCAGTAGCAGAAGCTGGTCCAATCAAAGACATTACCTCACCCACCATGTCGCTCTAATAATCTGGGACTGACGGCTACAACAACACTGCATACTGATTCATTATGCCACCTTTCACACTCAGTTTAACCACCATGTGACACAGCTGGTCTGTCTGTAACACAGGTATAGTACTACCTGTCTTACACTGATGTTGTGAGGCTTAATTAATTAATATTTTTAAAAGTACTTTGTGACCCTAAAACAGAAGGGCCAAATTCTGTAACTATTGTTTTGTTTTTATTCAGGCAAAACTCCCACTGGGACTGAGCTAGTATTGGGAACTAAAAAATGATTTCAGAATTTGGTCTGTTATTCCCAGGAAAACGTGAGTGTCGTGAAGTACAGTTTGTTTGCCATCGTTCATTCAGTACCCTGGAGATACAGCATTATGGTTAGCCACACATCGCAGAAAGCTTCTTCAGCAATATTGCAGTGGCTTTGAATTCTTGCAAGGCTATGCAATCCAAGTAAAACAAAGCTGCTGGCAAAAGTAATAAGCCAACACTCCACACCTGATTAAACAGCATTGTTTTTTAGTCTAGCATCAGGCCAAGTTTTCATGTCAGTAGATACATAGTATCAGAGAACTGTATAAACTGCTAGTTTTACTGCTGCAGCAGTGAGTGATTTGCTTAGTAAGGAATAGGGGATTTTGAACAAGATGGAATTGAAGGTGCAAGGGAGGAAACATTGCACATTCACCTCACAGAAAGCAGAACAACTCCATTATAACCAGGAGAGACCAAGCAGGCTTCTAGTTCAGCAGTTTTCATGAATCAAAAAAGCGTTCTTCAAATCCCAAAGGTGCTGGAATGTAAATAAGGTAAACTGAGCCTTTAAATGATCTGCACATGCATATGGTACCTACAGCATTTCTGGTTGCTAAGTGTAAGCAGCTGCCAGTTTTCCCCCTAACACTCAGACGGCTTGCTAACTGATCTGCAAGTCCCAAAAGTGTGTTATCTTTAATGTGCCTCCAATTTTGCTAAGAGCCTAGTATTTATGCTGTCTTCTATTCAGTTATTTACTTACAACTAATTAAGCTATAATTTAAAAAAAAACAAAATGTAAGAAAATCATGTGCATGTGTTCTTGGTGAGGAAGAAAAAAAATGTGTTAACTTAGCTGGATGAATGTCACAAAAGTTCTGTTTTGCTTGGGAAAGCAATGGATAAGCAAAAGCTCCAAAATCCGGTATTATCTCTAATTACAATTGGCAATATGTGGCAATTATAATTATTCATTTATGCAAATAGCTTACAGTGTGTCTCATTTTTTTATTCCCTGTTAAAGGATGGCTCGACAAAAGAAAAAAAAAGATTATAGTGCCAAACATAATTGTGCTAAATGTTCAGTCATTTTATTTAAAAAATGCTACAAAACTAAACTGCTATTTTTGCAGAGACAGAAAATAATTTAACAAAGATGTATAGCATCCTCTGCAGGTGGCAATCCATCCAGAAAACACATTTCCCTGAAAAGGAGAGATATTTCATAATGAAATTGAAGAGCATAATTTTTGCCATTTCTGTCTTTCTAAAACTGTTTTAATCTAGCATATACTTCCCCTGTTACTAAAATGCTAATTTGCAAATAGTCAGAGAAGAGACCATGACCATAACAACTTGCTATGGTTCTGCAACATGACACCCTTCTCTATTTTGATTCCATTACAGTACAGTATCCTATCCAATAAGATAAAGTGAGTTTCATGATAAAAAATAGGTTAGGACCCGCTCTTGCAATCCTTACTCACACAAGTAATCCTTATATGATGTGTTGTGGAATATTCCCGAGGGTTCGGATTACAGGATCAAGCCCTTATGCAGCAGCAGCACTTAAGATTTGTCAATCATATGCTCCTATGGTGGCAACATTGGAGCTGAGGGATCACTACCTAGTAAGATCAGGTACCCATATAAGTAGGGCTCAGTTTCAGGACAGTAGAGTTCAGATCCTATGTCCCAGAAGAATGAAGACTCAGTAAGCTGCTTTTAAAGGAAAAATGCAAAGATATTTGAATTGTTGCATCTTAGCATAGAGTAAGGCCTTGATTCTGCAGACCCTCGATCAGGCAAGCAGTCTTTACTTAGAGAAATAGTTTCACTGAAGTCAGTCAGACTTCTCAGTAGATTTACTTCAATATAAGTGAGAATGGAATTCAAAATGATGGATTTGTTCATGTGGACAAGGATTACTTGCATAAGAAAGAGTTTTCAGGATTGTGGGGCTGTAAATAACTATAAAAAGAAGTGACTTAAATATATAAAAATAGGAGTCTTTAAAAATAAATACAGAGCAGATTTTTTTTCTAGGCTGATGGTGTTGATTAGAGCAGAGGAAATGGAGCTCACCGTTGGAATGCATGGGAAAAGCAAGACTTCCAAATTACAATGGTAAATTCCATTCTGTATTTTTAAAAAATTTGGTCAGTTTCACACAATGCTAAAAAAAGGGGGAGTTTATCTTACAATTTGGGAAGTGAAAGGATAAATGAGGAAAATTTAGCTAGTCAGTGTGCACAGAAAGACTGTATTAAGGGGAAAAATGAAATTCAGGACAAAAGATACAATACGGTCATTACTTTTCATTTTGTTTTTGCCATCAGACACAATAAATGATTAACATACAACTTTGTTTCTATTTTCTTTCTGAGAGCACATAGTCAGAATGCAGGAGATCCAAAGTAGGCCCAGCAGTGATTTCTACTCATACTTAATGCATTTTGTCCTGGTCCCATTACCACTGAAAAGCATCTCTACCATTCACAAAGAACCGGGGGAAGAATCCTGTTCTCATCGAAGTCAATGGCAAAACTCCTCCTGACTTCCATGGAAATAGGATTGGGTCCCATTTCTGCAGTGCATGTAGCAAAGGACAGAATAACCTAAAATGTTTCCATTCTACTGTACTGTGCAGCACAGGATATAAAAAGGAAGAAATTTTTGGTAAAAAAAAAACAACTGGTCTTTTTTTTAAATACCATTTTATAATAATATGTTGCACTTTGTTGATAAATAGTATAGTCAATTGCTTAACCACACTTTGGTTCATTATTAAATATATTCAAGAGACCAAATAGCCAATGTTAATTACAGTACAGGGAAAAGATTTTATACTATATCAGTCTCTAAGAAGCCATCTAGTGTAGAAACGTTATAGTCACCTTATGCAGAAGTTGCACTCCTCAAAATTACACATTTCTGCCGGTATTATTTATGTAATGATTTTACAAGTTATACATTTCTTTACACGTCATTAAAATCCAACCCATCACTTTACCCCAGTTCTGTAACTTCTTGTTCAGTTCCTTCCTTAGCTTTGTTTTGCATAGTAGCATTTCAGGCAGGGCTGTCCCTAGCCATTTGGGTGCCCTACGCAGCCACCCTGTAAGGGGGCTGTGTGGGGCCCCAGGCCTTCCGCCTGCCAGGATCTGGGAGGCAGGAGCTGTGGGGGGCTAGTTTTGAGGGGCCCTCAAGCCCAGGGGATTAGCGGGGGCTGGGAGCAGCCCGCTTCGCTTCCCTTGCTCCAGCCGTGTCGCTCGCGGGAGGTGGCTTGGGGGAAGGGATCCCCCTCCTGCACTCACCGGCAGCAGCGGGAAGCGAAGCAGCTCGGCCCCGGCCCGCTCTACTCCGCCAGCTCCTAGCCCCAGTGCTCCGCTTCCTGCCGCCAATGAGAGCCGGGGAGTCTCCTTTCCCCAACCCAAGCGACATGGCTGGGGCCAGGGCAAGGGAAGCAGAGTGGGCTGGGGCCGCGTCTCTCCGCTTCCCTCTGCTGGTGAGTGCGGTGGGCGATCCTTTCCCCAACCTCCCAACACTCACCAGCGGTGGGAAGCGGAGCACCACGGCTGGGAGCTGGCAGAGTAAAGTGGCCTGGGGCTGGGTTGCTCCGCTTTCCGCTGTTGCTGGTGAGTGTGGGGTTGCTGGGGAAAGAGGTGGAATGGGGGCAGGCCGGGGGGTGTAGCAGGGGGAGAGGTAAGAGGCAGAGTGGAGGGAGTTGTCCGGGGCCCCACGCCCCCTAGGGACAGCCTTGCCCTTTGCAGGGGGGCTAGGGCTTATCGCCGGGGCTCGTGCTGCCATGTATGTAGCATGCAGCTGTCTAGGGCACCATGAAATTTGGGGCAATTGGGGCGTATACTGTGTATGCCTAAGGATGGCCCTGAATTCAGGTACTGGTCCACAAAAGTACTTCTTTAGCTTGTACTAAGGCACAGAGTACATGTATTTTGACAGGTTTCCCATCTGCTTATGCCAAATGCTTACTTCCGCAAATGCGAGTTATTATGGGATACTTAGCATAAGTGAACAGATTCATGGTATAGGCCAGTTTAGGCTTTATTACTGTTACGATATTGAGTGCGGAAGTGGGGGCCTGCAAGGATTCTAAAAATTAATACTGGCCACTCCAGGCTGGTATTAAACTCCCAAAGTTGCAGCTTCTCTCTGACCTTGGATGGGTAGATGCTGCCATCATCCAAGTGCAAAAAACCCCTTGGGACCCAGGAAGACGCACTTGGGAATTCCTCCCTGTGGAAGGAGCTGAGAAAGAAAACAAAGGGAATCAGCTGTTGCCACTAGGTAATTAAACAACCTATACACACTTCTTAGGATACAAAAACCCAATCCTATTCTTAAAAAAGGTAAATTTTATTAAAAACAAAAAAGAAGAAAATACATGTGGAACCTAGGCTTTTTGCTAGATGTAAAAAGAACCACTTATAACGATTAAACATCAAAAGAACTTTCCTGAGGTCCAGCTTAAAGGTTACAAGCAAAACAAAAGCATAGTGGAGTCCACAAGCCAATAAAAAATAAAAGAAATAACCCTACTCACGTCTTCCTAGACATTCCCTGATCTACTTACATATCAGGGGTTTCAGATAAATAATTCCTAGGTATGATTTGATGATTTTTCATAACCTGGTTTAGCTTCTTATGGCATCGCTGCTCTATGTCTCCTCTCTCCGGAGAACAAGGACAGACAAGGGGAAAGTCTTTTTTCCCAATTTTAAAAAGTTCTAGCCCTCCCATTGGCTCTTTTGGTTACGTGCCCACTCTCTTCCTTTTACCTACAGGCCTTTTTAACCCTTTATAAGTAAAACAAGTAGAGAACAGCTACTAATTTTATAGCTAACTGGCTGGCTGGGTGTCCATAAAAGGGAACTCCCCTCCCTTCTTTTATCACAGTGAGCTATATCTATATCTATCTATCTATATAAATAAAAGAACAGACCCCGCTAGTCACCTTGATGATTGTTATAGTCAAGGCAACATCTCTGCCAAATTAATGCATGAATTAGTGCTGAAGGCCTTAATATGTGATTTAAAGTGTTTTAACAAACAGTGTGTGTAGCAATACATAATTAACAGAGCTAAAATTAATACACCTTGTAACACAAACAAAGCCTTAAATGCAACTTTTATTCAAGTTTATGAAATTAGTATTTTAAGATCACCATCATAGATAAAGTCATTCAAGACTTCTTTTGCCTTTTACATGTCATTATTAAACTTAAGTAATGTATGTGTTTTCTTCATTTAATAATGTTTTAAATTTAAAGAGATTAATATGCATGTTGAAATTGGCAAGTAAGTTTTAACCTCTTCCTGGTATTGGGACTCACTTTGGGTAATAGATTCATTTTGAAAAACTGGGATAGGCATTATTATAGTGTGTACCACAGTGCTGCACACATGAGAAGTAAAACAGAAATTTGGAGTAGTGACATCACAGGTGAAGCCTTCATATACACGTTTCTTGTAATTGGTTAGTACCCAGTACTGTCCATTCATATTACAGGTTACTTGTACTACTGGTTGTTCCCATGTGGTAAGCTTTATTGTACAGAACACAGGAGCAACCAGTTTTCTGTTTCATGGTACTGGCCTGAAACATTGTGGCCACACACTGGAGTTACAATGGCAAAAACAGTCCTGGTCTAACAAGCCACGTGTGGTACTCTTTAGGTTTGCATTGCTGTGTGATACACCATTAGTTGCCATAAATCCAGTTGTTTCTTGCAGATAATGTACTGAATGGATAGTAACCAATATTTATTAAATATTGCTGTGTCATCATCCAATATTGGTAGTGATACAGCAAGAGTGTTTTAAATAACATGTGCCTCAATTAGGATGTGATGTCACTGACCCCAAATTATGACTGATACTAAAAGGGAATTTGTCTACATGATTTAATACACTGTGGCAGTTAGCCATTGTTTTTGTCATACACTGAGGGCAATACAAGTTAATCAACTATTACTAATAAGGTCAGGCAACTTTCCTTTTTTAACGTTGCCTAATCAGTTGATTATGATAGTTACCATGTAATTCCAAATATTTTTTACTAGCCCAGCTTTTCCTGGCCCTCATATTATTTGCTGCAATTAGTCTGTTAATTTTTACTTGTGTTTGATCAAACAGTTTAGCAAGGTCATTTTTCAGTACCAGGCTCTCAGTACCACAAATTATAGGTTTAAAGATGGTTCCACTGCCTGGTGGTGAAAATAGTTAATGTATTTTGATAGACAGACAGACAGACATATAGATTTTCATATTAACCTCTGTTCCAAATACACATTTCAGATTCAGAAAATCTTGAAATGTAACCAATAATTCCATCTAGATTTTGAAAGATATCAGACTGAGGAGTAGTTTTTTGCCTAGCTCTCGAATCCTGTGTATGTTCCTGATAAGATGATATTATATTAATTAACAAAGAAGTATACAGTAAAGACATATTTGCATTTATAATAACCAATTTTAGCCATATTCTACTGAGAGACTTAAAATTACAGGTATATGCATAACCTCACTTTGATTAATAATATACAATTTAAATAACATTTAGACCTGGCCTGGCTAGTGATCTTTATGATATCTCTATTGTCAATTGCATACTCAATTGTCCATATATGGTAGCTTGAAGTGTAGTTGACCCGTCTAATGCACTTTATCTTTTCTTCTTCCAACACTCCAGGGTTTCCTCACTGTGCACTGATGTAGTCTGGTATCTCTGGTCTGTGGAATGCACCCTAACACAGCTTAAATTGGTTAACATGATCAAATTTTGTTTGCTTGTTTTACATTTCTCTTGTTTTCAATAACCCAAAAATTTAGTTTAACCAGATTTCGTTTATTTACAGTGTAAGTGGGACCAAGTCATTTATAACACAAGCTATGGGGTTTTGCTCTGATTTTCCCAATTCTTCAGCACAAATATACCAGTTTTAGATGTTTTTGCAGTTTTTATGTAGACACTTATTTTTATTTCCTTAACTTGTGCAATACTAATTTTCCATAATAAATATATTGTTTGACTGCTAAAATAGATGTTCACAGTCTTCTGTGGGAAGGTGTATTACTCTCCCTCACTGAGTACCCTGTTTTAGCAACAGAATTTTTACCTAAACTTTTTAGAGTTTAAATGCAGATTTATGCAAACATTTAGAGAGTATTAAACTTTCATGACACTTGGTTGTGCTTAAGAAACACAGGGTAGAAACCTGTTGAAATTGGTTAGCTTTAACATTTTGCAACATAATCAGACATAATATATATTGTTATATTTTTAGACATTTTTGGTATAAGATTTTTATTACTATACTTAATAGTTAACAAAGGCAAAAACTAGTTTATAAAAAAACATGAAATAAATTATATTTTGTCAATATTACTGTTGCATGAATGAGGTTTTCCCTAATTTTTTTAACAAAATGTCTTCGATTAATAAAATAAAACTCTTTTGTTTTCAATTGTATCATTTATTGAGACAGAAATATATGTTTGTCTATTTATAACTGAGGCATTTTTGAGTTTTGCAAAAAAAATGAATTGGTATTATGATGGTTATACCTCCACCATAACACTTGTGGAACTCCTTGCCTGAGGAGGTTGTGAAGGCTAGGACTATAACAGTGTTTAAAAGAGAACTGGATGAATTCATGGAGGTTAACTCCATTAATGGCTATTGGCCAGGATGGGTAAGGAATGGTGTCCCTAGCCTCTGTTTGTCAGAGGGTGGAGATGGATAGCAAGAGAGAGATCATTTGATCATTACCTGTTAGATTCACTCCCTCTGGAGTACCTGGCATTGGCCACTGTCGGTAGACAAGATACGGGGCTGGATGGACCTTTGGTCTGACCCAGTACAGCCATTCTTATGTTCTTAATATAGCAGCACTTATATTAAAAGATTTCTTTGATAATTATGAGCGTAAAATTGGCTTTTGTTGCACCAAAATAAAACAAAAATCAATCACGACACACAACATCGGGCAACATACATGACATATATGACAAACTTACAATTAAAGACAAATGGTATCAGAATTGTACTTATAACTATACAAGATCAGGCATTAAGAATTTAAACTTATTAAGACAATGCATTTTGGAAAAAAACAGAATTCAACATGTAATTAGGCAAGTTATTAATTTTTTATTTAAAACTTTCAATAAGAATTGATAAAAATCCCTGTTAGTTGTCCAGTTTGTTGTATTAATTTAACTAACATCAGGCAGTTTTCATTACTTTATATTACTTTTATTTTAAAATACTATTTAGAAGCAGAGTTAGCATTTCTGTTGCTTGGCAACCAGATGTTCAAGAAAGTAAAAAGTTAAGAGTGTGTTTAGCTGTTGCATTCCTGAAGGGCTAAACTTATTTATTTACTTGACGTATTTAAAGTAAAGTTTTTATCTTGAGCATTTTGATGATTTTTTTTTTTGTTATTTTCAGTTGCTCCTTTTTCTGCAGTGGGGATTTCTGTAATAACTAACTTTTAGCCTTTAAAACACAGAGAAAGCAGAAGTGAGGAGAAAGCAATGTGGGAGGGGAGGGAGACATGAGCAAAGAGAGATAATTAGTAGCAACTAATTCAGGAAACTAAGCCAAGTGAGTAATACAAGAGGGAAAAAATATAATATTATTGGCTCCGAGAAGGGAGTGGGATTTAATGGGTTAGAGCAGGGGGTTGAGAGCCAGGACCTCTGGTTTTTATCCTGGCTCTGTGAGGAGAGTGAGGGTTGTTACCTGTTCCCGCAAACCCTGAATTTGTTCTGCAAGTGCCTGTTGCTTTTGTCTGCACTTCAGCTTGATTACAGGAGTGATCTTCCTTCCTGCATTTAACTGTTTTGGGTCTATTCCATACATAATTTTAAAGATTTTTAGTCTGTCTTTGTTAGATTAATTTTTTTCCCTCTTGCTGGCTGCATTTTGCCAGACAGTTTTCTTAGTCTTCCTATAATTTCCTGTAAACTGTATGAAAGAGAGGTATTGCAGTTGCTTATACCTTCCACTTGCTGTTTGATTTTTCTGTTTTGATTTTATTCCACTTTTAAGTTTTTTTGCCAGCTCTCTTACTTTATTGTTTATTGCTAAACAAGTGAGGCAAAGCTTTGCAATACCATTTTGCACCATATTTTCCCCTTTTCACCCTTTTCCTCCATTTCCAATTTAAATAAGATATATATGTTACCCCAATGGTTAAGATTGAAAATGTGTAGCTCAAACAATGGACCAACATGACTATATACACAAATTGTACAACAAAGGATTTCAGGTCTCCCATCTCTCACTTTCATTTGTCATGGCTTTAAGTTTGTTATAGGGCATTTCTGAGAGAGAATTCTTTCCCTCTCTTTTTATTCTATGTCTGGCATTTAGCCAAGAAACATACTTTAATTTCTATGTATACACTTAAAATGTGCCTTTTTTACCCAGGAATTCCTAAAGTATTTGCATTTTGCCTAAAGTACTTCATTATACACTATTTATAAAATCAGTTACTTTTAAAAAGCCATTCTGCTGTACTTATTATGAAAAATTACAGTAGCACTCCTGCATACATTGGAATTGTCTGAGTGCTTTGACCTGGCCAGCTGTATGAGTATATGTGAGATTAATGTGAACTAGCACCCCACCTCTTACTGAGCGTTATCACCCTCCAAACAGTTAGGTCACAACCCCACACTGCTTGGTCTGACTGATGTTTTGGCTAGATGTCTCCTGGTTGGCTCGCCAATTTGTTGATAAATTGTATAGTCTATTGCAGTGGTCCCCAACCTTTTTCGATGAGCCATAGAGGACCGTGGTGGTGGACAATCATCAGCCGAAATTCCGCCGACAAGCGGCAATATCAATAGGTGTCGCCACCAAAATGCTGCCGACAAGCAGCAGCATCCAGAGGCGTCGCCGCCGAAATGCTGCCAAAAATCAGTGACATTTCGGCAGCGACGCCTCTGGATGATGCAGCTTGTCAGCGGCATTTCGGCGGATGCTCGTCCGCCAGCGAGTATGCAGCGCACTTAGACACCCCGTCAGGTGCCATGGCACCCGCAGGCACCGCACTGGGGACCCCTGATCTATTGCTTGACCACACTTTGATTCATTATGAAATATACTCAAGAGAACAAATAACTAGTGTTAGTCAGGTTTATTAATATAATACAGGAAAAATGCTTTATGTGATACTAGTCTCCAAGAAACCATCTCATGCAGCAATGTTGCATTTGCCTTATGCAGATGATGGGCTCCCCAAAGTTACATATTTCAGCTGGTATTAATAGCTGACTAGCATATATTAGTTAACAACTTATAAACAGCACTTTCCACTTCAGAAAATAAAGCACTTTACAACCATTACTGAAGTATCTTCCAAGCACCTCTATGAAGTAGGGAAATATTATTATCCCTATTTTGCAGATGATACAAATTGATACATTAAGGGGGTAAGTGAATTTGCCCAGGATCACACAGGAAGTGTGCAGCAGAACCAAAGACATATTCAGAAAGTATTGGGGCCGAGACAAGATATTAAACTGGGCCTCCCAGGTTGTTCCCCTTACTCTCTATTTATGCTCTCCCATTCCATACATTTTCTCCCTACTTTTTTGGTACATTCTCTTCTTCTTCCTGGTTCTTTTCTTCCCTAATGCTTCATTAGAGAAGCACTAGAGCAAGAGCTACTAGCAATAGTGGCCTCTTACTCTGATTTCCTTGTGGGTTCAGGCAGAAGGAGGAGAGAGGGGCTAGATGTTTCAATGGTCCTAGCTCAGACATTCCCTCCATGTATAGGTCAGGAGAAGGGAGACAACAGGTATTGCAGGTATGCATGTCTTTGATAGCCCCTGCATATATCACAAGCAATTTAACAAGATGCTATTGATGTAATACTAAACAGTCGTGAAATTGAAATTGTTCATTTTGGTTTATTGAACTGATCTGAAATGCTTCATTTAAAGTTAATTATGACAAGATGCAGTGCTCCAGGGAGACCAGCTTTCAAGAGAGAATGGGACCTTGAACTACAACTCCCACAAGGCAATATGCTGATAGGGAAAAGTTTGTTGAACTTATTCAAACTATTCTGATTTGGGTAAACCTGACCCAATATTTCCCTTAGATTTTCCCAAAAGAAAATCAAAAGTTTTGGCAAAATTTTCCAAAGAAAAATGTTTTATTTTGCTGAAACTGCATTTCCAACTGGAAAATCATTCTGAGAGAAAATTCCTGACAAGCTCTAATTATTAAATCTGTGTTTTGCCTTCCTTTGTAACAAAGCTGTTGACTACTACAAGAGGTAGGATAGTAGACTCAATGAATCACTCATCCTATATATTATATAGTAAAGCCAATAAAATACATAATAAATAAACAAATAAATCAAGAAAATGTTTCCAAAAGTTCAAATCACTGATTTTTGAAAACTGTCTTGAAGGATTACCCAGAAACTTTATCCTCAAATATACCCCTCTGGAAGAGGACCACTATAACCCCACATGCTACATTAATTCAGACAACATGGTCATCACTGAGGACAGACTCTAGAAATACCAGTTCCAAAAGCATAAGCCCCTGTTATTTAAGCCAAATAAGAACTTTCTATTAGCTATCCCAGTATTGGAACTATTTTCTTATTTTGGTTATTAACCAGAAGATGAGACGTCCACACATTTAGCCTTTCTATTATATTGTATGTGAGATACTTTAGAAAGTCTGTCTGCCTATATGCGTTTTTACCTCAGTACTTATATGGGCTCCCATGCCATAGTATCTGAGTGCCTACTCTTCTAGACAGAGAGGACTGGGAGATAGGAGTTTTCCAAATCATGCAGCCATTTTTCATAACCTTAACTGTGGAGAATCTACCATTCATACATAACAACGTTTAAATTTGCCAAATGCAATATGAACATTAACTAATCCACCCTCTCTCTGTGAATTAAATTGTCTTATCTCCACTTTGCATATGAGGAATGAGAGATAAAGTGTTAAAATCAAAGATGATGTAAGTAGGTGCAACTCAGAGTTGGTGTAGTGAATTAGCCATGAAACTAACAATCAGGAGTTCTAGTCCCAAGTATTGGATCTTCTCTATGACATTGGCCAAGTACCTCAACTCTAAGCCTCACTTTCCCTTTCAGCAAAATGCTTGCCTGGCTTACAAAGAATTATAAGATTTAAATTTGTTGTTATTTGGATACACTGAGTTCTTTGGTTGGAAGGCACAGATTATTAAAGCAGCACAAGTCATGCCTTGTCAATGATATATCTAAGATTCTGACTTCCAGCCCTGAGCTCATTCCACTGAACCATGCTGTCTTGAAAGAATCAGTCACTCCCACAAAATGTAACCCATGAGCTGACAAGGCAAAATCAAAACTATGCCCACCTGAGGACGTGCACTACCAGCATGCGGGGTTCCAAATGTTAACATAACCTGCAGTTAGTAACTTTATTAATTTACTGCTAAATTTCCAAAGAGAATCAAAGCCACCATTTCTTATTGATGCCAACAGGATAATAAACAAAGCTCCTAGACCATGATGTTTTTAAGATATAATAAGCCACATACACACACAAAAAGTTAGGAAACTTCCCAAGAAATTAATGTGCACAATAAACAAAATCATCATATCTAATTTATCTCAAACTTTCCTAACAAATGTTACCCTGGCATAATGTTCTGCCAGTGAAATTTCAGCCAGACTGAATGTTAGCTGGTGGAAAGGAAAATTCAAAATCAGGATTATAATGAATGGAAACATGGCTTCAACCTTAACTATGGGGAAACTTCTTTCCATAATAAATTATTCTTCTAACCTTTTACATTTAAATTTGAAACATCAAAACTGTTTACTGTTTAGGAGCAGGGTGATTAGCATATTGACACTAATATTTGGTTTATAATAAATTGATATTTCAGTGCAATTACATGGTATTTGTACCAAAACAATAGGCGTGCTGGGTGAAATCCTGGCCTGACTGAAGTCAATGGCAAAACTTCAAAGGGAAGGGATTTTACCCATTCTGTCTATCAGTCATAGTCCATTTCAATAATGTATTATGCCTTTAAGGGGAAATAGGCTCAGTTCAGGATTGGTAGTTTTAAAAAAGTGTGTGTTTGATATTATTTTGCTTGAACTATATGCCAAGGCCTAATAAACAATTACTGTACTGGCCTAACAACTTTCTAAGCAATAAAATAGGTTCTGAAAAACCAAAGGTTACCTAGGGAATCTCAACTGTGTAATTCATTGGGAAGTGTACAATTTCTTTGGTTTCAAGTTTAAAAAGAAAACAAAACAGTGATTTATCATGTTTCATATTTCCAAACCTATATGCCCAGCTCATGTGGTTTGCATCTGAGGCAGAGTGTAAAGAGAAAGTAAAATGTCAAGTTGTTTATTTCTGTGCAATTTTCTTATCTCAAAATAACACAGAGTTTGCAAAATCAGATCAGTCTTTAATAATAGTCAGAGGAATTCCTTTGCAGGGCACTGCTGTTTTTAAATAAATCATCTGATCTGGAAAAAAGAGGAGTTAATTTTTTTTTGACAATTTTTTCAAAACCAAATATGTTATCTGAAACAGCAGCCTTGTTTTCTAATGAAATAAAGAAATTGGGTTTCTTGACTTCAACATATACTGTACCTTTTCCTTTTATGATGTTGTTTCAGTGTAGAAGAAAAAGAAAGATAGACAGACAGACAGAAAAAGGACACCTAAAAATTATTCTTCATGGTGATAAGCTTTCATTTACTGGCATGAGGAAAACCAGTATGCTTATGTCAGCAAATCATTCTTTCCTTCCACAACCCTATCTTCATTGTCAAGCATGTGATCAAAGTGTCCTATCTTAAAGTAAGTTGAGCAGTCAAATGTTTTTGTTGTAACTTACACACCTTAGGCTTGATTTCAAAGTATAAAGGAGCTGAACCATCCCTTTAACTATGGTGTTTAATATAAATTTCAGTACATTAGTAAGTGGTTCTCTGTCTCACACCCTTTTTCGGTTTCCATTTCCCAGATTAACATGAGAAATAAATTGAGTGGAAAGCTTTCAGTCTGCAGGATATGAAACATTTATAGATCCTGATCCAAAGTCATTATATAGACAATGGCAATTTTGTGATTATGACCCAAAATAATTTTCATACGTGTGTAATCCCAGTTGGTTTTTATTTGGGAGTGCCTCTCTATATCTTTGAAAAACGCCCTCTCACCCCACCAGACCACCTCAACAAGGGAGCTGTTTCACTGGATTGGCAGGGGATAGAGAACCCTGGGGTCCTGAGAGAAGGGGTGGAGAGCAAGCAACAAGTTCAGCTGCTCCAGAATCTTCTCCCACCCTCTCCCCCAGAGTACATGTGAGCATGGTGCCTGAGTGGGAGGGTGAGGGAGGAGGAGATTTTTCCACCTGTTCCTGCTGCCATTGGCTAGGCTGTGGAGCAGACAAGCAAGCTGATTTGTCTCTCACACCCTCCCATCTGGTCTTGATGTATATAAATCCCTCAGGGCATGCAGCGGACATAGTGCTGTAGCTGCTGCCCTGCCCTCTCTATAACAGAGGTATAATTTGAACTGTGTTTCAAGATGCCATGGATCTGACCAATCACCAGTTTGGGGGATCAGGAAAGATTTTCCCCTCAGGTCAAAACTGTCAGGGTATCCAGTGGATTTCTTCACCTTCTTTACAGCAGCCTAGATGCCTGGTTTTAGGTTAATAAGGCATATGGACAGGAATGTAAAAATTATACATATATGAGTGGAGTTCGTAACTTCAGTGAAACTTGTTGCTGGCATTAAATGTGAGTGAAAGGCTCAAGGGGTAATTCCCATTGGTAAACATGAGTACAAAACCCATTAGCCTTCAGGAAGAAGGAGAGACTGTTAGTCTTCACAGACTGAGGTAATGCTCAGGTGTATCTCATTCCCCCTCTGGGTGGAGTAGGGAAGAGGATTCAGAATTGAGCTTAATCCTAGGGTTAGACTGAAAAGGACCAACCTTGAATATCGAATATTCATTTACCACCACACTGGGTTAAAGTAAACACCTGATTTTTTCACCCATTAAAAATTAATACAGTTGTGGCTTCCACTTTAAAAATCCATCTCTGTGACTGTATTCCATTCTACTGTGTATCCTGATCAATATGGTTGTACTTGTGTTGGCTACCAAAAGTGCCACTCAACATGAGTGGGAGTTCTAGATTCAGGAACATTGATATCTTAACACTAAATCATCCAGTTGCTCTCCACCTGCAGGCAGCTTTGTAATGATGACATCTGTGTTCAAGTTGGAATATATTCAATGCAAAATTCTATAACTCGTCAATATTGTGTCTAAGATTTTTAATGTAGAAAATTCAATTTTGGTTCACACAGCAATTTATTTCAGTTACATTATTATTACAGCACCTTTGCAGTATTTTATTATTATTCACTTGCAATTCAGTAGGGCCTAATGTCCCCAGTTGGAACCAAGCTCCGCTGTGCTAGCATTGTATAAATACAGAGTAAGAAACAGTCCCTGTAATCTAAATAGATAAAGGGAAGGAAAAAATCTTGTTATCACCAATTTACAGATGGAGGAACAGAGAGATTGTGTCTTGCCTTGGATACATGAGAAGTTTGTGGCAGAGACAGGATTTGAGCCTATGTCTCCTCTCATTCCAGTGCCTTAACTATAATCCCATCCCTCCACTAGTCTTGCTTTTCTGAGAAACTTAAGCATGTTGGGTATTTTAGACATGGAAGCATGTTAAACTGTGAAAAGCTACCTTCATTCAAAATTTCAAACAGTTCAAATAGGTCCATGTTGGGTTTTTTAAAACACATCTGAATTCACAAAGTGTGAAAAGTACGACATATGGACAAAGCCACTGTTATGTACTCACCATACACACACAAAAAAAATTGTCCTATTTCCTGAAGCTACAAACCCAGGAGACAGAAAGAAGCTGATGGATTTACCTACCATCACCTCAGCTTGCGAAACAGATTCTTTTTGAGTAGCACCTTACTTTACAAATGGTTCCACTGAAACATACCAAATAAAACACTACACAGCCCAATTAGAGGCATCATAATCAAGCCTAGGGTGACCAGACAGCAAATGTGAAAAATTGGGATGGGGGTGGGGGGGCGTAATATGAGCCTATCTAAGAAAAAGATCCAAAAATCGGGACTGTCCCTATAAAATCAGGACATCTGGTCACCCTAATCAAGCCCAAAATCAATTTTGAAAACTGTACATACACAGTGTGGCACTCTGCTGTTTGCTGCTGCAGGACTGGACACACACACACACACACCCTCCAACTCCCCATTCACTTTTAGGGTCAGTAGTCTGACAACTGGTCACATATGTGTTATGACTGTGAGGTGACCAGTGACCAAATAACATCACAGCCAACTAATAACAAAATCAGTAAACTGAGTGCCAACATTTTTTTCAATGTGGGACCAAGCAATTGAACTGTGGGTTAAGTATTATGGAAATTAAGCCAGGCAGACAGAACAAGGTAAGAAGCATTATACCTCAGCAAATATTACCAAGAGGAACATCAAAAAGGCAGACACAGAATATATAAGAAGATCTACGCACAACTTCAAACCCAAAGCAACAGCAGCAAATACAGTAGCACCTGCAGAGTTCTACCTCTGGTCTAGTCCCCAAGTGGGATTACAAAGTTAACACAAGCATTGCTGAATCAGACCTGTTCACTCCTTCCACAGACATGGTAGCAGGCCTGAGGATGAGCTTTCCCTTCCCCATGTTCTTTCTGCTGCTGCCAATTTAATCATCACATCAGTGATGGCCATTAGAAGGCACCAAGAATAACAGCTGCAGCAGCAGTAGTTTGGTGTAGCTGCTGCTGCTGCTTGGTCTTCTGAGCAACAAGGGACAGGCGCTGTCTCAGGACATTGAGATGAGTTGGTTTCTGCTCCACCCCAGCCTTCCTCTTGGAAATATATTTGGTTATTAATTATACTTCATTATTATGCTCCTTCTCTTCCTCCATATCATTACTCATTGGCTTTGTGTCAGTATAGTCACCTACTTCCAGATGCACTGCAGCTTCAGAAGAAACATCCAAATATGGCAGCAGCTCGGTAGTCTCATTCTATTTGTGGACTGCTTGTGCGATAGCCTCTGGATTTGATCAGCACATCTGAGAATGCTCCTACCTCTCAGTTAGGATTAGTAGATTACACCTAACTTTGTAGATGTCAGCTATCTGAGGTCTTCAAGCAGAACTGAAAGGTCAGATCTTAAGCACTGCACCTATGTTGTGGACCCTCATGTCCAGCTACAGCTACTGGATAATAGTGGCTATTGGGAAAAATGCCTTCTTTTGTTTGAATGTAGGTCTGAATGTCTCTGCTACTGTACTGCTGCTGTTGCTGACCTCTTCATTTGTCAGGAAACAATCTGAAGCCACAAAATTACAGAAGCAGGCTTACTCAGAATAGATTATGTTCCCCTTTCAACACAAGCTAGTAATAATATATGTGAGACTCAGTTAGAGGAGCAAACACTGGAAAAAAGAAGTCAGCTCCCACGTTATATAAGAAAAGGAGATTAAGCAATGGTGGCCAATCTTAATATAAACAGAACTACAATACAACAGATCTAAGTCTCAGGAGGCTGCTCCCCTTGTAAAATATATGTGACTAATGCATCTGAATGACATAAGTAAAACCTCCAATGATGGAAAACTAAATCAGCTCCCAAGCTGCATAATCATAATAGCATTTAATATCTGGAATATGGGAAAAGTTATACAGTCACTAGTTGTTTTTTAACTCTGACTAGCACAGCAACAACACACAAACTGAAGCCTCTGAGAAAGCAAATCAAAATAGATTCTGCTGACTTTTGAGCACATGGTGTAGGCTCAACAAATCCGGAAAGCAGATGGCATACCACAAGATTTCTGCCAGTGAGCAAGTCAGGATGATACTTGAATCATACCAGCGAGTTGCCCAAGAATGGTTATATTGAACCTCCATGAACTTTTTGCTGATCCAAAACATTTCAGGTCAACTACTACCTTTCCAGCTGAAGTGTAACAAACTCACAGAGAGGTGCATTTTGAGTATTTAGAAGTGAGATATTTTACACATTTCTACTATTCAACTCAAAATCCTCATGCTCTCTGCTAACAGAGCATACAAAATATTAAAATGACCAGCAGAAAGACTGTCAAACTAGCTTTGTCCTCTTGGATGAAATTTCTGTAAAACTGAAGAGTTAAATGAGACATGGTAGCTTGCTAGGGTGTGCGAGAAATCCAGAATCCAGCACTGGTTGGAGTTTCAGCAGATACTCAGATACATTAATATTTACTTGCATCTGGTTAAGTTTGCTTGCATGCAAATTGAATAACTGCATTTGTTAAGTGCCTACATCCCTAAAGAATTATGTATTGTGCATCGGTAGTACTTCATTTTCTACATTTATAAATTCTTTGTTTTTCAGGTAATTATTTTCCATCTTAGCAAAACACACAGGCCTCACTGGGAACTAATTCCCTGCTGAGCTGATATAATATTAAATCCAAATCTTCAGTCATATGAGTGAATAAAGTGTAACAAAAATATATTTATTTACAGATCATGTTCTTCATGCTTCGATAGTTCAAAATATTTGCATTGTTCTCTCCTTAAATTTAAGGGAGATCACTTATAGATTGAGAACAAGTATGATACATTTCAACCTAAAATGTAATTTTGGGGAAAGTTATGAGCTTCTGAAAACAGGAATTTGTAGAATGAATGTGCCTCTTCATTCATAACCATAATGTTCCACTCTGATCAAATTCATATGGTTGTGTAACATGGCTCACCTCCTACACATTAATTAGGTAGAAGTAATCTATAGTTAGTAATAATTGACTTTGAACCACTTACTGTACATTTCATTTCCTCTGCTGACAGTTTCATGCTCTATTTTAGAGGCACTGTCTCAGACCTGAGGCTTGTTTCTTCTTAGAAGTAGTAAATCTATACAAGAAGAAAACCCTGCCGTTAAAGACTATAACCACTGCACAAGAGTTTGACAAGTATTACAAAAAATGGATAATGCAAACAGGCTGGTCTTTCAGACCAATCCACATCAATCTGAGATAATGGTTTAAATGCTGTAAATATTCATTTGATACCTTTGCCATAGTATAAACAATTTCTAACCACTCTCTTATACTTCTGAGGTTTCAAAAATACCATAAGGATTTTATTTACTTCGTGTAAAACAACAGGAATTCTTAATCCTGTCAACAGATTACAGAACTGTTTTCTCTTTGAAGAAAAAAAAGTAAGAAAAAGAAAAAGACCCTGTCATTCAAGTTCTTTGTGAAATGCTGCCATCTATAGTGGTTCATAAGGTATTGCTTTGCTTGCCAATGTCAAAGAAAACCACAGGACTGATTAATTCACAACGTGGTTAGTTCAGTAAATGAAGCAGTTCTTGGTCAATAAACAGGAATATAAATTATGGTCTTGGCTGGAATTGAAACGTTAGAAACATGGAGTTGGCAACAGTTTCCACCACAACTATTTCTTGGATGGTAATGAACATCATTGGCAGCTATCTGCTGCAACATTTGATCAAGGTTTTCCTTCTTTGCTGTCCTTTTTGTGCATGCACTCTCCCCCTATATTTCAGAGCCCTGAGCACATCCCATATTTCCCTCCCACCTGCTATACAGACATATGAATCTCCAGGCACATTATTTTCTGTATCTTTAAAATGAGCAAATAAATACATGAGAAATCAACATGATCTCATTTATAATCACTGTTTTTTTCTTATCCTTAAAAAAACAACAAACTCTACAACATGTATGCATTTCCCCAGTCTCCTCTAATCAATCACAGTTTGTTCCTCGATATTTCTGCTAAGAATAATAGTGAGGTATTGAGATGCTACAATGATGGGCTATATATGGAAGTAGACAGACACTGCACCTTATATGTACAGCATACATGTGAGTCACATACTTTCTCTGAACATCCATAGCATATCTCATCTCTCAGTGATAGTTCTTTGGTGCAGAATAATTATTTCAAAAGATGCTACTTGGAAGCTTTTCAAATTTTTGTTAAGAAGCAGGAATTAGCCTGAACCAACATCCCAATTCTAGATATCCCCATCATCATGTGACCAAGTGATCCAGCTCTATCCAAGTGATAAATAGAAGGATATTTTAATAACTGACATTATAATTAATAAATGGCAGAACTAATCATTAAAATACAAAGCAAAAGAACTAAAATTTGGAACAAAAAATGCCATCTTGTATCCAGAGGCATGGGACAACAGGAGAAAGGAGAAAGGTAGAATTGATGAAAGAGGTCTACACTCTTCATAGCGAACACAGCTGTTCAAATCTTCCCTCCTGGATTCTTCCTCTCCCACCTAACTCCATGACAGACCAATTCCCCGTACTCAAATGTCATCTGCAGATTTACTTCACTGCAGAAAAAAAATATCCCTTCTGCCTTTGGGAGAAACTTAGGACCAATTCTGCTCTCATTTACTTGAGTAAATGTCAATGGGGCTTGCTGGTAAGCAAAAGCAAGATACTTACTCACACTATATCATCTTCCACCAAAAGGTCTCAGTACCGTTGATCTTTGTTTGCCTAACAACTAGAAGCTCTCTGGGCAGGAGGACATTGTAAACTTCTGCTTTGTCTCTCTACAATCAGGAAATCTTACCTTTATCAATATTTCTCATCTTTACTCCCCCATATTGTCCATGGATAGTAGCATGTGCATAGCTAATAACATCTTGTAACTAAGCATAACAGAACCAAATTGCTAAATACCTCCCCCTCTATTGTTATATGCAATATAATTGTAGCCATGTCAATCCCAGGATATTAGAAAGATAAGGTGGTGAGGCAATATCTTTTATTGGACTAACCTGTGTTGGCAAACAGAAGTTGGTCCAATAAAAGATATTACCTCACCCACCTTGTCTCTCTCTATTGGTAGTTTGACGGGAGGCTGTTTAATCAGCAGAATTCCATTAACAGTGTGAATTATGAAGAAGAACAAGACTCATAAGGGAAGTTAAATTTTAACTCTTACAAAGGCATCTATGAAAGGCCAAAGGTTGCAACATTTCTGGAGAATGCCCAAAGGCAGAAGTTGTTATTAAAAATGCAAACATCCACCCGCCCCTCTTTTCCCACAGAGAGTGAAGGTGATCAAAGTTCTATTAGGAACAGTAGCAAACAGCCAAATGCTTCCTTCATTACGCAGCTGGTGAGGCAACCACATTTACCTATAGTGCTTAATAAGGAGTGGCAGCTCTACTTGTCTGGCTTTTGGTGATAGAAATTTTAAAAGATGGGCCTTCTGGGTTTTCCTATTTGCCAGCTCACAACGTAATCATGTACAATAATCTTATATTGCTTTTGGGATGATCACGTTTGCATTTAATTCAAACTCATCTGACAATGTCTGCTCAGATAACATTGCCCGAGTTGCAATCAGTGCTACATCGGAAAGCTTGGCCAAGGCCCAGTTTGTTGCACATCACTAAGGAACAGCTTTCTCGTTGTATTTCAGTGTGGTGGTGATACTAATGTGTCAGGCTAAGAACATCGGACATGATGCTATTATGTCAGCCAAACAGCCAGGAATGCAGAAAGAAAGCCTGCTTTCTGAGAGTGTTTCTGGGAATAGTGCAGGCCCTGAAGCTCCACAATCATCAGGACTTTAGGCCATACCAAGCTGGAGATTTTGAATACCCTCCAATTGCTATCCAATTTAGTGTATTCTTAAATGACAGCAAATAGGCTGACAGTGCAAGCCAGAAAAAACTGGAAAGGGAAGGAAAATAACACAACGGTCTCTTTATTGAAGCCATAATATCAGTTTGAATTTAAAGGCTGGGTCATAAGCACAGCTGGTCAAATGCTACAGAATCAGTGCTCACAAATGTTTGGTTCAGCCATGATCATGCCCTTTATTATTCACTATTGGAGTAAAATGAAACCCTGTGCTAGGGCTATGTGGCATGGAAGTTCCATAGAGTTTAAGTGGGAATCAGGGGGTGCTCAGACATTATATTGGCCCTCTGCACAGGGATGTAACATCACCTTTTGTAACCATTCATGTAAATATATCTTTTTTTGTACATGTCTTTTGTGAGGAGAAGATGCGGGGGTGGGGGTGGGGGAATGACTGTTCTTTTTGTGAATAATGTATTCACATGTGAACAAGGATATCCCTGCAAGAACAAGGGCATTCCCTACTTATTGCGCACAATTCATTACCTGATATTTGACATTTATTTTTTCTCCTTTTAAAAGATTTTCAGACACATAAGCAGGTTGCAAAACCAACAACATGCAACTTAGGAAAATCAAATGAAAAATAATAATAATAATAATAACAAATAGCAAACAGTCAAAGAAAACAGATCACCAACAACCCAAACGGCATAATGGTAACACAAATAATAATTAATAATAATAGTTTAGAAATTCTTCATCCAGAGTATGTAATGAATACTTAAATATAATGAATCACAATCATCTCACATAGATAAAAAGACTACATTTGTCAGGTAGTTAAGTGACAACAGATGATTTGACCAGCTGTCCTCATGACTGTATGTAATGCATTAAATGCTCCTTGAATTAACTTTATTCTTCTAAAGAGTCTACCCTTCTCATATACTATAAAAATAGCACCATGGAAATTTCCAGTTTCACCAGAGAAATTTGGGTGTACACTTACACAAGAGTATTTTTTAACTGACAGATCTGGTTCAGTTACTGAAAAGATCTTCATAATTCCAGACAGAACAAACAGTAAAGGTCTCATTGTAGTGTGTACTGTAAACAGTGGGTCTTACTCTAGAATTCAGATGTCATACAGCTGCCATTAGACATAGTGCACACCTTTTTTTAGTTAGCACAGGTGCCTGGAAGGCTGAACAGGAGATGAAAAACCATTTTCGAACACATTTTATTGGGCTGTGACATTCCTATATTGCAGAGGTGCTTCACATATTAGAACAGAATAACTAAGACAAGACAATATAGACTAGATAGCATGACACAGTGATATTAAGTCTAGAACACATGAATAAAAAGTGATTAGAATAAGTCAAATAAATTCATATTTTGTCTGAGATAGGATTCTTTATGTTTGGTAAACATAGCTTGTGCTGATGATATAACACATGCTGACACCAAATATCAATTCTAGGTAAATCCAATTAAACCCAGAAGCAAAACAGCTGGATTAGCAGTTCACTGCATAAATTATTTGTCTTCCATTTACTTTGTCTTTTTGCAAATGAGCCTTTTAACATGAAAAAATTTAGCTCTCAGTTTCCCCATTATTAATCTCAGAAGCCTAAAATGAAGCAAATATATTGAAATACATTCTCTTTTTTGCTAAAAATGTATTTGATATGATTAAGGTTCCTTTTTTTATCTCTCAAAATTGTAGATGGGTTTCCCTTTTTTGTGCATAGGTTTTAGAGAATGTATTTATGCTGGTATCATATCAAAATGCTTCCTTTCTTCCAGAAAGTGTACTGCTGCATAATTATACTACATTTTATCTTTATTCACCTTTTGCAATAGTAAATAAAAGAGGGTATAATGTTGGCAAGACAGTGGAGTTACATTAATCATCACTTGTATTAAGTCAAAACAGCATAGACATATAGGAAACATTTAATTTTATTTCCCTTTTTGGCTATTGTTTTCATGTATTATATAGCTATTGACATAAAGGGCAATGTAGATCTTGAGAATCAATACATACTACTCTTGTAAATATTTAGATAATTACAAATTTTAATGATTAATTGATTTACGTCATTCTGTTAATGACACATTGAATATAAGGGGTTCTAATCTCTGTTACACTAGAATAAATCTAGAGCAGTGATGCACTGCCAGAATTTTAATAAAGGACTCCTTTAAAAATTTTCCATCTCAGGCGATGAAACATATAACACTATATGGGTGAAATTCTCTTCTTTCTCCTGCTCCTGAAAAAAAAATCCATCAATGCCATATTATTTTCCCTCTTCTGTTCTCCCCTGCCCCCAAAAATTAATCCATTCCTGATTCTCCTTCCCCAAAGTCCACATATTCAACCTTCAAAAATCTACAAATTACATACTCTTGCCCTTAAATCCTTCATTTCTTCCATACATGGGTTCAGTTCAGCTCAGCCTCCTGCTACAGATCCCAATGACTTTCAACCTTGGCAACTGGTTTATATTGGTTTTCATTTTCAAAGTAATCTTTGCAAGGAAATGGACTAAAAACTTACTTCTGAGTTTCTCCTTCATGGAGCCCAGGGGCCATCTCTAATAGTAAAGGGGTCATACACGAGTCCCTGCAAGCCCCCTTCAACTCAGTGAAACAGTCATTCAATTCAACCCAATGGTGGGGTGCACAAAGGGGCAATCAAGACCAGAATCTGGACTGAAGAGTGGTAATAAAACATCCAATATAGTTTGCTGAATGAATTCTGACACATGACATGATTATATTTAAATTATGTAATTTTAAACATTTCCAGCATCTCTTTATGAGCATTAGGTGCCTTTTAAAATGTTTAAGTCATTTTTGTCTTAATTTGAAGGTGAGGGGCAAAAAGGGGTTAATTTCATGTTATCTCTTTGCTGTGAATGCAAAAAGAGGAGATGTAAAAAAGTCTGGATTTTACAGTTAAGGGTACATTGTACATGTGGACAACTGGAGACAGATCACTATTGGTACATCTGTTACATATTTTCCAGTGATATTTACTCTTCTCTTTGCTGTATCTGCCTATACCTAACTCTCCCTATACAAGGTCTAGTCCTGTTCCTGTTGAAGTTAATGGAAGTTTTGTTATAGGTCAGGTGTATAAGTCATAGTGTTCTTGAATCATGTTTTTAAAGGGTTGTCAAGGTATTTTTCCCACTTTGAACTTTAGCATCCTAAAAGTGGGGACCTGCATGTACTCTTCTAAGCTTAATTCCTAGCTTAGATCTGATAGCACTGCCACCAGCCAAAAATATAGTGTTTTGGCACACTTCTGTTCCCCCAAAATCTTCCCTGGGGAACCCAAGACCCAAACCCCTTGGGTCTTAAAACAAAGAGAAATAAACCATTCCCCCTCCTTTCCCCCTCCAGACCTTTCCCCTCCCTTGGTTCCCTGAAGATTACACTGATCAAACTCCCTTGATCTTAACACAGAGAGATTAACGTTCTGATTCCCCCCTCCTTTTCGCCCCACACATCCCTGGTGAGTTAGATGCAGTCCCCTTGGGGTTTTAAACAAGGAAAAAATCAATCAGGTCTTAAAAAGAAAGCTTTTAGATTAAAGAAGAAACCAAGTACAAAATTATCTCTGTAAGAATCAGATGGAAATGTTTACATGGTAATCAGATCAATATTATGAACTAGAAGGGACTTTTCCTCCCCTCTAGCCCTGAGAATTAAAATTACAGCAAAACAGATGGTAAAACTCCTTCCGCAAAATACACACTTCAGCAGTTAAGAAAACAAACATCAGACTAATCGCCTTTTCTAAGTAGTAACTCTATTTTGAACATGAGAGACTGATTCAGAAAGATTTGGAGAGCCTGGAATGATGTCCCGTCCCTCTCAGTCCCAAGAGCGAACAACAAACAAAACAAAAAGCACAAACAAGGACTTCCCTCCACCAAGATTTGAAAGTATCTTGTCCCCTCATTGGTCCTCTGGTCAGGTGTCAGCCAGGTTTACTGAGCTTCTTAACCCTTTACAGGTAAAAGAGACATTAACCCTTAACTATCTGTTTATGACAAGGGTGTTTCCACATTTAGACTCATTATGAAAAGAGACTCATTTGGCTCTGTCATTTAATCTTCAAGAAAACTTTCAAGTGACTGACAGCAGGGAACATCCGTTGTGGATGATGGTGACACACAAAGTACTCATGTGGCATGAAATGGCATGTGATTTGGTGTGCCTTAATTATTGTACTAAACCAAGACAAAATAAAAGCCTCACTTTCTGTCACAAAAATGCTGCACACAACATGCTTCACCTCTTGAATTTCCTAGCTAGGTCTTTGCACTTCCACATCTGATTAATCTAAATCAGCCAATATAAGAGATCCGCATGGGAGGAAAAAAACATCTAAATAGCAACCAAACGTGAAAAGTCATTGCTTTGTACGTGCACACACACACAAAAAGCATTCTGGTCTCAAATATTTTTCTAAAGAAAGAAAAACAATGCAAGGTCATTTTTGAAAGTGGAAAACTATTTTTAAATATAACAATGAGCAATTTCTGTTTCGGGCACATTCAGATCCAGTTCTTGATTTTCCCCATAGGGATGAATTTCACCTTTGTCACTGTAAAGAACTAGGGTATTTTTCTTTATGAAACATGATGAAATTTCACCCTGGATCAAATATGAATAGCTACAAAAATAACAGTTGTCAATCTAAACCAAATTAAATTTACTGTAAAGGAAAAGTAAATTTTCCACTTCCTTGATTAGTAATATAATATTATTTATCAGAGGGGTAGCCATGTTAGTCTGGATCTGTAAAAGCGGCAAGAGTCCTGTGACACTTTATAGACTTTTGATTCATTCAGGTCTCAGGTGTCCCTTCTCATTGTCCATTGACGACTTTCTGACAATGTGGGCTCTTGATGCTATTGCAATTGGAGGCAACAACAGTTTCATGCAGGAGCAGCTCTAGCTTTTTTGCCGCCCCAAGCATGGCAGTCAGGCAGGCTTCGGCGGCTTGCCTGCGGGAGGTCCGCAGGTTCCGCAGCTTCAGTGTACACACCACTGAATTGCCGCCAAATCCGCAGGACTGGCAGGGCGTCCCCCATGGCTTGCTGCCCCAGGCAAGCACTTGGAGCGCTGGTCCCTGGAGTCACCGCTGTTTCTATCAAGGCTATGAAAGACACATTTTCCCGTGCCCCCCACCCCGAGTGGTATTGCAAATGGTACTCTATTTAGATGAGCTCCTTGGATCTGCAGGCATTACTTACAAACAGATGGCAAATGCAATGGGACTACTCCGTTTTCTGGCAATAAAAGTTATCTTTCACCAGAAGGAATCACAACCAGAAGCAGTATCTAGTGACAAGCTGTATTACTTATGCATAACTTTCTCCTCCTTTTTCCATCTGAATCTGATCCATCACATTTCCATCACATTTCAACAGTTATGCTAAAGCCTGTAACTTTCCATCCTGTCTTCCTGGACCAGGTCTGCTTTTGTACCCCTATGTTCCTTCTCCCATTAGCAGTACAGGAATGATAATAATTCTAGCCTTAGACTTTTTCCATCTCAAGACACTGCCTTGTCCATCCACAGCACTGTCTTTTAGCCTGGAATGAGGCATCCAAAACTCCTCTCTCCTATTAAGCTCTACACTGTACGTCAGAGATTATTTTAAATAGCTGCCAGGCTTTTCAGAATTGATAACTCCTTAGTTCTACATGCAGTACTATCAGCCAGCAAAGGAACGAAAACCCAAGATAAACTACCAGGTTTACTGGGTCCCTCCTATACCATGACCACCCATTGTGACTAACTCATTAACTAGGTGAAGTTACTACTCCGATCGTCACTGCTCTCCAGACCACTTATACATTCTGCAAGGTATCTTGGGACTATATATATCAAATTGCTTCTAATAAAAAGGATGGAAACCTACTTAGCATATGGACGATTGTGCATTACAGCAGTCCCAATAATTTAATAAATATAAATGAAGAAATTTGCTGATCATGCAAAACATTTTCCCAGATAATGGTAAGAAAGCAATTAAATACTACCTGTTGTGAATAAATAGATAAGAGAAGCTATTTGACATATTAGGTGAAATGCCTTAAAAATGACCAGTAGATATTTTTAGGTGATAATTATGTAATTTAACTTTTACAATGATATTTGTATTCCTTAACTTGTGTGTGTGTGTGTGTGTGTGTGTGTGTGTGAATGTTAATGAATAACCTTAGTGATAATTACCATATTTCGCTATTTAAAGAAATAGACAATGTGTAATTAAGTGGAACCTCCCAAGTTCTTACTTTGTTAAAGTGCAATTGTAATTCTCACAAAATAGCCCATGTTCTCACTAACTCCCAGCAAAGATTCAATAGCAGAGAGCAGTAGTGAAAATTCATATCAGTGAGTCATCATTCAAACCATATTATAGACTATTTACTAATGTACTATGAAGTATTCTCAAAAAAAAATTAAACAAAACTTGTTCTAAACTGACCCTAACCTAAGGCACTTGTAGAATGGCAGCACTGTAGCATCTAAGAACGAACTTGTAAAAATAAATAAAGAAATGCTTTATTTGTTAATATTTTAATGCTTGTTTTACTTATGAATAAAGTTTTGGAATCCTCCATCACCCATGTGAATTAGTGAGGATCTTCTTTATGGATTGAGTCATGTTATTGGTTATTCATAGCACAAATATTGAAAAATTAAGAACTTTTGTAACACTCAATCTTTGTTAACATTCTAAAATGGATTGTGCAATTAATAGAAATCCCATTTGAGGAGGGCCAGATTCTGTCACCCCTAACTCACCCAGAAATACCCTCCTTCTTGAATAATCCCATTTGGTGAAACTCCATTGACTTCAACAGGCTTTTTCCCATTGATTTCAATGGGACACTGAAGTAAGGCAATGCTCAGTATAACGAGGGGTATCAGAATCTTGATGTGGTTTGGAAAGCCAAAAGGATCTATTTGTCCCTTTGACAAACGTTGGCTGCTATCCTGAAAATCAGTTGCCTACTTTGTATAACTGCCTGACTGTCCTTTGAAAAAACTTCATGATGAATATAAACCAGAAGAAGTGACTTAACTAAAGCCAAGTTTGGGCTTCAAGAGCTTTCAGAACAAAAAGTGAGAGGAAGTTCCTTGTGGCAAAATCAAAACTGTATGTCAAATTTTTGTTATTAATAAATAATAATAATGCAAATCCAAGCTGTGGTGGCTAAGATTTTACTGCTTCATTTATAACCCTTGTATTTTACCAATAAATATATTACCAAGAAATCTGGTTAGTAAAAATGCCAGATTCTTTTATTTGATTTTATTTGATTTCATTAGGGACCATCAGCCTAGCTGCTTAAGTGCCCGACTACTGTTTGCAGTTAAACATTCATTAGGGAATCCCCAGTGGGTTCATTTGTTTCACTGAGGTCCAATTACAGTGCCACAAAAGCAGTTTTTGCAGCAATTAGCTGATTTTTCCTGTTTATGTTCTCTCTCTTTAGGAAGAGGACTATTTTGTGGAGGTCAGATTTTTAATTAGGCACAATTTAGGGCCAGTAAGAAAACTGATAATTTACTAAATGGCTGTGGTGGACTTAACTGCTCAGAGTAGAGGTAAATAACACAACAGGGACACTAGGCATATGCTCTCCTGGTGTGCAGAGCTCAGAGCCCTATAAAGTAAGGAATAGATTATGTGTTAAATGGCTGTCATGGGCTACGCTGTGTTGCATATAGCACCAGCAAGATAACCTCAAGAGACATTTTTGTACATGGTTAGAGAGATTCCATTTTGATTTGGTACCTTGAAAGAAACAGTTGCAAATTGGTGATAAGATTACCCATTCTTAAAGATTGTCAGTTAACTTTCTTCTGATACACATTAAGCTAATATCCAAGTGTTTCTTGTGAAGTGCTGACACATACTTTATCTTAGTACAATGATAAGACTGCTTCATGTTCTTCCTGTACTGCTGTGTAGGTTTATGTTTTGCACAATTAAGATAGGAACTGCATTTTCCAAACCATAAATTAAACTGTCATGTGTGTATGTGGTTATGTATCTGTCATGTGTGTATTGGCTATGTATCTTGGGAAACCAAGTGGAATTATAATAGGAATCAAAGAGTCAACATCTAGAGGAAGTAGGATTTCAGTATTATGATTTTCAAATATATCCTTAGAAGTTAAACAGAATTGTTACCTTAGAATTTTCTCATTTGAAGTCTGATTCTGGAGTTTCAGACATGAAATCACAACAAACATTTCTTAAGAGACCCACAGCTGGATGAAATGTTGCTCTCTTACAGGAAATGGATAAGAAAGGTCAGAAGGTCACTGCATTTTTTCTACCAACCTTTGACCCAGAACTCAATTGCAGAGTCATAGCCAGACATAGTAAAGAAATAGGACCAGCTGGCAGCAAAACTTATGAACACTTCAGTTCTGCTGCCAGTTTCCATTTTTGCAAAGGTTTATACGGACATACTGTAGATAAGAGAAAAAACATTTATACACACTCATAAGAAATCCAGTTAAGTTACATGCTTACATAGAGGGCTGTCACTGCACTTGAGCACATGGACAAGGAGCACAAGGAACACTAATTAGGTGTTAATTTTTTTAAAAAAAGGTATCTTGATCTAGACTAGATGGCCTGAATTTACTAATTACTTTAGCTTTGAGAAACACTTCTGCTTGGCAGTCTGCCACTACATAATCAAATCTATGAGTGTCGGCTAATTTCTGCATTTAACAACATTCCAGTGAAAAATGTAAAATTTCAGGTATATTTAAAAGTTTTGCTAGGAAATATTCATAATGTGAAATCCAGTTGGACACTCTGACTGTTTAGATATCCAAACAGACAACCCCAAATATAGATTAAGTAGGTTTGATTGTACATAGAAACAGAATTAAAAGAAGTTTAGGCAAATGACAGTGTTAGTTTGTTTGCACTGTTTTTGTAGCCGTGTTGGTCTCAGGATATTAGTGAGACAAGGTGGGTGAGGTAATATCTTTTACTGGACCAACTTTTGTTGGTGAAAGAGACAAGCTTTCCAGCTACACCAGGGTTTGGCAACCTTTGCCACGCGGCTTGCCAGGATAAGCCCCCTGGCGGGCTGGGCCAGAGCTGAGGGATGTGCTGGCCACCGCTTCCTGCCGCCCCTATTGGCCTGGAACGGTGAACCGCGGCCAGTGGGAGCTGTGATCGGCCAAACCTGCAGACGCGGCAGGTAAACAAACCGTCCTGGCCCCACCAGGGGGCTTACCCTGGTGAGCCGCGTGCCAAAGGTTGCCGACCCCTGAGCTACACAGTGCTCTTCTTCAGATCTGTATAGCATAAAAGGTTCTCTTTTTCATCAACAGTAGCTGGTCCAATTAAAGATATTATCTCACCCACCTTGCGTCTGAGTTAGCTAGAAAAGTCAACGAGACCAAGAAGATATCAAGATAGACTAAAGAGTTCAGGCTTTGAGATGCCTGGAAACAAACTGTAGATCTTAGTATCCTAGTGTTGGTGAACTGACCTCTCTTCTTTGGACAACTGTACGGGGAAGGTGTTTTGCAGGTTTGTATAAAGTTTAGAGTTCTCTGTTCTAAATTATCTTTTACAATGTAAAATGTATTCTTACAATGTAAGTTCGGTTCAGACGTGCAGCTTATTCACTGGTTGTGACCTTCTGTCAAATGAAGTCATGGTCTGAAGAGACTCTCATTTCAGTTCATCCTCTTAATCTAACCAGACAATAAATCTGGTTTTTAAATCTAAATTATGTTTTCTCAACAATTTCCACCAGGTTTTTAAGCAAATGAACAACATTGTCAGTGTTGATATAACAGCAAGAGAAGTAACCACAACACAAAGAGCAACACATATATCAACATTAACTGCTAATTGCTTTGGAAACTAAATTTCATTTGGAGTCCAGCATGACTTGCAAAGCACTCAGGATAGTAATTAATAATAATCAGCAACTGAAGTAACGCTACATAATGTGCAGTACCAGGTTCTCAAAAGGGATAACATAAACACACATTGTTTAAAATGAACTCAACAGTCAAAAACAAAGTAAAACAAAATAAAAAATAAAAAGCAAATTTAAGAATGTTGTCTGTAACTTTGTGAATTTTATACGTTTTGCTTAACTCTTCACCTTGACTGGATAACCCCCCTTTAACCCAAAGTCTCAGTTTGTGGTCTCTTGTATAACCATAAAAACACTTTCCTAAGCATAAGTTCACTTAAATAACAAGGAGAAGTGCCTAGACATCAAGGCAACAGGTATCATATACGCAGCAGCTAAGTCAGTCAGATATATAGAACTGCACCTCTCAGGGGGATTAGGGACATCACAGGCCAAACAGATTTCTGAATACTTGAGGTAACGAGACAGCTATATCTATCTACACAGCAAAATTTCTGAGGGTTTTTTAGGTAGCATTTCCTTTATTTGAACTAATACTGTTAAGTTCTCCACAGATTGTAATAGTTTTCCTAATTTGATTTTAGATTATTGTAGAGGTAAAGAATACCATTTTGAGGTGTCCAGGTGAACTATTTACTACAGAGGTCAGCAACCTTTCAGAAGTAGTGTGCTGAAATCTTCATTTATTCACTCTAATTTAAAGTTTCATGTGCCAGTAATACATTTTAATGTTTTTAGAAGGTCTCTTTATATAAATCTATAATATATAACTAAACTATTGTTGTATGTAAAGTAAATAAGGTTTTTAAAATGTTTAAGAAGCTTCATTTAAAATTAAATTAAAATGCTGAGCCCCCCAGACTGGTGGCCAGGATCGGGCAGTGTGAGTGCCACTGAAAATCAGCTTGCATGCCACCTTTGGCACGTGTGCCATAGGTTGCCTACCCCTGGTTTAGTGTGAACTAAATTCAAACAAAGGGCCTGATCCTGTGAGGTCCCAAACATCAGTTTCAACAGGAGTTGATGCTGCCAGCATCTCAGTGGAGATGTTCTGACAAACTTTCTGGTGGCTCATTTGCAGTTCAGCTCCTTGGGTTGGACAAATCCATAGCCATAGGATTAGAAATAGAACAGACCTATTAGACCATTTACTTCATCAGCCTGTTACAGGGGTATAGGTGAACCAGTTCAGATAAAATAAAACTAATCTCCAAACTCCATCTGAACTTCTTTTAAGACTGAAGATATTTAATTAATTTGTTTATTATTTTTCATTTTCACACTCCTCTCTCCTCATTTTAACACTCAACAATATGTTCAATTTAACCAGAAACATGAAATACTGGCAATCTCACAGGACAAGCTCCTGTTCTGGTATTTGCACCTCAGTGTTGCATCCCCAAGAGTACAGAATAGTCCAATCAACACATTTTTAAGTGATTATCTGGACCTTAACCCTTCTTTGCCCCCAACCACCTTTTCTCCTAGTGAACATTATGCAAAGTGGACTGACAAGAAGCTTATGAAAGCTGCCCAAATAAAAATCCACAAGCATTGCTACTTCCAACCCTGCTCCTACTGAAGCCAATAGAAAACTCCCAGTGATTTCAGACTAGTAGGGTCTAGTCCTGGAAAGCATAATTGAAATAACAACACAGACAATTGGTTACTACTAAGTATTTCTTGCAAATGTCTTTTGTATGTTCCCATGCTGATTTTGAGAACCCCAATCCAAAAGCGGGCTGGTGATGTGTCCTGCAGTTTTGTTCTAGCCAACATTTTTCCTAGGTCAGAATTTTAGTCCAAGGAATTTTCTCTCTCAGTAGATACCAATACTGCCTGTAGCTTTATAAAAGTTCTTTAGATAAATGTTTAAGCAAACTTAAAATTATACTTGGCAGGTTATTAGACCAGAATATTGGCTGAGGTCATTTGATATTTAAAAACGAAATGAAAACAGGCAAATTATTCACAGTATGTTTCAAAATTGATTACTTAGCATACGCACACAATTGTTTTTCCACAAGAGAGTACAGTATTTCAATGTGTGTCTGTTTAAAAAAACTTAACATCCTCTTAGAGAAATAAGAAAGGAAACAAATACAAGAACATTGTTTAAAAAAGCAGCCTTTATGTTTCTTGTGACTTTAAGCGGCAGAAGCAAGGAAATACAGAGATAATGCTGAAAAATCTTACCATATACCAACCTATTATGTTGAGGTATTGTAGAGGTCTGGTAGTATTTGAGAGAGAGAGAGAGAGACTTATAGTGAGTGAGTGAGTGTGTGTGTGTGTACTACTCTGACTGATTCATGGCCAAGATTTTCAAATTTGTGTGCCTAAAGTTAGAAACCTAAATTGACATTTAGACTCCTAAATAAGTAGATTGTTTTTAATTGAGCTGAGCACCTGCAGCTCCCATTGACTGTCAAGATTTTTGTTGGATTCTTGCAAAGCCAAAACGTTATCAGTTTCACATTGAACATTTTTGTTGTAGTTTTTCTAAGGCAAAACAATCAACTTCTTTCCCTTGCCTTCTTCCAATCCTGATACGAATGGATGCCATTAAGTTGTTAATACTGATATGCACTTTAAAAAAAGTATGTGCAAAATATCTGTGTATGCTCAAGTAGTCAATTTGCAAATAGGATTCATTTTCAAAAATTCCCAAATGATCCTAGACCTCATTCTGAGCTAAGAGTCTAAAATGAACCCATTTTCAGTAACAGGAGGAACTAATACAGGTACGTCTACACTTGGAACTGAGGATGTGATTCCCGACTCGAAGAAACATGCTGGTGCTAGCTCTCATCAAGCTAGCATGCTAAAACTAGAGTGCAGCTACGAGTGGCAGGATGAGCTAGTCACCCAGAGTATATGCCCATTAGAAACCCTAGGCATGAACTCAGGGCATCTAGCCCCTTGTACTGCTGCAGCTACTCTCTGTTTTTCGCATGCTAGTTTGATCAGAGCTACCACAGGTATATCTCCTCGAGCTGCGAATCATACTCTGGGCACTAAGTGCAAACATACCCCCCCCCCAAATTAAGAAAATTAACAGCTAAACTGATTTGCTCCATTTTGAAACAAAGAAAAATATACAAGTTTAAAGAACATTTGTGCTACATTGCAAGCCAGAGTAATATTTTTGTCCCTGAACCATAATATTCAAGTATTCAGAACTGAATTCTATGCCAAACTACATGCCATGGAACTATACTGAAGTTATTCAAACTGCATGTGTTATATAGGTCAGTGCAGAAATTTGACCTGATTTTTTTAATGGAAACTGGCAAAACTTTAATTACAAGAAGTGCAGCTGCTACTTAATACTGCTTGATGCATCTATTTAATTATGATAATGATTAGAATAATCATCTGACCTCTGTTTCATCCTAGTTGTGTGGCTCTGAATGTTTCATTCATTGTTTCAAAATGTTACTGTGAACAACAGATTTCATGATCAATAAATGGAGGCAATTCTATAACAAACACCTCTAACTAAACCACCCTCAGTGGATATGGAAGAGAAGTTAGTATACTATGGCTGCATCTCAATAAGCGCTGACAGGATACATTGAGATCCATACCAAATCCTTCCCTGCCCACCTCTCCCTGTGAGTCACCATATACCAGAGAGCTGAGCGAATAGAAAAATAAAATCACGAACTGTGACTTCAAAATAGACCTTTGTCCATCTGTGCACCTCTTTTTATTCATTTTTCCACATCTACTGTTGCAAGTAACATTTTGTTTATGTGAATGTGTCAAGTAGGTCCATAACCACAATTAGCTTAATTATGAAATTAAATTTGTTGGCATTGAAAGCAGTAATAGTTTGTAAAGGTGATAGCAGATCATTTAACACAAATGCTATCATGCAACTTAGGTGAGTAATCACACAGCTTGACCAGTAAATGGCAAATACTGAATATCTGATGGAACATGCACAGTGACCTGCATGCAAGTGATACATTGGATGGATTTTTTTTCCTTGAAATTATCTGGCAAAACTTTTGCAAACAGAAAAAAAAAATCAGCCTTTGTGAATAGTTCACGAGCAAGACAAAAGGACAAAGTTTGCAAAATGCATTCTTTGTTATGAATTGTTTGTCCTATTATAATCTACAAGGAGCATTTCCAAACATCATCTTCTCTTTCAGGTTATCTTCAGCGAGTGCTATCGAAAATGGTCTCAGCACTGCCACGGCACCTGACAAGGCAAACTGCTGCAGTGCTTTGTTATTTTAATACAAGATATTTGTTTTTCCTGGAACAGCCATATGGATTTATCATGATAGCTACTAGCTACATCTTTATTTTATTTATTTAAAACAAATCTCAATGAAATCCTTGTACCCCCTAACCCATATCCTCCCTCAAGTGGCCCAGACTGAGTTCTCAGATTGTTTCTGGGATAGTTGCCAATAAGCACTAAAGCAAATAAACCAGGAAAGGGGAATTTGATTGTATCTATTCTGCAAAATCCTTAGATAATGTTGAGAACAACATAGCTGGTAGAGAGGACCCAGTTTTTACTACACTGTTTTCTGCTTTATAGATATTCTAGAAATAGGGGGTTTCATGCTACTTGAGAATGGAACCGAGGCCTCTGCTGGTCAGTATTTGGTCTCAGTAGCTTTGCAACAAGGCAACTGATAACAGTATCAAGTAGAGCTGCATGAAATATTTGTATTGAACTGAAAACCCACTTGAAATATATCCTGCATTCAAAAATTGATTTGTTTGGAACCTCAGCCCCCCCACTACAGGACACACCAGCCACAATGTCTGCAGTGGAGCTGTAGCACAAAAGTTTGGTAAATATGATACAAGGGTGTTTACTCAGCAGGGAAGTCTGCAAACTTAACTTCCAAACTCATTGTCTTCTCTCTCCATTTTCTTCCCACTAGTCCTGAAACTTTCTGAAAACAAGTGAGGGGTGCCAAGGGAGTAACTGGGAGTAGAAAATCATCAGTTGTGGCTAGTCTGTTGTGAGGATCCTTTTGGAGGTTTGAGCTCACCTCCTGCAGAGTTGTGTTCGCCTTCAGCTACAGTGAACAAAAACGAAAGTTTCCTTTTACAAATCAAACCCTGTAGGGTTTGAACAGCCTTAGTGTCAAGTTGCACTTGCTTCTGTGTGTGTGTGATAAGTTAAATAACTAGACAAGAGAATACTGTTAGAACTAAGTGAAAAATACACATTGATTGCTGTAACGACTTGTTGAGGGTAGCCATCGACAGTCATATGCTTAGCTGGTGTAAATCAGCTTAGCTCTATAGAGTTCAAGTCAACATCAATTTACACCAGATGAGAATAGGGACCCAAGTATATTTTCTGGTGTATGTGGAACATAAGAATGGCTGTACTGGGTCAGACCGATGGTCCATCTAGCCCAGTATCCTGTCTACTGACAGTGGCCAATGCCAGGTGCCCCAGAGGGAGTGAACCTAACAGGCTATGATCAAGTGATCTCTCTCCTGACATCCATCTCCATCCCCTGACAAACAGAGGCTAGGGACACCATTCCTTACCCATCCTGGCTAATAGCCATTAACGGACTTAACCTCCCTGTGAAGACTTGGAAGCCTGTATTATTCCTTTGCCAATATAAGATATAAGGACACCTGATGTTTCCCACAAAAATTAATTAAAAAGTAAAGGGATACACATTTTTCAGTTAATGGATTATCAGTGTAAATCTTGTGTTCTGTAAAGTGCTAAGCATGCTGCTCTCTGTTAAACAAAATCCACAATGTCACAGGAGGGCCATGCAAAGGGAGAGACAGGATATGTAGACTGCTGCCATTTCTCCACCCCCACAAAAAACTAACTTCCTTCTCTATGGTTTGTGCATCCTAAGGGCTGCCTGCAAACACTGATCTTAGAGTAGGTTATTTAAATAGGAAAATAAGTCATTTAAATGAACATGGAGGGACAACAATCTCATTATTTCAACCTTTCATTTATACTGCAATACTTCCATTCTTGCTGCTCAGATCATCTTATTAATTAGAATGTCCCACTCAGCTGCAAGTGTGATGAGTGCCTCAATGACCTTGCATTACCAATAAAAATCAATGCAGAAAATAACAAGTGCTGGACCAGAGGACAAATAAAGCATGGTTAAAAATGGGAAAAAAATCAAAAGTGTGTTACAATTCATTGTACAAAACTAAAACTGTTAAAGTTTAAAAAGGCCTTTCAAATGGTTAGGAGATCATGGATCAGTATCCTTGAGGTTGTATTTATTAGTAAGTAGTTTGTTGGCAAAAACCCTCCATGGGGAGATTTAACAGCACACAGGATCAGCTGTCAGATGGAAAGTATTCTTGGAAACAGAGTGGCCAAGGGCTTGTGAGTGTGTGTGTATGTGCATGTGCAGCTTTTGGCTGGAGCCCAAGGAGGCAGCCTCGGGTACAGTGAGTGCATGCAGGTACCTTCTTCTGAAGTGTTTGTTTTTCTTTCTTGCTGGTTTCAAATATGCCTAGCATATCAGTGAAAGAAGAAGTAAACACTGTGCTGTCTCAGATTACATCTGTTCCCCAGGCCATCTCCAAAGCAAACATTGGTCACCCAATGAAAAAATACAAGTATTACCCATTATTGGACATTCACTGCCCCGGCCTGACCACCAAGTTGAACAGTTAATGAATCCGCTCATTTCTAATAAAAATAAACCAGATGGAGGAAGTGGTCAGCCAAAGCTGAATTTGAAGACAAGAAGAAAAGGGGATTTAATAAAAAATACTCAGAGCTGACATTTCCTTTTTATTTGAAACATGCTTTTCTTGGGAATGACATGACTGTGTAGATACTATTAGTAAGTCACAACCTGGCGCCGGGTTTTAAGAACCTTACCCATATGACTTAATTTGGGAGGCAATAAAAAGCACAAGGGAAATTCCTCTCAAATAAGTTGTAGCTTCAAAACACACTAGAATATTTCAAAAGAATATAAAAGTATAGCACTCTTAAAGGACCATACCACTAATTCTATTATGTGGTTAGAAGAGAAAATATTTAAAAATTGTATCTTTATTTTTTCTTTCTGAGTTGTTTAGTCAACCACTTGGGTGTATGTGAAAGGGTGAGCAGAAAAGGGAGAAATGAGGTCTCCAGGAAAGCTGATGGCAAACTGAAATTTGTCTCAAGAAATTTCAAATAAGAAATCTTTGACATTTTGCAGTCAAAATTTTTCAGTTTGCCATTGGAAGTTTTGATCCAATCTAAAACAATTTTGGTTGTTGCTTCGTATTGACATTTCAGCTTAAAATGTCACTTTGGAGTATTTTAAACTGAAAAACTGATATAAAATGACATTTTAAGCCAAAATGACACAAACATTTTCATTTTTATATATCAGCTCAAAACAAACATTTGTTTCTTGTTAGAAAATTTCTTCTTAGAAAGCCCAAATTATTTCCTGGAATTGACATTTTCCTGGGGAAAATGTTGATGAAATCCTCTTTTTCAGCAGGAAAACTTTCTGCATGAAAAATGTAAATCAGCACTACTCTGCAGAAAGTAGATTTTTGGGTCTTCCAAGAAAGAAGCACTGAAAACTTAGAGCAACATAATGTGTACATTATATTTTAACATCCAGAAAAAAGCAACTGTGTAGTTCTGGTCCAAATGGCTTTTATTTAAATTAAGGAAAACCAAAGTAAAAAAGAACAAATGTAAAATATCTATGGAAAAGAACAGTGCCTGCAATGCACTCTATAACAGCGGGCATTTTGATCTGAAATTTTTCTCCATAATGGAGGACTTCAGGCAGGCAGGCAGGCAGGCAGACACTTGATAAATGTAAAGATGCATACTTAAATAGACCACTGTATTTGAGCATACACCTTTTTACACTTAAGTTCCTGAGTGCATAGGGCATGCTTTTCCTTTCCACAGTTATGAAGTCTTTCTAGTAACTGTTACGTATTGGATGCTATTTCACAGGAGAGCTGAAATGAGCAATTTCCCCCCCAAAACTCATATTGATCTTGAAGCTTGTATGTGTAACAATGACTGTGTGGATGCTTTGGTCTTCAACACTAAGCTTGAAATTCCAATGGATCAAGCTATCAATATTTTTGCTTCCAATACAGGCTAAAGCTACAAGTATCACTTCAATATGATGGAGTCTTTTTATTACAGTACATTCAAGTCAACCAAGATTTTCAGAGATAAAGGTTCATTCTCAGTTCTGCTGGGCTGTAATGAAATATATGCCAATGGGTAATAACCATCAAACTGCCCAGCTGGTGCAAGGCATCCAAAAACACTGTAAAAACCACTAAACTTCCATGTAGCCAAAGCAAATCTTGAATTTAATATATTGGCCCTCAAGGAATTTTTAGTCCTAATACAAGTATTTTCCTCAGGACCTGATGGGTATGCTGTATAGACACACAGGTATTGCTTTCCAGTCAAAATTATCAGTATATAGTAATCCATCACAACTTGGTATCGCTGAACCTTCAAATTTCTCCGTCTAAATAGTACTGATAGAAAGCCCTTGAAAAGTTCAGAAATTTTAATTCAGTTTGGATAAACAGCTGCATGTTTAGATGATTACTATATTTTCAACTCTTAAGACTGAAAAAGGAGGGTCAAATCCATATTACTCAATCTTATTCTGGCAAACTTCTATTGAATCAACTGGCATTTGCCTTAGTAAGCAAGTCAGGGTTTGGTCAATGGACTGGAAATCTCAAGAATGGGCTTTCAAGATTTTCTGTACTTTCCTGCTTTTTGTTCAGCCAAGAAATATGGAAGAGTAACTTCTCTTGTGGTATTTTGCCACTTCTGAACAGAACCAAAAAGTGCATAGTAGTGAAAAGAATTAACCAAGCTCTTTTCCAACCTTTGTGGTCTGAGTTTTAAGAAAAGGATTGTGGGGTGATTTGCCATATTTTATCCAGACTATTTGGAAAATTGCTACTATTTCTTTCTACAGTTTCTAATTGATTTATTTTAGAAATTTCCATGATGCTTCATCACAGTGTAGCCAGATGCTGTTAAATACTGTTGACTAGATTTGGCACAAATGACACCATCTGAGAATTTGGCTCTGTTTTGTTAAACATTAATAGTGATAGTAGTTATTTTCTTAAAACTCATCCGTCTCATGTTCTCTATCTACATACTGAAGAAACTGTTTGGGAATTCAAGATTTTTAAAAAGTTCACTCTAATTGTTTCATTAAAAAAATTAAACATTTCAGCTGAACTCAAAAGCTTCTTTTAGACATCAGACACAGTTATTGCAGCCTGATAATGCTTTCTGCTGGAGCTAGCCTAGGTTTTGAAACAACAGGCGGGAAAAGTTAAACTTAGTACAGAGAATGCTGACAACCAAGAAAAGATGCCTTTGCCTAAAAATAATTATTACTCCTCTGCCCCCAACTATGAAAGTATTCAGTCTCAGCTAATTAGGATTCTGGGATTGCCAAAAAGTCCTTGAATGGGGGTTGCTTTGTCTTTACAATTGCCTTTCTTCTGTCATGAATAGGGGACCTGTCAGTCCTGCAAAACAAGCTGATGTGGGCCTCAAGTGCACAAATAATAATTATTTTCTCAGTGGGTGAACGAACTGGACATCCTCATTATAGCTCACCATTTGTGCAGCATGCAGTTTACAGTACTCTTTCAGCCTGCTGTGGTCTCTCTACTAAGTGTGGCCACCTGGAATCTCTCTTTCCAAGAGGTACTGAGACACTACTGGTGTGTCATGCATGCATTTTAATTTCTCTCTCTCTCTGCCCAAAAATGGATAGTTCCTGACTTATCTGCAATAGGAATCTACTGATGCTCCATCCATTACTTCACCTGGAGGGCAGGTTTACGTCCGAACCCTGGCTGCCAAAGGTAGAAAGGTTAATCCAACTGAGGGAAACTGTTTTTTTCTCTCTCTATGTCAGTAATTCCATTAATATGTTGTGATGAAAAGACCCTGAGAAACATAATACACAAGAGCACTTTGTGCTCACAGTGACAATGGCCATGCAGGCAATTTGAAATAAATAACCAGCCTTATCTCTGGCAGAAAAGGAAAGAAGAGAAAACATGCTTGACTTGCTCAGGTATGTGACTTTGTTCTGGAAGGTGAGGGGAAAAGAAGCTTCCCAAGTCAATTTTGATGATCCACAGTAACCTGCAGCACTATTAGAGGAATGTTACTTCAGTTAAAAAAAAAACGACAATAGCGAGAAGCAGCAAGATCTAATGGTTAAGGCACGGGACTAAGAGTCAAGGGATCTGGATTCTATTCCCAGCTTTGGGTAACAATAAGGAAATCACTTCATCTCTCTGTGCTTTTGTTTCCCCTCCCACTCAGTCCGTCTTATCTATTTAGACTGTAAACACTCTGAAGCAGGGACTATCATGTATTTGTACAGTGCCTAACACAATGGAACCTTGATCTTGGTTGGGTCCCTCTAGGCACCACTCTACTACTATTTTTTTTTAAAAAGTCTATATTGTGACTTGAGATACTTGGTTACAGTAATCTGATTTTTTCACACATCTCTGTTTAGGGAAGCAACTCTCTTTCACTAATCTCTGTACAGGGCCTAGCACAAAGGGGCCCTGACCTGACTGAACCTGCTATATGGTATATGATGAAAAGCAAACATTGACCAGAATTATCACAGTTTTCTGGAACATCCTAAGGGCATTTCAGATATCTCTGTATGGGAATTCTTGGTTGAGTTTATAATAGTACACACTGTACAGTAGATTGCAGTATGACTGGCGCATTAAATGCATGTAGGCGGACTGTGTCTAGTTGTAAGGGCCATAGTACATTTTTGATCAAGAGCAGATTTCAGTATATTTAGCTGGTGTTTAGGTATTGAGTTGGTTGAATAATTTGTTGAGAATTCTGACACTTTTTCATAGAAGTTTTGTAAATAAATGTTTACATTATTCAAACAGTTTTATATATGGATATTACAGTCTGAATATTTGTGCATATTTTCATCCAATTATATGGATAGTTTCTTATTATTTACCCTGTTCTTATTAATAGTTTTTGTACATGTGTTTGCTCAAATCTAGCCAACTAGAAATCTCACAAGAACCAACTTTCAACATTTCTATTTTCATACCTAGCCAGAATCCTGCAGTTCAATGACATGCAAAAATGAAAAATAGGTGAGGAAAGCCACCAACAATTTGGAACCACAAAACAGTTTAATATGAGTTTGGGAAAAGATTGGTGTTCTGTTTTTAATATGTTTGAGGGGTTTTGGGGGATGGAGGCTGTTAGAATAAAGATTATTATCTGAACCAATTCATGCTGGACTAGTTACTGTGACCTGTGATGGGGCAAGGCCAGATGGCTACAGTAAAGTACTGAGAAACAGGTACGTTAGCCCCAGGCTAAACAAATCCTAGGACCATGGTAACCAAATGGCAGTTGCTCCAGGTTAATCAAGGCACCTGGAGCCAATTAAGATCTTTCTAGAAGGCAGTAGAGATAGCTACTTTAATTAGAACACCTGCGCAATTCCAAAGGCAGACTAATCAGGGCACCTGGGTTAAAAGGAGCTCACCCAGTCAGGCAGGGTGGAGGGAGCCAGAGGAAAGGAGTTGTGTGGAGACTGGAGCAAGAAGGCAAGAGCTAGGTGAGAAGTGTACTGCTGGAGGATTGAGGAGGACAAGCGTTATCAGACAACCAGGAGGGAAGGTTCGTGGTGAGGATAAGAAGGTGTTTGAAGAGGCATGGGGAATAGTACAGGGAGTTGTAGCTGTCATGCAGCTTTACCCGGAGGACTATACAGCTGCGATCCACAGGGCCCTGGGCTGGAACCCGGAGTAGAGGGTGGGCCTGGGTTCCCCCCAAACCTCCCAACTCTTGATAAGACAGAGGAGGAGCTGACCCAGACTGTGGGTTCCACAAGAGGGGAAGATCACTGAGGTGAACAAATCTGCCAATAAGCACAGGACCCACCAAGGTAGAGGAGGAACTTTGTCACAGACCATAATCCAGAAGAACATGTAAACAGAGAAGCCAGTCAGTGAATGTGAAAAGTCTTTAAATGACAAAATATGCAATACATTTTATTTTGGGGAAGATGTTATGCAGCATAAAGTAAAAGTGCTAGCATATGCTCATCTCTTTGGCATTCAGTATATGCACACATGCATACCACGGATCTAGCTGCTAGATCATTAGGTCTTCAGCCATGCAAAAAAAAAAGCATCTTATTCCAGTGCTTGCAGCAAATTCTCTCTCTTACAATTTGTCATACCTAGAATATACAAAAAAGATCAGAAGTACAGACTGGAAAAAATAATTTTGGGTTTCTTTCCCTCCTGCCGTCTGTCAACATAAGCTATATTATCACATGTATAAAAAGGTATCAAGTGATGCTCCTTTTGTTTCTCCTTGTGAGTTTTTCAGTGTGATCTAAGGTCTGCATGGTACACTCATTTGCTTGTATTGGGTCAGATCCTCAGCTGGTATAAGATGGCATAGCTTCTTTGACATTAATGGAGCTATGCTGATTTCCACTAAGTGATGGCTGGATTGAAGTTCTTTTTAATATAGTTATAACCAAGAAAATATACTGTAGTTTAGCCACATCCAAATCTGACTTCCACTTTGTTTTGTTATCTGTAACTTAGAGCTTGTCTACATGGAGCAGCAATGCACACTACAAGGTGGGAGAGGTGATTTCTAAAGCTTAGTAATGTGTTGCATATTAATTGGTCCACGCAGACCTGCTGGTGCTCAATAAAGGTTCCCTAGTGTGCTTTAACATAGTACTGTTTCAAATCAGCACTACATTAAAGCACACCAGGGAACCTTTAGTGCGTACCAGCAGATTCTACATGGACGAATTAATGAGCAACACGTTAGTGCACATAAGAAATCACACACTCCATAGGGCTCACTATCCTATGTAGACAAGCCCTTATCACCTTCAATAATAACAATGTGCAAAATGCATTAATACTTGGCAAAAAATAACTGTATGATTCTACTTCAGCCAAACAGTTTACATGGAGTTACTGGGGAGAAAAAGAGATTGGCATTTAAGTTGTAAAATAATGGTTGTTCATAATCTTTGGCCTGTAACTGAAAGATAATAGTTTTAATTTGCATTCAAATAAAGTAAGTCTCTCAGCGTAAAAGACTTTTTTAATAGTTCCCATAAACCAGAAAGAGATTAAAGTGTAGACAGTGTAAGGAGGACAGGGGGATAAATCAATCAGACAAACAAGATGATCCCCAGCCCCCACAAAAAAACCAACAGAAAAAAAACAAACAAACCCAACAACCTCCTTTGCAAATGTTTACTTAGTTATCTTCACACTTCTTGGTTCTACATAAAAGTATCGTCATTAGCTGCAGGTTCCTGCTGCTAGAGTGTCAGCTTTAAATCAGCTGGTAAAGCCCTTTCCTGTGAATATTGATCTCACAAGCTTTAGATAGAATGCTGATTTCTTGGTGTTGGAAAGTGCTGAGTGCTAGTTGGGAGACGCTGAACAGCCTCAGCCCCTTAGTCCAAGCCTTCAAATGTCTTCTAGTCTTGGATACTTTATTTCAGAATGTCTAACATGAGACAGTGCGGCCTAATGCCAACTGGATGCCCAGCACTTCTGGAAAAATTAAGCCCCCAGTATTTCAAAAGAACTATCCTAAAATTCAGGCATGCAAAGTCAGAGGACATTTTTGAAAACAGAATTTAAGCTGTTCAGTTTTGCTTAGGGCTACACTGTGGTTTTTAAGCCAAAGGCCTGCATAAAGGGTGGCATGGAGTCATGCTACAGCAACAAGAGCAGTGGAAAGGTTGTCTCAGGCTGGTGTGATCTCTCCCTTGTGCATCGGTGTGTAGTCACAATACTCCTTCTGGTATGCTGACTCCAGTCTGCAAGCCAGTGAGGAGGATGGGAGAGCAGCAATGCCATGACACAGCCCTCTTCACTAATCTCTCCCCTCCCCCGCAGTCCTCTTTTCAGCTACCTGCTCCATAGGGAGTGAATAGTTCCTGTGCCCTGTAAAAATGCAGCAACTGTTTCGATAGGAAGATCCTGTGCTGTCATAAAAGTAGGAACGATTTCTTGCCTCCTCCTCTACCCCTTCACTGCCACACAAGGACTGGTCCCAACCTGAGATTCTGAAGAAACCAGCAGTTTTTTTTTTCCAAAAGGACTTTTTTTCCTTGACCATTGTAGGTTTCTTGTGCTCATGGATTTCCATTGTCCTTGCACTCAGCTAAGAACACTAAGGCTATTGGGTCCATACTTTCCCCTCATTCACACCAGCATAGTCATGCAGTAATGGAGAGCCAAACAGGGTTCAGTGACTCCAAGACAGCAGAAATGACAACAGGGAATCTCATATCTTTGCACTACCTGTGAGTGGGCAAAAAACTATTGCAAAGGTGTTAGGTTTCCAAGCTACATGACCTGTAGGGCAGTCTTCTCTAGTAGCATTATTTCCAGTAATGTTTATTTCATTATGTTTTAATGCAATATATCTGGCATTTCATCCAGCACTGTTTAAAGGACTACAACAAACAAAAACAAAACCGAGGGTTGGGGCGGGGGGAGAGGGGATATTCCACACCCATGAATAAAAGTGACCAGTTTTTTTACTCTTAGAATCTCTACACGTTTGCTCAGCCCATGACTTGACTAGTAGTTACTAATGTGAGGTTCTGGGCAGAAAATGTGCATCTCAGTGATCTATAATAAGCACATTTTAAAGATAAATAATTCTATATAAAGTCATTTTAAAATAAGGAGTATATAATCAGGTATTGTATAGGCTTAAAATAACAGCATGTCAGAATTCAGTTTGGTATTACATTATCTTAAAATGCAAGAATCTTTATATTAGAGATTTGATTCTATAAAACTGTATTCTATTTATTAATATATAGAATCATAAAATAATTCACAGTAACACAATTAATGATTTAGTATCACATGTAAACTTTCAAAGAAAACTTAAACATGAAGAATGCAATTTAGCTGAATTACAAAAAGAAGCATGGCATGGATCTACCTTAGTTCGAGTGATATCATCAAACTGGGCTAGATACAACATCTCATAATGGATCATATCCTCAGCTGGTGTAAATATATTTCAATGAAGATCTGGCACAATGAATTTTACTTGGCATCCCCCTCTTAATTGTATCATGTTTGCCTCAGAACAGTCACCACCTGAAATGACAATTCAGCCTGAAAAAAGTTTCTAGCCATAAAAGACAATTTTTGTCCTCAAATATATACCCACAAGCCTCCCACGAAGTCAAAAGGAGCTGCAGGTACGTATCTGAAGACTGAATGTGGCCCAACATTGTGAAGATATCACATACAAATATCAAAAACTGAGAGAAGAGACTTCTGGAAAGTGCATCTTCTCTCATGTCATTCAAACTGATTAAAACAAGGCAAAAATAAAGGAAAATGAAATCTTTTAGTTCTTGGGTTGGGTTGACTGTAACAAAAGATCATATTGTAGCCCAATTAATAAAATACATTCTGATTTGAAGGTTAGAGAGCTTGATGTATGTCTTAAAAACTGATATCATTAGAAACTGCGTCTCTTATAAATTAAAATAAGAATAGCTTGGCAGATTTGTGATATTTTAGTCAATAGTAAACTAAGAGGCAGTAAGTTTAAGGAAGGCATATTAATCAAGTATAGTGTTTCCAAACCTCCTCAAATGACCAATATTTCTTTATAAGAAAAAAAAAGTATTTTTGTCATTAAAAACAGTAACAATATTTTATCTGGTTTTATCATAGAAAGGTGCCAAAGTGGTTTTGAAACTATGTTTAAACTTGTCACTATTAAATACAAATAAGATAGCATTCCTGAATGCTGCCTAATTTCTGATAGATCACTTTTCTGGAGTCTATATCCTGCACTGGAAAACTAACCTGATGGGTTTTTCCTGTGTCTGTGTTAGCATTGGAAGAGCATTCACATCTGTGATCCTAAACAGAACTTGACAATTCTGCAAATGGAAAACAAATGACAGTCAAAGAACTGAACTTTAATTCTGTGGTAGATCACAGAATCTGGTAGTTCTTCATCTGTTTACACTGACTTCAGTGAGACTGTTCTCATGCTTCAAGTTAAGCATGAGTATAAGTGCTTTGTTGGACCAAGGCTGTGTGCTCCACTCTCTTACAGAGAACAAAATTAGGCCTTCTTCTGCCCACATCTACTTATGCAGCACAGAAAGTCATGCAAATTGAGGCCAAGATTAGTACCTAAAGAAAGTCACAGCAGAAAATAATGGAAGGAACAAGAGATTCAGGGGATAGAGGAAGAACATGAAATGCGGACTGGAGACAGAGGACATAGAAAGGTCTTTACTTGGCCTGATATGGAGAGTATGCAGTGTTCCAGCTAGAGTGTATGGTGGAGGAAGGTGAAAACAAATGATGACATATGTATCAGAGAGGAACTTGGTGGACCCCATAACTGTCCCTCTCCACACTACCTACTTTTAAAAAATAAAAATGTAGAATTTTTGTAAAGAAAGTCACATCACTATTTGGGTGTTATCTGGATTCCACTACAACAGCCCTGCACAACATGCAGCCCGGGGGCCACATGCGGCCCGCATGGGCTCACTGGGCAGCCTGCGGGGGATGAGTAGGTGAGCTCACTGTTTGGCCCGTGGGGGGTGAGTAGGCAAGCGGCGAGTGAGTAAGGGGGGCTGAAGAGGCGGGCAGGCAGTGGCGGGGGCTGAGTAGGCGAGCCAGGGGAGTGGAGGGCTATGGAGGCGAGTGAGGAATCAGTGGCTGACCTGTTCTACTGATCTGCTCTGGCTCCCATCCCCTATCCAAGGGTTGCAGCTGTCTGGAGGTGCTGCCTTCCATGCCTTCCTCATTCACACCTCATTCATTCAACAGGGCAATTGATTACAAAGTTGGGGGAAGATCTTATTCTACTTCTAGCAAAAAGACTTTTTTCTTTTACCTGAATTATACTACCTTAGGGGCCCGCTATTACATATTACCAAGGTTCAATACCGTTGTTTCGGTGGGACATTGCTGGGGAACTGAGTTTGTTTCTGTGAGGTGTACGGTGCTGGACGGGGTTGTATTTTGGGGGTCTTGCCAGACCTGGAGGGGGTTTGGCAGGGCCTTGGGGGATTCGGCCCTGAGTTGTTTTCTTTGGAGTAACTTGGCCCTTGCCTCTGCCCTCAGCTGTTTTCTTTGTAATAACATGGCCCTCATCACTTTACGAGTTGTGCAGGCCTGCACTAGAACACACTTTAAACCTGAACTTTTTTAAAATGACATTTTTTGTTTGAAAGTATGGAGTAATTTACTTTTGCATGAAGTTCTGCAATGACCGTACGATACTTATTTCCTCATAGCTCAGGTAACACTACTGAGAAGTTACCCTACAATAACATAGGCATTCCATTGAATGCCTACCTTTAAAAATCTTTTTCATCCCCTCAAATTACACTACTGACTCCTACATTTGGATCCCAATCCTATATTCCTTGTGCACACACAAAAGAGCTCTGGTTCCCTAATTGGCCTTACAACTGAAAATTCGTTTGACACAACAGTGATTTTGTAAATGCCTGCAGAGCCAGAAGAGAAGTGTGAGATGAGTAACAAATTAAAAATTAGAACTAGAGGAAGATTTAAAAAAAAAGCTTCATATATGGTTACCCCTCTAGGTACTATTATTTGAATTTAGGGTGCCTTATGCTTACATTGCCTGGCATTGTGGTAAATAGTTTTTGAACAACACCAAGAGACAATCTATTTGGGAGAGGGAGGAGACCTCCTTTGGGGAAAGGGATCCTTTTACTTTAATAGGGCCAGCATCCAGTATAGTCTCTTCAAAAAACTCATCAGCCCTTTAGGCTACTTTCTTCAAAGACAAGGTTCCCAATACACATACAAAATCCCAAACAAAGTAAATAAATTTGGTGACCCTTTCTCTTATGGAATAGATACTTTCTCCCTAGCATAGCAGGTATCTTCTGGCTTGCCTCATTATCAGCAGCTAGTAACTGGTTCCAGCTAACCTCCTTTCTCCCCCCCTTGAATACATGAGGAAACTGTTCCTCTGAGTCCTAGATTCCAACTTTCTCCATTTGTAAGAGAAACCGAGTGATCTGGGAACCAAGGTCCAGATCCCCAAAGGAATTTAGGCACCTACTTCCATTGAACTTTATCGGAATTAGGCATCTTTCTCTCTTTGAGGATCTTGTCTCGAGATGCCTATGGTCTCCCTTTTAGGTCTAAAGTAGCTGTACTGCTCAACATCCCACTCCCTTTATGGCAATGTCTCCTTTTGAGCCTTGAAGGAAATGGATAAACGGATCAAAAATGTGAAATTTCTGGAAATGATTGATCAATCATTTTAACTGTAAGCACAGCTCTGCAAAAAGAGTTTTGGGTGATTTGCAAAACCAGCAAAAATGTATGTCTTCTCTGGACTCAAAGTTTGCACTTCCACCTCAAGTTATTATTACTAGGACAAAACAATTATTTACAAACAAAAAATTACCATTTTTGTCTTAGCAAACACCTTGTCTGAGTTTTTGCAAGTCCAAATAAGCGTTCTCAGTAACAAACACGGCTTCAGTGCAATATTTTTACAAAATGGAAACGTAGCAAAAGTAGAAACTAATGTAGATGCAGCAATGCTCTGCATTCCACAGCTTTTGGGAATAGGTGTGGGTTTGCCATTAGCATTTTATAAGTCAAACACTTTTGCACTGTGCAAATTTGTGAATACTCACTTAACTGAGACAAAATAGACCAGATCCTGCCATTCTTACTCACGCTGAGGATGGTCTACTCTTTGACTAGTCTGACTACATTCATAAGACTACATGCTGAATATGAATTTAAGTTTGAATGTATCTTGGCCATACATGGCCAAGAAAAGTTTCTTAAGTAAAAATTTAGTCCTTTAAATTCTGCCTTAAATACTGGTGCCTGTTAGGTTTTCTTAAAAATATATGAATGACATGTACAGTCCCCAAACCCAAATTTATCTTTAAAAATGTTGGAGAAATTCAAAATTGATTACTATATACCTTTCTGGACTAAAGACAATGGAATTTTAAGACTCCATCTATCACTGCAATCTGATTGATTTTTTGTGTGTGTTTGTGCAATGACATAGGACTAAATTCACCACTGGCATCAGTGGGTGCCACTTCAGTGGAACTGTGTCATTGTATGCCAGTGGAATGTTAGGCTCACATTGTTTGAGAGAAAAATGTTTTATAAAATACAATAAAATCTGATGATGAGTCTTAAAAATATTTTGATTAGAAATCTTTGAGAGAACAGAATGGATGAAGTTCCTTAGTGGCCTTTCACAATATCCCCTATACTAATGAACATCTGGATTCCTTGGTGCTATTTTGTTGTTTACCTTCTAATCTATAGTGTATTAGACCTTTATGTGTTCATAAATGGCAGCAAAAGGCTGTCTTAAACAGAAATAGACGATGAAGACAATTTTTTTCCATTAGCAATACATTTCCCTTTGGAGTCTGAGGTAAATTACTGGTTTATTCCAAGAACAGAAACCTCAAGTCAACTGCCTTTTATTTGTGAAACATTACTATTATAGCTCCTACCTGGAGATTTTTCTTTAAAAGAAAAATCGCAAAACTATTTTTGTGCTCAAGTTACACTAAGAAACTATGTATAGACAAATATAAGCACAGGACTACCATAGATTATACTGAAAAGTGCATTCACATATGTTAGTTAGTTGACTGACTAAATCAGTAGAAAAAGCACACCTAAAACAATTCCTAATAGCAGTTTTCTTCCAGTTCTATCCCTCTTCAGGGAAAAGTAATCTGAAAGAGCTACAACCTTGCTATATTCCTATTATTATGTCCTACTGGGAAAAGGTAATGCCCACTCACTCATGCCCGTCACCCCAATCGGGGTATGGGTTGCCAACCACAGATCTCCAGAGTCTTCTATCTTGGGCCATTCGCTCTAGCTGGTTCCAGGTATAGCCCATTTTTTTGCTATCAGCCTGAAGGTCGCATCGCCAGGTGTTTCTTGGACGGCCTCTTTTCCGCTTGCCTTGGGGGTTCCACCGCAGTGCCTGTCTGGTGATGTTAGTTGGCTGCTTGCGTAGTGTATGTCCTATCCAACCCCACCTTCTCCTTCTGATTTCTTCCTCTGCTGGGAGTTGACGGGTCCTCTCCAAGAGGTGGATGTTACTGATGGTGTCTGGCCAGCGGATCTGGAGAATCCTTCTGAGGCAGCTATTAATGAAGGTCTGGATCTTCCTGGTGGTTGTTTTGGTTGTCCTCCAGGTTTCAGCTCCATACAGTAGGACTGATTTCAACATTGGAGTTGAACAGTCGAATTTTTATTGCCAAGACAGCTCTCTGGGAGCTCCAGATGTTCTTGCTTAAGAAAGGCTGCTCTTGCCTTACAAATCTTACTTTGATGTCTGCGTCTGTGCCACCCTGCTGGTCCGATATGCTACCTAGGTAGGTGAAGGACTGCACTTCTTCCATGGGGCTTCCATTCAGTGTGACTGGGTCGTGCTGATGGAATTAATCCTAAGGATCTTGGTCTTGTCCTTGTGAATGTTGAGGCCAACCTGTGATGACGTGGCTGCCACAGTGTTGGTCTTCTCTTGCATCTGCTCTTTACTGTGCGAAAGGAGTGCAAGATCGTCAGCAAAGTCCAGGTCATCAAGTGGGTCCACAACGTCCACTGGATTCCGTTCCTACGCTCGTAAGTGGATGTCTTCATAATCCAATCGATGACAAGGAGAAGAGAGAAGTGGTGACAACAATCCGTCTGTTACTCCAGTTTGCACCTGGAAGCTGTTAGTGAGCTGCCTCCATGGATCACTCTACAGTGTATACCATATATGAGTCTTGATCAGGTTGACCACTTTGCTGGAATGCCGTAGTGCCGAAGGAGCTCCAGAGGGTCTCTCGATCACGCTATCGAACGCTTTCTCATAGTCAACAAAGTTGATATACAACGAAGAGTTCCACTCCACAGACTGCTCGACTATGATGCGAAGCGTTGCTATCTGGTCCATGCATGATCTGTTCAGCCGGAAACCTGCTGTTCATCTCGTAGCTGTGGATCGACGGCATCCTTCATTCTCTCCTAAGAGAACTCGGTTGAAGACCTTCCCTGCACCGACAGGAGTGTGATTCCTCTATAATTGGCACAGTTGCTAAGGTCTCCTTTCTTGGGGATTTTGATGAGATATCCCTCTTTCCAGTCTGCCGGAATCACTTCTTCTTCCCATATCTTCTCAAAGAGGGGTACAGCATCACTGAAGCATCCAGGTCTGCTTTCAGGGCTCTCTGGGATGTCTATCAGTCCAGCTGCCTTCCTGTTCTCATCATGGTGAGGTTTCTGATCCATCTCTGGTTGGTTTATCGCAAATTAATTGGGAGGTCCTCGTTGGCTGGGTTAATGTCTGGCGGATTTGGTGGTGCTGGTCTGTTCAGGAGTTCCTCAAAGTGCTCCGCCATCTGTTCATCTGTTGTTCTATTCTGTTATAGACTTTCCCTGTGTCTTTAACGGGACGTTCTGGCTTGCCCGAACTTTCCAGAACAGTCGCTTGGTAGTATCATACAGCTTTTTCATGTTACCGCTGTATGCTGCCTGCTCCGCTTCTGCTGCAGTTCATCACACATACTCTCTCTGTGTCCTTCCTAAATATTTCTCTTCACTGCTCTGTGGGCTTCAGCATACTCTTTTTGAGCTTTGGCCTTTGCAGCTCTAGTCCTGCTGTTGTTGACTGCTGCCTTCTTCTTCTTTCTGTCTTCTATCTTGGTCAAGGTCTCTGCTGTGATCCACTCTTTCTGCTGGCGTTTCTTAATTACAAGCACTTCCTGGAATACTAACCTAAGTGTGTCTCTCACTTTCTGCCATCTGTTTAGTACACTGTCTTCCTCTTCCTCAGACCGATCCTGTAATACTGAAAACTTATTCTTCAGAATCAGTCCAAAATCTTCCTTGGTCTTACGGTCCTTCAGAAGGCTGACGTTGTACTTCACTCTTCTGTCTGACGTATTTATCCAGCTCTGCTTCAGCTTCAGCTTCAGCTTCAATCTAGCCACCACTGAGTGATGGTCGGACGCCGTGTCCTGGGAAAAGGTAATGCCCAGGAGATACATATTAAACTACTCTCAATAGTCTTGTCAGGATCCTGGGCAAAGGGATGCAGGACTGGGGCAGGAGCTTGGGATTCAGAACTGAAATCAGGAGTCAGAGCCATTACCAGAGTCAAGAGTCAAGCTGAAGGTCAAGCCACAGTCAGTCAGGAATCAGGCCAAGAGTCAATACCACAGGTATCCGGGTCTGTGTTGGAGTTCTAGGGGTCAATTGAGAGTCAGAATTCAGGTCAGTGCCAGAGTTCAGGAACTCAGGACCAGGGTAAGCATAATAGCAAGCTAGGAACCCATATTGTTGTCTGAATACTTCTTGGCATGATCCATGGGCTTATATAGGGTCAAGGAGCCAATCAAGGATTGCTAAAACCACCGTCAGTCAGATGACTTAAGGCAGAACTTCCTGTGGTATTCAATTACTGCAGATTGTGGGTCACAGGGAGAAGCCTTCCCCCCCCACCCCCACTACAGCTGCTGATAAACAGCAGTGTGAGAATGTTAATTACCTGGAAGCCATGCAACCCTGCGTTCAAATCCCACTGAGCTTTACATTATGGAGTTGGTTGTATTATTTTGTTAATCTTATAGCAATCAAAGAGAGAAGGCTGTTTATTTTATATATTTCTTGGTATTTTGACATTAGCATACATGGAAGGACCATGATATCTTGGCTAAATCCTTCTCATCTTGGGAGTGTTTCCATTGACTTCAATGGGCACTGAAGCAAGCTTATTTGTGCGAGAATGTAATCCTATTTTCCTTGTTAATAGCACTGCTTACATAAACTATGCATAGCAGGTTTTGTCCTTACTGTATACTTTCAATGTCTTTCTTCCCGGCAAATATGCGGTGGAGAAATAGGTCTGTAACTATTCCAAACAAAAAAAATGCTAAGAGACTGTTGAAATCTTTTCCTGGATGGGATTTTTCAAAAGGCGTCTTAGTGACTTAAGTGCAAAAGATCCAGGGTCTTTCACTGGGACTTGAGCTAAATCATGTACATGTTTTTGAAAAATTGTATCCCTTATGAGTTATTATAATAATATTTTACCCTATACAGTTAATTTCATCTGAAGAGCTCAATGAACTTCACTAATCTATCATCCCTCCACATCCTGGAGGTAGTATGTAACACCCCTGATTTCTGCAAATGTGTCAGTAGCTAATTCAGTTGAGAATTCTAGACACCACAGTTGACTTTCAAAATGCATCTGTAGCATCCTAACCCACACAAAATTATGTTATCCTAGGACCCTTCCAACAGTCTATGAACCAAGCAAACTGTAGTCACAGCAAGGCCAGAGCAGCCTATAGGGTTAGGTGAGATCATGAGTGATCCCACAAATAATATTTAATTTAAATATAAAAACTTAAATTTAACATATCACCAGAAAAATATTTATATATTATATTGATATATAGGATGCATATTTTATAAAGGCAACCAAACAATACTATAATGATAGATCCTCATTTGTTTAGAAATGGGGTTGTACATGGTGGAAGGACAGAATTTGATTCACTCTGATTTACCTTTGGAAAAAAGAATTCTCCAACCTTCTCTACCGTAAATTCCATTCAGTCTTTTTGTAATGTCACCATGCCTTTTTAAGTGCTTTCATTCCCACAGGTAGTTGAAAGAGCTTACAAGTCACAGCTGCAAATACATTATGAGAAATGTTTGCATTAAAACTATGATTTTAACTCCCTTATAATTTTCTCAAAAAAATTATTATTTTACCACATAGCTTCTCAAAGATAGCCCCTACTCAGAAGAGAACGTTTTGGAAAAATCTGAGGTTAATTGGATAAGATGTTTGAATTAGGATACATTTCAAAAATTATGACATTTAATTTTTTTAAATTATTCCAGCTTCTTGTCAATTTATAATCAGCATAGAATCATAGAAATGTAAAGCTGGAAGGAACCTCAAGAGATCATCTAATCCATCCTCCTGAGGAAGAAGTATGAGGAAGGAAGCTGCTCCTGCCGCTTTGAGCAGGAAGGTAAGGGGTGGGGGGCTGTGAGTTCCAGCGGGCCACGTGGCATCGTTACACGCAGCCCTGAGCAGCATGGTAAGGGGGCCGGGTCGGGGCTGGGAGGAGGGGTTGGATAAGAGGCAGGGAGCGGTTGCAGGGGGCAGAGGTTCTGTGGGGGCGGTCAGGGGATGGAGAATGGCGGGGGCTGGGTAGGTGTGGGAGTTCTAGGGCTCTGTCGGGGTGGTGGTGGATGGGGTCAGGGCAGGCAGGGGACAGGGAGTGGGGTGAGTTGGGTAGGGGGTGGAGCTCTGGGGGGCAGTTAGGATGGGGGGGATCTCAGGCTTGTACTCACCGGGCGGCGCTTAATAACTAGTTCCCTACCGGGTCGTCGTTGGCACTTCGGCGGCAGGTGGTTCACTTGCTCCAGGCCTTCAGCAGCACTGAAGGTCGTGTCACTGAAGTGCTGCCGAAAACCCAGAGCGAGTGAAGGACCCGCTGCCAAATGGCCGCCGAAGACCCAGTAGGGAACCGGTTATTAACATTCCGGCAGCTCATCACTGCAGGTAACCACAGGGACCTTGAACTGACACTAAGTTTGGATATTTTAAGATAGACCATTGTCAGCTGCTTAACTACAGACTTGCTTTGGGAACAAATTGATGTATATGGTAATAAGTTAAAATCATTAATATACTAACCAGTAGGATAAAAACCACCCTGACCTTATTAGAGTGAAGTAATTAGTCAGGGACCAGGAAGGCTGGGCATTCAAATGAATATTTATGACAAGCCCCAGGTCCTATAATAGGGCAGACCACCATGTAAGGTGTGTTTGTATGTGTGGAGATTGGCATTGCTGGGTCCAGCTGGATCCAGACCATAGGACTCATTTGGCATGCCAAGGCCAGAGGAGGTTCTTTGTCTTTCATCACCAGACTCCCAGAGAAGTGTTTGGGTATATATGCAAGAATGATACAATAACATTAACTTTGTACTTTTGTTATCTTTTTATGTGATTTGGAGCTTTGTGTCTTACTAATTGTGTTAATAAAAGTGGTGAAAACTTTGCTCTGGCCTCAGTGTAAGTGTCCTCTTTGTGCACCCGGGGTTCCCAAACAGCTACTGAAACTGATAACCTTGATTCTGTTGTGCCTGATTCTGAGACTAGAACCCTACAATCCCTCTGCTCTTTAAATTAGTCTTAACTGGAAGTCAGTAACCATCAATAACCACTAAAGAACTGGGCTACAATAGTTAGAAAGCTTTTCCTAATATCTAATCTATATCTCCCTTGCTGCAAACTAAGCCGATTACATCTTGTCCTACTCTTGGTAGAAATGGAGACCAATGGATTACCATCCTCTTCATAAGAATCTTTCATATATCTGAAGACTCTTATCATGTCACACGTCAGCCTTCTCTTCTTTAAGTTAACCAGGCCTAATTCTTTTACTTTTACTCATAGGTCAGGCTTACTAAAACTTATAAATTTTGTTGCTCTCTTGTGGACTCTCCAGTTTGTTCCTAACTTTCTTAAATTGTGGTGCCCAAAAGTGCACACAGTACTCCAGCTGACGTGTCACCAGTGTAAGAATTACAATACACAGGAGTAATAGCATAAAACTATTTTGCAATGATAAAGCCTTATGCTGCAAGATGATCTCCATAAGTGATATAACTTCATGGTCAAGTAGGGTTGCCAACGTTCTCAGTTTCGCTGATAGTCTCCTAGAATCGGGCTCAATCTTTCGGAGGCGACTAAAGCCAAACTGGGAGATTTTAGGCCTCTAAAAGTCTGGCGGCACGGCGGGGCTACGGCAGGCTCCCTGCCTGCCCTGGCTCCACGCTATTCCCGAAAGTGGCCGGTGCCTCTCTGCAGCCCCTGGGGCAGGGCCAGGGGATCTCCATGTGTTGCTCATGCCCCAAGCACCAACTTCACAGTTCCCATTGGTCGGGAACTGCATCCAATGGGAACAGCGGGGGTGGCGCCTGTGCGCGTGGGCAGCACGAAGAGCCCCCTGCCCCTCCCCCAGGGGCTGCAAGGATATGCCAGCCACTTCCAGGAGCACTGTGGGGCCACGGCAGGCAGGGAGCCTGCCGTAGCCCCACTGCACCACCGACTGGTAGTCATCTGAAGTAAGCGCTGCCCAGCTGGACCCCACACTCCTCACTTCCTCTCACACCCCAACTCCCTGCCCCTGCCCGGAGCCCCCTCCTGCACCCAAACTCCTTTCTAGAGCCCACAGCGCCTCCCGCACCCCAATTCCCTTCCCCAGCCCTAAGCCCCCTCCTGGAGCCTGCACCTCACACCCTCTCTCGCACCAAGTACTCTCCAGCACCCAAACTCCCTCCCAGAGCTTGCACCCTGCACTCCCTCCTGCACTGCACCCCCTTCCCCAGGCTTAGCCTGGATCCCCCTCCTATATTCCGAACCCCTTGGCCCCAGCCTAGAGCCCGCACCCCCTCCTGCACTCCAAGCCACTGCCCCAGCCTGGTGAAAGTGAGTGAGGGTTGGGGAAAGCAAGTGATGGAGGGAGTGGGTATGGAGTGAGCAGGGCAGGGTCTCAGGGAAGGGGCGGGGCAAAGGTGTTTGGGTTTGCATGATTGGACAATTGGCAACCCTATGGTCAAGTATGGTAAATGGTACAAGTGCCATGCCAGTTAACCAAAGCTTTAACTAAGGCTACATCTACACAACACGGGGGATTGATACTCTGAGATTGATCCACCAACAGTCGATTTAGCGGGTCTAATGAAGACCCACCAATTCGACAGCAAATTGCTCTCCAGTTAACCTCTGTACTCTAGCCCCACAAGAAGAGTAAGGTAAGTCAACAGGAGATTTTCTCCTGCCAACCCCCCATGATGTAGACCTTGTGGTAACTCGACCTAAGGTACGTCGACTCCAGCTATGTTATTCACATAGCTGGAGTTGCATAGCATAGGTCGACTTACCGCAATAGTGTACGCATAGCCTAAGAAAAGTTTCTAGTCCTTTCATTTAATGAAGACAGCCTTCAAAGCATAAACTGATCAGTAGGATCCTAAGTGTGGTACAGTAATTCCTCCTAAAAATCACAAGAATTTCTAGGAAATATCACAACCCCACCAACTGCACTTTCTCCTATTCCCCTCTCCACTGCCAGCCATCAGAATTCTTTCACAAGAATCTAGCAGCATTCTCTCTCTCTCTCTCTCTCTCACACCCACACACACACCAGGCAACAACAGAATCTTCACCCCTAGCCATCCCTTTTGGATCCCTGATTTCATCAGCAGTTCCCCTACAACAGTAATGAGAATCTGGTGGCATGCATCTGTATCTGAACCACCACTTTCTTTCCATGAACTTCTCATAAATAAGAACATAATCAAATGTTCATTATGAAGTGCAAAAAGGGGTTGCAAATCTATTGAAGCCAACTGGCAGGTTTTGTTTGCGAGGATATTTGTGAATACTTTTCATTTGCTGTATTTAACTCTGCACTTATTACCTTTTTTTAAAGTTTCTTGGTATAAATTCTTCTCTGCTTCTAATATGATGTTCTCAAACAGCTTTTTACTTTGCCTTTCAGCCTGTTCTTTGCCACTTTCTTTACAGCTTTTCAAATCTGCCCTTTTGAAGTTCACCATCACAGAGCTATCCTTGTGTAAAAATCAGAACCTTCAGAACTTTTATGCTGAACATCCTCAGCCAAATCTTCAAGCTGGTGTAAATGTGGCTCCGTTGACTGCAATAGAGCTAGATCAATTTACACCAGCAGAGGGGTTGGCCCAGGACCGGCGCTAGGGGTTTGAGTGCCCTAGGTGCATGGCAATTTCGCTGCCCCACGTGCTGGTCCCGTGGCTCCGGTGAAGCTGCCGCAATCGTGCCTGCGGGAGGTCCACCGGAGCCACGCGAGCAGCCGACCGTCCGCAGGCACCACTGCGGCAGCTCCACCGGAGCCGCCTGCTGCCCCCTCTGGCAAAATGCTGCCCACCAATAATTCTGGTGCCCTAGGCGATTGCCTAGGCCATCTAAATACAAGCGCCGGCCCTGGGTTGGCCCCATATCTTTATGCTTCATTGCAGCATTTCCTAGATTTATAGCTAATGAACTGAAATCTTCTCAAGTTTCAATAATGGCCTTAAATTACCCTCCTTCCTCCTACTCTACTTTTTTTTTGAGTGGGGGGGAGGGAAGGCAAGGATTCCTGTAAGTCCTCTACTCAAGAGTTTGAGGCATGGAGACAGAGAAACTTGCTCTGCATGGGGTAATGCTGTTGTTCCAGGATATAGCTCAGAGCCTTAATTGTGACAACAAGGAACAGAACACAATAGGACTGTATCTCACGGCACCTGCTTTCCTTTTTGGCAAGAGTTTCCTCCTCCAAGCCAGCAGGTGTTTAATGCTATTAAATTTACAGGTAATGAAAGCTGTTGAATTTTAAAACATCTGGGTAACATATATTATCAGAACCCCTTTTCAGTCTAGGGCTCTAAAGTGATTTTGAAATCTGCAGAAACACATTAGTAACCTGGACAAAAATGTGTTTATTTCTGAACATGTGCCCATGTGACTGTGCGATACCACTAATATCCTCATGCTTGTGACTATAATGCCCATAGCTTCTGAATCAGGAAATACTAGGAAGGCTTTCAGAAGCCAGATATCCCCAGCATTCACCATGCAATGGGTTCCATGTGGATCACATAATCAGTCATACAGAAAAGCAATTTATTTTTCACATGGTTGCTGCAACCCGTCATGTCTGTTCCTGCACAGGTTGATGCATGCCACTTGGGTTGCTCCTGTGTGCAACATCAGATGCAAGGAGTAACACAGTGGCTAGAAAGAAATCACAAATCTGCAGAGTTCATTGGCTTTCACAAGAATGGACCAGTTATGTGTAATAATGACTGAACCATGTGAGAGGCTGAGAGAAGAATACAAAGTACTTGGAAATATGTTTCATGATTCAGTTCAGCTGACATTTTCTAATTTGGGTTTCTTAAGTCAGGTACCTAAATAGAAGTAGCTGAATAGTGATACTGAGCAGCCAGAGACCAATGGAAAACAAAATGGAAGGTATTAATATCAATGGGAGCTGCAGGTGTTGGGCCCCTCTGAAAATCAGGACACTAATTTAGGCACCTAACTATAGATACTTAAGTTGAAAAATTTTGGCCATTACTCTTAAATGAGTTGTCTGCTATTTTTTAAATTAACACATAAGAACTCACTGATCACAGACCCGAGACTCTTCTGCATAAGCCACAGTGCAAGTCCTGTTCTCTTTAGCACATTCCAGGGCTGGTATATTGGCATGTGGGTTCTTTCTCCTCCAAAGGTACTCTCAGGATTTGGTTATTTGTATTACAGTAGTGCCAAGAGTCCTCATCTGTGCTAGGCACTGTACATACAGAGTAAGAGACATTCCCTGCCCTGAAGATTTTAAAATCTAGATGAGATAGACAAAAGGGGTAAGGGAAACAGGCACAGATGAAGTAATTTGCCCAGTCCAGTGCCCTGTCCACTAAAACTAGAGCACGCTGCCTCCCTGTTTCCCCCTATGACTATATTTCTGCTACAACTTTCTTCTCCTCCATCAAGATTTGCAACATCAGAATATAATTATTTCTATGAAGAATTTATAATAAGTAAATTTAGCACATGGAACAAAATGCTGCAGTGACTTTATCTTTTTCATTAACAGTTTTAATCATCAATGGGAGCAGGGGATTTTGAGAAACAAATATGCTTTCACAAATTCTTTGAGGAGCAGTTATTTTGTGTTACAGTACTAAAGTGGTTTGTGTAAACTAAAAATAAATAATTCCATCACAGGTGTTCTGAGATGTCTTTGCAAAGCTAAGATTGTAAGGAGGTAGGAGAAGGAAAAGAGGGCACTATTATGTTGTATGACAGCATAACATGATTTAAAGTATGTAACATTTTTTTTTCATAGACTCTAGGACTGGAAGGGACCTCGAGAGGTCATCGAGTCCAGTCCCCTGCCTTCATGGCAGGACCAAATACTGTCTAGACCATCCCTGATAGACATTTATCTAACCTACCCTTAAATATCTTCAGAGATGGAGATTC
>NC_133770.1:181387819-181401584 GCF_003597395.2 Chelonoidis abingdonii | reverse complement strand
ATCTCTGCCATTTCCAAGTTTCCTGTTACTGTTTCTCCCTCCTCACTGAGCAGTGGGCCTACCCTGTCCTTGGTCTTCCTCTTGCTTCTAATGTATTGATAAAAAGTCTTCTTGTTTCCCTTTATTCCCATAGCTAGTTTGAGTTCATTTTCATTAACACTAAGTTCTGCATGTATAACTAAAGTATTTTCTCAATAAAGATGGACCTGAACCAACAACCTAGATATGAACACTACTAAATTTTGATGAAGTTCAGATGTGGATTCAAACGTGGCATCTGGCCCCCACCTTTACTATAGGCTGAATTTCTTTAGAAAGAATTAGTCTGGAATAATGTTACTAAACACAGCTCTTTCATGAAGATGGAATATACAATCTTCAGCACCAAGGACCATGAAACACATCTCCCTTGGCAGAGAATGGCACAGTAAAGCAAAAGTATAATTAGAAGCCTGATTCAGTACTCCATATTTGGCAAAGCATCCATTAACACCAAGGGGAGCTGTGTCCAAGTAGAGGGCTTCAGGACTGGGGCTTTGAGCATTACACCTTGAGCAATCCGTATCATGTCACAGACACTGTTTCACCTCCCTTTGCAAAGGCTACTTCGTTTCAGTACCAGTTGTGGCTGAATCTTCAAACACCTAAGGTACTTGGATGCCTAGCAGCAAAATCCCTTAGGCAGCTTTGAAAATCAAGCCTCACAGTTTCCCCAGATAACCGTGCCTTAAAAATAAAGAGGCAAATTCTCAGGACCTCCCACAGCACAAGGTGGTTACTCATCTGTGTGATTTGGCTCTCTCAGTTTCCTGTGGTGGAATTCTAACTTACGGTGATTGTTTATTTTTCTATATCTGTTGAATTATTGGAAATTCACTCTGCCGCTATCTTCCCTTCGCCAGATCCCACATACTGTATTGGGTATATTATTTCTGCAGCCCATTAAAACATAGGCTTTGTAATAAAAAGCTCTGACTTTTCCCCCAGGTACAGGAGAAGAGATTGTATAAATTGTTTTATAATCGATGGTAGATTATCAATAATCAGATTTCCAGTGGATTGCATTCTTTTGCTCAACGCCCCCCCCCCCACACACACACTTATACAATTTCATTGCATGAAAATGTCAGTGTTCATCACACATTTTCCAAAATTTCACAAATATTTTAGCTATTGTGTTTTTTGGTGGAAATTCACATTATAACATTCAAAATCTTCACAAACAAGGATCACTTTTCCTTTCCCTTCCCTCTCTGCATATGGAATTTCATTACTGAACACCGAGCCAGCCAAAGCTGAACTGTACAGGATGAGTTGGATTTATATGGTTGCACACTGGTACTATGGCATTTCCAAGTGGTTTTTACAGGTTCAGCCTTGTCTTCACAATCTCATAAATGACATCCAATTCCAAACAAGTTGCAGACAAGAAAACTGCTTAACTAACTGGTTCAGCGATGTGTATTTCTTATTACTATTATTATCATCAATAAATAATAATTCTAATAAAATAAAATAAAATAGAATATTAATAATATAGAACAAAGACAAGCACACACATCTTTTGCAATCCCCAATTGCTTTGGAAAACCATACATATTACTTAAGAAACTTACGCCACTACAGAGTTAAACTCTCCTGTGCTCACTCTGTCTGGAGTTCCTTTGTGCTCAAAACTGGGCTTCTAAGGTAGCTCTGTATGTATATTTTCCTGGTACTAAGCATGAGGATTGTCTACTCCAGTCAACTTAATCAATCAGGTGGTGTTACCTATGACTCGGGTTGGTCTTTTCAATCAAAACTTTTGCTCAGTGGAAAATTGGGTTTTAAACAATACGAAAATTCACACAGAAACTGTCTGTTTTCATCCAAAAAACCAAAATCCAAGCACCCAAAAAGTTTACCACTGAAAACTAAAACATTTGGGGATTTTTTTCAACAAAAAGGCAAAATTTTCCAGCCAGCTCTTCCTATCACTCGTTCACACATCAAATAATCTTTTTTTTTTTCTGATTTCCAAAGAGACTAATTCAAGAGAGTTTGTGTTCATTAATAGTTCGTGCAGCCACTGATTAATACCTGACACTAGGTTAATACTTTTAAAAATATCTGTTAATACTTTTAAATCCCAAAACTGACTCTTCAACCCATTTGAAAAGAATGAAGCTAAAGAAAATATAACCCATGGGAATGCCTATGCAGTCCAAACTGCCTGCTCAGAAAAGAGCTTCTCTCTGTTCAGGATCAGAAGGGTCACAAGAAGGGAACTCTTTTAAATTAATTTCAAGGACTTGGCTTCATAGAGTATTTCCAGAACTCAGTAAATATTTTTTTCTGTAGACACTGATAGGAGTTTTGGCCTGTTGAAAACTCTATATGTCCAGGGTACACAGTTTTACATGCAAATTGTTCCAGATTTTCACTGATGAAAGAGCAGAAGTTGGCCCTATATTTTTTAAAACAATAAGATAATATATAATGGAAAAGGAGGGTGGGAGAGTGGTCCTCTATGACCTTTGTAAATACACAATCACAGTCAAAGACTAAAGAAGTAATAGTCAGGCCAGGGAACATTGACTATAATGGCAGAAGAAACCAGGAAATACAACCCTCGTGATGCACCACAGTGGCTCATAGAATATCAGGTTTGGAAGGGACCTCAGGAGGTCATCTAGTCTAACACCCTGCTCAAAGCAGGACCAATTCCCAGGCTCAGGCAGCTGCCCATCAACATCAACCAGATATTAAATGTTTCAATTTTCCTGACAGAAATTCTGCCATAACTGATCTTTCCCCACAAAAAAAAATTCAGCTTTGACAAGGCCTCATTTTCCAATGGGAAAATGTCAATTATTTTTTAACCGGCCCTAACTGTGAACCCTTCAGGGCAGGGACTGTCTTTGTTTATACAGCATCTAGTATGGGGCCCTAATGTCTGTTTAGAGTTCCTGGGCATTGCCTTTAATAGAAATAATTAAGCATATTAATTTTTTGTAGCTTGAGTATTGTAGGTCTGGATCTCTTATCTGTGCTTTCAGACATGGAGGGATGAGTTGCATTGACCCTTCGAAAGTTGCATAAGCATTCCAAATAATATAATAATAATTAAAAAAAGATTGGGAGGCACAATACAGCTGCTGACATCCTTTGCTCCTCAGACGATATTCCTACCCTGCACCGTTAATTATATTGTTCTTTGAAGTCAAATCCAGCGGAAAGTTCAGATATGCATTTATCACAACAATGGAAAGTGAATTTCTGTTTCTTTTCCTTTTCCTTTGTGCAAAGTCATTACCAAACATATTGACTGGGAACCCTGGGGATTTGGAAACAGCCAGATTTGGAACAAGAATAAAAATACCAGGATTTTTCAGATATAAAAAGAGTGCATTTGGGATACTAGAAAAAAAGAGTCAAAACAAGCAAGGTTGTTTTGTCAAAACAAGGTTGAGATTGAGAACTTTATATTTGAGAGGAATTAATTTTGTGTAATTAATTTAATTGGAAGATTTTGTTTAGAGAATCACTTAAAATGCTAAAAGTTGCATCTCCTTTTTGCATATGAAGGAAGGTCCAATGAAGCCCAATATGGATCCCACTGCAGTGAATGGTAAAAGTCCTATTTACTTCTAGGGTTGGATACGATATTGGGATATAAGCGAGTGGGGAAGGAGGTGGGGGAGAGACAAAAACAATCAAAACAGAATTATTCAAACTTTTTATTTAATCCAAGCATTTCTTGATTCTAACATTTGACTGATCACAGATACTTTGTAAAGCTAATTGTAAGAATAGAGTGTATTTTTACTCCTGTGGGCATTATGGTAGTTGTTAACAGTGGCTTGGTCTTTGTTGCTAATGTTCATAACATAGAGTATATCCTTCTTTTTTTCTGACTGCTACCTTAGTTGTAAAGCAGCAGCAGTTGCTGACCACTCCAACTCACAAGTCAGTCAGCAGTTTGTCTTAAAGGATTGATCAAAGTTCATATTTTCAGTAATATAATGCCTCCAGAGAGATACCCCACTTCTCACTATTCAAAATATTCAACAGGAAGCTGGAAATATCAGCAGTTACCTTTTAGCTATTCCTTACCCAGTAATCTCCTTGAAAAAAACAACAATCTGGACCAAGTTATTTATAAAATGCTTCTGTTAACACATGATGCTAGATATCTATATTGTTACATTTCAAGTACCATCCAAATGTTTCATAATCAACTTTTTTAGTTCATAGGAGATACAAAATTCAAACAAATGCAGGCTTCGGTGGAGGGAAGCTATGTTTAAACATCAGTCCCTGCCTGCCTGCAAAGTATAATACTTTTTAAAAGCTCATTTGACACATAGGAATACATTTCACTACCCATAAACACAGTAGCTGTATGTATAAGAGAACAGGTAAATTAAACTATATAAATGGAATGCACTGAACAACAGGAGGAGAAGACAACTGAATTTAAATCAGTTGAAATTGAGGTTCTTTATATCAAATGTTTAAAAAAAAACAACTCCAAACCTCTGAAATATTTATGTTCAGAAATCTTGATAAAAAAACTTCACAATTCTTGACTCTGGCAGTCCCTGCTATAATAATGATCTGGACACACTCTGACCCCCGATAGATTTCATTGCAGGATCAAGGGCCCAACTTACCCACTCAGCTCTTAGCTGCTAAGACTGGACCCAGATTCTCTGAAGTACTTCTCTTCCTTAATAAAAAGCTATATTGTATTAGTTTACTTGCTTCAGGCAGCTCTCTAAGTATGTTCAAGTAAATATCATGACCTAATGCATCAAATTTGTTTCATTTTTGTGCATTTATTTCAATTAAGATTTTTTCCTCACTTTTTTTTTTCTGTATTCAGTGCATCAAGCACTAACAGTGGGAACCCTAAAATATCCCCCGCAGTACTAGAGTTGTGAAAAATGGAGACACTCGACTTGCTGAATTATTTCCAAATACAGTAGTTCTCTATGCATCTCTGGTATAAAGTGAAAAAAGTGAAACTTAATCATTAAAAGAAAATCTATTTGGTTGGTTTGAACTGTGAAAGTCTTATGCTATGTAGTTAGAAATTATACTTCCTTACATGTTTCTTAATCTGATGCAGTTTTTTCCCCTCTTGCTTTTAATTTGACATGCCAGTCAAAATTAACATTAGGGAAAACAGCAAACATAAACCTTGTAATTTATATGCCTTCACATCATACACCATAATAGCTCTCATCTTGGCAAAAGTTAGCAGGTTGTTCATTACTCTCAGGAGAAAATAGGATTCATTTGGGGTTTTAAAGGAGTTTTAGGGTTACAGCAATGCAAATTAAACTAAATCATCATTAATTATTCCTGAATCTCACGTAGTATGTATTCTTTTTTTCCATTTGTTAGTTTATGACTCTGAAACTCACATAAAGTGACAAGTAGAAACCTGCATGATGAATAACTGCTTGATGCACACTATGCACTACTGTAACTAGTTAGGGAAATACTCTCTATGTAGATGCTACACAGACATTTCTAACAAAATGTCTATTGTAATAGCTACCTATCTACCTGCTGTAGACTTATCTAGATGGTGTGACAGGTTCAGGCCAGATGGCTACAAGAGAGTGGTAGAAAGTAGATACATTAGCTCCAGGTTAAGCAGGTCCCTTTTCCCTGGGTAAGATAACAGAGACTATTCCAGAACACTCAGGAACTTTCTAGAATTAATTAAGGCTAATCAGGACACCTGGTATAAAAAGGCTCTCACTCCAGTTAGTGAGGTGTGTGTAAGTAGCTGGGAGTGAGAGGACATGCTGCTGGAGGACTGAGGAGTACAAGCATTAATAGGCATCAGGAGGAAGATCCTGTGGTGAGGACAAAGAAGGTGTTGGGAGGAGGCCATGGGGAAGTAGCCCAGGGAGTTGTAGCTGTTGTGTAGCTGTACCAGAAGCCACTCTAGACAGCTGCAGTCCACAGGGCCCTGGGCTGGAACCCGGAGTAGAGGGTGAGCCCAGGTTCCCCCCAAACCTCCCAACTCCTGATCCAACACAGGAAGATCTCTGAGGCTAGCAAAATCCACCAATAGGGTGCAGGACCCACCAAGGTAGAGGAAGAACTTTATCACAATGGATATACCTAGCAAGCTATATGTAAATAAGGGATGGAGGAATATGCAAGTGCACAGATACACGCATACACACAAAACCTTCCTGTTATATTAGCTTCCAGCCAAGAGCACAAGCTTTTATACACACAATTCACATACACAAATGAACCATCAGAGAAACAGCAGTGAGTTGTAAGTAAATAAATCTACCCATCCTGGCAAGTCAGTAGGCAGAAACAAGTGTCAGTGCCCCATAACTTTATTTACTCCAGATGAACTAGCTGTAGGCTGGAATCACTTGCACAATTTCATGATTACCACAACCAGTGCAAATTGTGAAACAAATTTATTAGTGTCACTTGGCAAAAAGAATAAAAAAATGTTCAGCTCACTGGCAGACTCAAGCATAATTACAGTGTCTCCCAAACTATAATGTGTTTCTGTGTTGCAGCACCTTGTGATTGGGTCAGGCTGCCTGACATTTGCAAGGTGTTGTTGCTATTATAAGAATGTTATCTCCAAAAGAAAGTGAGGTGACACAGCAAAAAATTAATTACCACTGATGTCTTACAAAGCAAAATAAATTAAAAAGTGGTTGACTTGCATTCTGTTTATATCTAACTGGTTTCAAAGGAGAAATCAACCATTGTTAACCCTTTTAGATTCAGCAACAGTCAGCAAATTCATTCCACTTTGCTAAGTCAAAGTAAGAGCTATACTCTGCTTCCACCAACACATTTAGGTTCAATAACTAAGTTGCCCCCAACCTGGATATTGCAGTAGATCTATAAAAAAAAGCTAGGTGTAGCGAGGCGGTGGGATACCCCGCTGAGGGACAAACCTCCCCCAACCCCGCAGTGGGCAGAGCCGCTGGGTCCTGCGCCCGCCCCTCAGAGGTCACAGCGCAGACCCGGAAGTATAAAAGCTGACCTGCAGAGCTCAGTAGGAGCTCAGCCACCGCCAGACGTCTGCGGCCGCTGCCAGCTGGAGCTCACACCCGGCCAGCCGAGCCTGCCTCATGCCCGCTACCCCAAGGAGGACTGGCCAAGCCTGCCTCGTGCCCGCTACCCCAAGGACGACTGGCCAAGCCTGCCTCGCGCCCGCTACCCCAAGGAGCCGCTGAGCTCACCCTCGCACACTTACCCAGAGGAGCCGATGGTGGTTGAGACCTCTGGTGATGCTACGAGGACTCAGGTACCTGATGAGGGGGAGAGTGGAAGTAGCCCGGGGGCAGCCGACCCCAGTCTGGCTGCAGCACTGCCAGAGCCAATGTCAGTGTGCTGCAGCTAGATCCCCACTGACAGCAGCGAGTTTCTGCCGCTGCTAGGGCCCCGGACTGGGACGCAGTGGAGTGGGAGGGCCTATGTCCCTCCTGCCACCCCTCCAGGGCTGGCAGACTCTCCCTTTCCCTGGCCTGAGGAGGCCGAAACCTGCTATTGCTGCTCAGCCCTGCCTGAGGGCCTGAGCATATTGACTCAGTGTTTGCTGCCCCGCCCTGACCTAGGGCTGGGCTTGAGACTATTGCTGCTCAGCCCTGCTTGAGGGCTTGAGCCCACTGACTCAGTATTTGCTGCCCCACCTCGACCTAGGGCCGGGCTTAAGACTATTAGTAGCGAGGCAGTGGGATACCCCACAGCCCTGCTGAGGGACAAACCGCGGCCGAGCTGCACTACACTAGGCTTATTCTAAAACAATCCAATATTTATTAGCATATAAGTTTAGTTTTCTGTTTTTACATCTTTTGTGTCAAGAATCCCACCACCATCTCCCTCTTACAACCTTGGTTTCATTTTTTACTCTTCTCTGTCCCTTCTCCTTGCACTGACAATCTCACTCAGTCTCTCTCTATAAAATTTCCAAAATCCATCCATTACTTTCCTTTCCCCCCAAAATGACATTTGTCCAATCTTTAATCAGGGAGGCTGATGCCTGGTTTTTTCCAACCTCCCTGGTTTTCTCCACTGCTCATTCCAGTTCACAGCTTCAGAAGTTATCTGCTTTAACCATCTCTCTGAACATGTTCTGCCCCTCTGAGAATCCATTCAATGAACTCCCTCTGACCTCCTTTAACAATTCAAGCTCCTCATATGCTCTCTGCATACCCTACCATAGGCACTGCTCATCTCCTTTTGCTCCTCCATCACATATCTACTTTGTTCAGTTCAAACTTCTCTGAGCACTCCTTTCACATCCTCCCTCTTTTGTTCATATCTATATATATATATGCTTTCTTCCATGAGGACACCTGACCCTAGAGCTCCCTTTCTGCTCCTGTTTGCAATCCCTCCTTCAAGGCCCTTCTCAAAATGCCCTTCTTCAAGGAGGCTTATATACCCCAGTATTCCCCTAAAATAAAAAAGGAAAAAATGTGAGGGGTACTGTTGCTCAGCCTCCAGAGTCCCCTCCTGCACAGAGATTCATAAAGATCCATTCTCCTCCCTTAATATCTGTGTAAATTCACTAGGGCAGATTGTGTGAACTAACATGTCATTAATACTGAGATGAATGCTAGCTCCACATCAGATGCAAACACTACCAGCTCCCTAAGGTCTTGGAGAAGAACAGCATCTGAAAGAAGGGCAGTAAGCTGAAGCTGAAACCAGGAAACTCTGATATACTGCTTGTGGGGAGAGGAAAGCACTCTGAAAAACATGTTTTCCATATCATGACTCTCTACAAGGGTGTCTGCCTTCAGATGGTTAACATAATCAGCAAGTTTAGTGTTTACCTGGATTCCTCACTGCTTCTGAATGCCCCAATAACCATGGCTGGAAAAAATTACACCTCCAGCTGTCAGAATCAGACTTAGCTACAGTAATCTATGGATCCATGACCTCCAGTGTTGATTACTGTAATGCACTGCATCAAGGAATGAAACTGACAGCCTTTAAGCAGCCCCAGTGGGTTCAGAATACTTCCCTGGGAGTACAGGCTGATGTGACCACATCACCCAGGTGGTCTGCTCTGTTTACTGGCATCTCATCAAATTCAAGACTTCTGTGCTCATCTTGATAGTCTTCCGAAAAACCCCATGCCACCCACCCAAAAACGGAGAATGGTGAAGGTGGGAGAGAGACAGATACACACTGATATTTTTGTGTTCACTTAAAATGTGTTGAGGCACTCACATACCCTGGTATCTGTGGGCACAGTGTAAGCAGGTAGACAGATTATAGAAGTAACCATAAACAACTCACTGAATTGCCAGAAACAAACAGAAAATGAAAACTTTAAACCAAGTGAATGCTTGTTACCTAATCATACGCTGAAAGCCATGATCCTCTGACTTTGGAGGACTGCCTAGGGAAGAGAGCTGCAAAGACAAGGGCCCGTCTTTTTCTCCTAAAGAGTATAATTGCAGGAACAATCAGCAAGAGTATCCCAAATGATCTTAATTGTGGCAATAAGGTATACAATACTGTGAATATTCTGTGGCACCCAGGACCATGTTTATATGGGGAACTGAAATACCTGCTTCGCACAGTTTCCTATGGACTGCATAAAGATCAGCATTTACAGCCCTGGTTACTGATGTTTTCCTGATCACATTATACTGAATTTCTCAGATAATCCTCCAACACAAAATGAAGCAATAGTCTACATTATGTCTATTCTGCACACAAAGGGGAAAAGAGAGGCTTGGATGGTAGGAAAAATGTCAAAAGAAAAAATTAAAAACTACTAGTTGTGGTGATTTAAGCCCCAATGGAAAACATACATTTATTGGGAAGAATTCCCATCAGTAATACTGGAAATCTAACATTTTCTAGTTCAATTACAACATCTGAGCTTAGATATTGGTAAGAGGCTTGTTTCCCAGAACTTTGATACTGAATCAATATCATGCTAACTTGTGATGCATTAGTAGAAATAGTGCAGAAAGTGTCCTATTGTTAATAAATTGTTTCATAGCCTTCCAATATATTCTTTCAGACATTTAGTCTTCATTTTATTGGAATAAAAACAAGCATGTTATGGGCTTACATGAAGCTGCACTTTGAGTGGTAGCCAAGAGAATTCCAGTAATTCTAGCTGCACACCTGTGCTATTCCTTTATTTACATTTGTGGTACTACAGGCAGGGACAGACAGGCTGATCTTGCATCTTCACTACTTATGAACACCTAGAACAAATGCAACATGAAACATTGAGCCATATATTGAGCTAAATTCATCCCTCGAATGAGTCCACTGAAATTTGGTCCAATTTGTTTAATTTTCCCTTTAAGTATGTCTTAAACATGTAGTAGGAACTCTCTAATCTGCAAACCTTATAACTCACACAAAAATATCAATGGTTTCTCCCCAATTCTCAGCAAAGTTTTCAGATGCAAATTAAAATGTCTTGCATTACTTAGATGTCATAATTTTCATCATGTTTCACCATGTTTATTTGTAAATTATGATGTATCATAAAATGTACTTGTCAAAATTAAATGAGGAAAGGACATTTTTTGAGATGCAGCATCCTTTTATTTGTCAGTTACTTAGTAATTTGCAAAAATCAGGGTGTAGTTGGTATCCATGTCTTTAGGGCATATAGTTAGATTCCATTGTAAATACCAGAGGGGGAAAAGGTGGTGAAAAAGTATAACTGAGCTTGATTTTTATCATTAATTTTGCCTCTGAAGGTGCGCAGGTAATTGACACACCTGACTTTGGTCATACACTGCTCTGGTATCTGAGCTAGCTACATTAAAACTAGTTCAGGTATGTCTATGTAAATGCAGTCCCACCGAAAGGGACTCACGTACTGTGATTAAGTACACACTTACCTGTTTTGTTAAATTGGAGGCTAAATGAGCAATATTAATTATAGGTCTGTGTGAAGTTTGCATCCTGATCTCAGTTTACTCTAAGCCTGGGGATATTTTGTGCCAGTGTTTTGGATCAGGTCCATCTCTAGCTAACATAGAAGGGCTGGAAGGGACTTCAAGAGATCATCAAGTCCGGCTCCTTTGGACTCAATCTTGCTCCGGTTTATCGAAATGAATGGAAACAGTTCCATTTACTTCAATGGGAATAAAATCAAGGTCTTTATTTACATAACTATCATTAGCCAACATTAAATAAGGCCAAGTAGCTCTGAGTGGTTTATGGGCAGCACACACAGTAGGGCTCCTTACAGCTGGTCCAAAAAGTGGCAGTATACCTTCATGTTTCTGGACATCACATATGTGCATATGCAGAGACAACCCCAAGCCAGACACCCACTTACTGCTCAATTTAGTGCTGGCCAGTATTCTGGGGCAGCAGTTCCCTGCTTAGTATACCCAGAAAAGAGGAGGCTGAATTTAATCCTATTTATTTATGGTCTCCTTAACTACCTGCCTGTGTGCTTGTTTCTTTGCCTCCTCTTATTTCTTTTTGTTGTGTTCAAACGTAATGCTAATGAAAGGTGTTGGGATGAAAATCACAGAGACTGACATTTTCTTTTTATCCACTGCATAGGTACAACTGCAGTGCAAGTTTCCCCACTCCGCCCAACGTGTCTCAATCCTGACTTGCAGGGACCACATCTTAGGTTAAAAGAGTATCACATTTTCAAGGCATTTGATTTCAATAGGAGTTAGACATCCAGGAGTTTCTGAAAAATCCCACTAAGCACCTATTTGCATCTTTAGATACCTAAATATCTTTACAAATCTGACCCCTAATTTGCAAGCCTATTCAAATCCTAGAGCTCTCTGCTGAGCCAGCAATGTTGCAAATTAGTGCCAGTTGTGGAGGGCTTCCGTTTAGTTTTTTGTAATATGGTTGATTCTCAACTCAAGGCTCAGGGCGGGGAGGGTCAGAATCTGAGTCTTGCTATGACTTGGGTCCAAGCTCTGTCATTTTGCAGAGTAGACACAGCACAAGCCACAAATCTGAGTCAGAAGGTCTGCGTAGCACAGTATGGACATGTTAGCATGGCTATAAGACCCAGGTCCAGCAGTTGCAAACCCAGATTTGCAATGCAGTGTGGACACTCAAGCATGGGTGTGGAAACACTGAGTCCACAAGGCTGGGTCCCAGAGACTTGGATTTACAATGCAGTGTAGACATAGCGCTAGATGCAAAAAGTATCATATTCCTCCATTGCCTGTCTCTTATTGGTATATGGTGTTTGGGTGACTGTCGTGGGGTAAGTACACCCCATCCCCCTAGGTGTGGGGCAAGGGCATAATAGCCCCACAATTAAGTCAATAGGGCTCCCCTGGACTGCAGAGAAGTGTGGCTTAATGGCCAAAGTCAATAGGACTTCCCTTGGTGGCAGGGAAGCAGGGACCAATGGCCAGAGTCAATAGAAACGGGTTTGGTGGGCCACCACCCAAAGAGGGGGCGGCCAGGTAGGGGGATCCAGACCCTCCCTGCTCTACCAGATCCCAGCCCAGGGCCCTGGTAGTGGCAAAAGGGTTCTCCATGAACTTGGCAAGGAAACTGCCCGCAACATACCAACTGCTGCAGGGACACTGTCTAGTCCCACCCTGGGCTACTTACTACCTTGATTCCTGCATTTGAAGTCGGGATGTCGTCAGAGTATCCAGGCCTGTTGGGCAGCGTGGCCCCTGTTGGTCTGCTGGTACCTGGATGCCTGTCGGGGTCTCAGCCTCCCCCGCTCTCACAGCCTGGGCTTCTGGCTGCTCCTCGGCTGGGCCGGAGAGGTATGTCCTTCCTCCTCAGTGGCCAGCCCAGACTGAGCTAGACTGCCCCCTTTTATACCGCAGCAGCAGTTGGAGTATGCCCAGCAGGTTGTATGGAGGTGGCTTCTATATAATTATAAAATGGAGATATCCTATCTCCTAGAACTGGAAGGGACCCTGAAGGGTCATGGAGTCCAGTCCAGCCCAGCCCCCTGCATTCACTAGCTGGACCAAGTACTGATTTTGCCCCAGATCCCTAAGTGGCCCCCTTAAGGATTAAACTCACAACCCTGGATTTAGCAGGACAATGCTCAAACCACTGAGCTATCCCTCCCCTGTGCTATTCCCCTTGTGCTGCTAAAAGTGCTGCTTTAACCCCTTCTGCTCCAGTGTGGGGCAATACATCCCAACACAGTAACACTAAGAGCCATGAAGCACCCCACTGCACATTTATTTTGGGCGAAAAGTTGTCACAGCGTTTGACCAGTTGAGTGATTAGATGTGGGTGCTTTGTAATGCATAAAGAAAATAATGGATCCAAATAGAAGATATTCATTTTAAGGATGCAGAAATAATATGTTCTTCATTATCAGAGGGGTAGCCGTGTTAGTCTGGATCTGTAAAAGCAGCAGAGAATCCTGTGGCACCTTATAGACTAACAGACGTTTTGGAGCGTGAGCTTTCGTGGGGAATACCCAACTTTGTCAGACGCAGGTAAGTGGACATTTCCAGGGGCAGGTATAATTTAATATGCCTAAGCAAGGAAGCTTAAGAGATAAACGATGGTTAGTTCAATCCAGGGAGGATGAGGCCCGTTCTTAGCAGTTTGGGGAGTGAAAACCAGGGGAGGAGCGGGTTCTGTTAATTGGCAGCCCATTCACAGTCTTTTGTGTAGTCACAGAGGTGATGGTGTCAAATTTGCAGAGGACTGAACTCAGACAAGTTTGTCTTTGAAGTCTGGTCCTGAAGAGTTAATTTTGCCTGCAGATGGCCCACTTAAAGGTCCCTGCTATTAGTGTGGCCCAGGGAGGTGAAGTGCTCTCCTACAG
>NC_133770.1:181378476-181386427 GCF_003597395.2 Chelonoidis abingdonii | reverse complement strand
GCACCCTGGCTGGGATTATTTAGGGAAAGTGGTCCTGCCTTTAGCAGGGGGTTGGACTAGATGACCTCATGAGGTCCCTTCCAACCTTTTGATTCTATGATTCTATGATATATTTTTAAAAACACAAGGTGCCTGAAAAACTCAGAACGCTCTTCACACCACTGCAACCTTCCTGTATATTTAATCAACATATTAAAGTGAATGAACTAAGACCATAAATTAAAATACGTAGTTTTGTAATGAAATACATTTATTTTGTGTAGTAGGTAGCATTACAAGGTTATTTGTGTAAGGGATAGCAATGGCACTCTATTAATTGTACAAGTCTAGATTATTTTTTTAAAGCACCAATAAACTATTTATCAGGGATAATTATGGCAAGGAGGGTAATTTATAATTCCATATTTTAATCAACCTTCTATAATAGAAGGATATGACCAGGTCATGGTGCCTCATTATGTGCCACATCTTCAAAGATACCACCATCATCTAGAATCTGATTCTGCAGTCCTTATTTAGGAAAAACTCCCACTGATTTCAACATTTAACACTAGAATAGAGTCCTCATGTCCCCACCTCTCCAATACCCACTCCATCAAAAATATGGATGAAGCTGAAGCTGACTTTATTATTACTGTATGATTGCAGGACATTCTTTTCAAAAAGCATATACCACAGCTTTTTAACATGCTTTGTACAGGAGAGTAAGTAATTATGAACTCAAAGAAAGCTGAGGAGCTTTCATTCTTCTACCATCATATGTATATGGACCATTGAACAAATTATTAACAGATTCTAGAATGAATGCCTGGAAGGGAAGAATAATTGTTGGAAACATTGTTTTCGTCCACAACCCAAATTTAGACTTTCTTCCCCATGGGACTTCTTCCCCAGTTTGACTAAGGGCTCACCCACACACGTAAGAATTGCACAGTTAGGCCCTATATAAGCACATATCAATGCAGGGATGTTTGCATAAACAAAACAATGTAAAGTGTTATTATTAGGCACCTCTCTTTTTGCCTATATCCCAAGAAAATGTATTTAATTAAACAAAAGGTCTCAGTGCCAAGGACAACACTGAAGTGATGAGAACCCTAACTAGCCATAGAAGAAAGCACTCAACCTCATATAAGTGTATGTGTGTGTGTGTGTGTGTGTATATATATATATATAAAGATTTCTGTACTGAAAAATCTAAACTAGAGATGGTCAGCATTTTTCAAAAAAGGTTTTCATCAAAAATGATTTTCCTCAAAATGAAATTAAAATGTTGATAGCCATTCCGATAATGGTTTCAATAACATTTCTGATAAAAATTCCAACATTTTTTAAAAATTACAAAAACTTAGGGGAAAAATTGACATTTCCAATGCAAAATGAAACAAATTCACCATTTCAAATTTTTACATGGGATTTTTCTTTTAATTTTCCAATGCCCTCTAACCTAGGAACTGAGAAGTAAACTGTGATTAACTGGAACAAATACTTTTCTTATCTACCTGATTTGTGTGTAGTAGTGTATACTCCCAGTCTACCTTCTGGTAGCATTACGAAAGAAGGAAAAAAATCTGATTAGATCATTTTTAAGTTAAACAGATGGTTACCATATATGTACTGCTAATGTATAACGCAGCAGGTTTCAACTTTTTTTTTCATTTGTGGACCCCTAAAAAATTTCAACTGGAGGTGAGGAAATACCCTTTGGAAATCCTAGACATAGTCTGCAGACCCCCAGGGGTCCGCGGACCACAGGTTGAAAACTATTGCTATAGCAGATTGTAACATCAATAACTTTACTGCAAATGGAGTACAAGCCCACCTGTCTGAAAATCCATGTTAAAATTGTCCAGAAATAAATTCAAAATGTGCGTCATACTAAACTGCTGACCTCCAAAATGCAAAGATTTCATAGATTAGCTGCGGGAGATGCTATTTGACAGGATTTAGATGATCCCCCAAATTTTAATATTCTGGACCAAAACCTCATCTCTACAGTTTCCACTTTCAGTTTTTCACTCTTGATCTCTGGGCCTGCCAGCTCAGCTGGACACATCCTGGGTTTGACATAGATACAAGACAGACAAGAAGCACCACTTTTTCCCTGAACCGACTACCGACCTCCCCAAACTAAATTCAGATGTCTTCATCTTAAGGCAATAGAAAGCAACCGTAATGATCCGCCTCGGAATCACATCAAATCCCCAAACATACTGCACCTTATTACAATATAGCAGCCCCAGTGAGTCATCATAACCATGGTAGATTAGCCACAGATATTGACACCCAGACACTGGTGTCTCCATTGCCTTCCTGTGCTTTTTGTTTGCAGCTTGTACAGATCTTCATAACCTTTGGCAGCAGAATCAGGATGAAAATTTGAGTGTTGGTTGAAAAAAATATGAGAATTTGTAAAAAGCTCTATCAGAAAGAATTCTTGAAAGCTTATGCCTTTCCTGGGAAGCAGCAACAAAAACATGCCAAAGAGCTAAGAAGTTAGCTGTGCTGAATCTAGACAAATACTTCTTTTACCTACCTGACTTGTCTACCCCAGAGCAAGAATAATCAATAGCAGACTGTGGGCCAAATCCAGACGGACAGATGTTTTTGAGTGGACCACAAAATTTTTCTATCTGTTTATTATTATCCTTATTATTATTATTGCTACTTCAGTGTGAAAATGTGTCTCTGGAGTCTGGACCTTGACTATACCTTGACCAAGAAATTTGGACCTTGACAAAAAATAATTGACTACCTCTACACTAGAGTGTACTTCCAGCTTATCTTCAGCACTGCTGGTTTCCTTAGCAGCAGCAAAGAAATCATTCTTTTCTCCACTCTAGCAGCAGTTAAACCATGCCTTACTGGATTATTCTGGACCATGAACACTCTTTGTTAATCCACAATGCCTCCTCTCAAGATTCAGAATCCTGTGTGCAAGAGTTAGACTCTTCCTCCTCAGCAACGAGCCTTCAATTCCAGATCTCACATTTGGAAGAGACTAGCATGGCTCCAGAACACAAGCATGGTCAAATAGCCATGCAAAAGCCACTTCTTCAACTCACCCTTCCTTTAATACCACCATCAAAAACCAATTAAAACCCTCCACATACAATAGAAATCTCTACACAAAGTCTATTCCCTGCAAACTGGGGGAACAACAGGGTGAGAAGTAAGACTATCTTTATGTACACACTTTGCAATTCTGGGTGGTGCTCAGACACCATAACAACAAGCACTGTATAAAACCTGAATAAATAAATTAGATAGAATTTAAGATACATTTTATTCAGTTATTTTTTCTCCTCCATTTTCTTTTTACTACTTATACCATATGAAAATAATGCAGATTACTCATGTAACATATGCAGAGCAGGAGGGGGACCAGGAAGGATATTGTGACAGTCTCCAGGGATAGTGTAACACACTGATTTGTACTCAGGGCAGATAGGAAACTCACAATCGAGCCCATTGGTAGGACATTATAACATTCTGTCCTCCTTTGTGTGGGTGCACTGGTGAGAAAATGGTGTCTGGATCCTCTACTGCCTCAGTGCACCTATATAAGACCAGGCGCCCCCTTGAAAACTGTGCAGGGTGCTGCGCTAATGTACCAAGTTGTGCTCTGCAGCCTGAAAAGAGAGTATTCAGCCAGCTCGGTAGTTAGTCAGGTCCCTGCTCCCCCTCAGAATACACTGCCATATGGAGTATACTTTTAAACACTTAGCACATTTTCTTTTAGTTCTGTAAAATTAATTATTTATTAGCATTATTTATTTGTACTGCAGGAGTGCCTAGAGGCCGCAGTCCCATTGTGCCAAGCACTGTGCAAACATGTAACAAAGAGATGGTCTCTACCCCAAGAACCTTACAAGCTAAGTATATGGCAAGAGATAACAGGTAGATATAATAGACAAGAGGAGCACAAGGGAACAATGAGACAATTATGGTCAGCATAGTAATCAATGTTCACAGCACATCAGCTGCTTAACCATTTACTTATTATTACACCTGTGACAGTCTGTATCCTTATGTTCACCCTTTTCACAAGAGTATGATAAATTTAGTGCAAATATGCCCTGTGAGGTATCATTTGAAAACTCATAATCTGCTGAATATTATTATCCTGGTAAAATATATGTGGCAACATGATATGTAAAATTATAATATTCCACTGTACAAGATATGTTCCAAGTCTGGGGAAACAACTTCAAAACAGCTCTCCAGAGACAAAAGGCTAGCCAACACCTCAGACAGGTGTCAATATAATCAGATGGACTATCACCTTGTTAAGTGGCCATTCTTTGGCAGGAAGAAATGTGTGAGCAAGAAATTTACATCTTGGCAATGGAACAGCTGCAGGTTCCCATGCACAGACCTTCTGTCAGCTGGAGATAAGTCTCGAAGAAAAGAATTGCTATAAGAAAGGGGAACAAATGCTTCAGATAGTTTCTCCTCCCTTTCCCTCTCCCCACAACATCCACAATACCTGAAGGACAACGAAAGGAGCATTGGACTGAAGTAGGGGTCTTGGCTGAAAGGCATCCAGCCAGTAAGACTGCAAAATCATGTGGTAAGAGAGGCATTTTTATTTGAATTCACTTAGCTTATTAAGTTAAATATTAGTTGTATTTTATCTTTTATTTTCTTGTATCCACATTCTGCCTTTCATGCCTCATTACTTGTAATCACTTAAAAGCTATCTTTCTGTAATCAACTTATTTTATTGTTTTGTCTAAACCAGTGTGTTTGGACTGAAGTGCATGGGAAAGACCATTTGAGATAACAAAGTTTGTGCATATCATTTCTATTAATGATATAAAGGACTTTCTATGAGCTTGTATTGTCCAGGAGGGTGCTGGGCGGTACAAGATGCACATTTATGGGGACAGGTCTGGGACTGGGAATTTTCTGTTGTCACTCTGTAGTATCATTCATGGGTGGCTAGTTGGCTAACTCTAGCACTCATACAGTATAGCTGGGGGTGATTTACATGCTGGAGGCTGTGTGAGACCAGGCCAGGAGTGGTTACTGTCACAGCGAAGCAGTGGACCCCAGTTTGGAGAATTGATGGGAAACAGCTGTTCAACAGTCCAGATTGTGCCTGGGGTAATTTCACAAACTATTCATATATTATTAATAAATAATAATAATAATAATGATAGCAACAATCCTTCCTGGGAGTGCACAGTGCTCCATTTTGGAGCAGAAGCAAGGAGTGCTTTAGAAGGCATTGCATCCCATACACTATCCTGATCAGTGCTGGAAGGATGCTTCAAAGACTCTCCACTCATCTGAAATCTCTCCACCTTCCCTCTTCCTCCATAACATGCCTCAGTGCAGGATTTGGTGTTTTTCTTGGATATCAACTGCCCATTCTACATCAAGAGGTATGGCTTCATCAGAGGTATTTAAAGGTGCAGTGTATGAGTGCAGAAGGGACTTAAGGCCAGATTTTAAAAAGTATTTAGGTTCCTAAATACTAAATGCAGATAGGCACCTAGAGAGATTTTCAAAAGTGCCATGGCACCTAACTCCCACTGCACTTTGAAAATCCCACTAGATACCTGTATGCATATTTAAGCACCTAAATAACTTTTTAAAAATCCAATATTGAAATAGTTCTAATGAAATAATTACTTATCATTGCTACTGGAGAAAGCAGATTTTTAAAAGTATTAGGCATTTAATAATGCAAATATGTCTTGCCAGACGTAATGAGTGAATGAATCTGGGAATTATTCTTTCATTCTATGAACTCTCATCTTCCACAGCCTCTGGCACATCTACCATTTTCCTTATGAATTAGCTATTAATGTAGCAGACTTTCAGAAATGCTTTCCAAGGAAACTTTCACATTCAATCCCCCACTTGTAACAAAGATTTACAATTTAGTTATCTATTGTGAATAATTAGTCTCCCAGAAATTACTTTGGTAACATTTAAGGTGACATAGGTTCTCTGTTCTGCTCTCATTCCATAATTCATTGTTTTATATTGTAGCTCCCTTTTGACAAACCCTATTAACTAAACCTTCCAGGCCTTACTGAAAATGTCAGGCTACAGAAAACAGATAAGGATTGTCATTCCATAGTGCCAGCAGATGATTGCTGACTCCAAGCTGGCAGTGCTTTACTAGAGCCATAATTCAAGGGATAAGAGAAGCAGCAGAAACAATTGTCGGGACAATAGGAAAGTGAACACAGCAAGATGTTTTACAGTTTGCTGTAGTCTATAGCTTGAAGCTATATTCACATTCTCTTCAAGTCTACGTGAATTAAAGTCATTGCACAGAGCAATGAAGGGTTAACTATGAGGCAACCACATATTTTAAAATGCACTTGGTTACAGTCACTGGCCACAACTATAGATTGCTGCCGATAGCTCTCAGAGTCTTTACATCTGGAAGTTACAGGAAAAAACATTCTCTCTCCACCCACCTCATCTCTGTTCCTTCCACTAGTACTATGTAATTACAGGGGAGAAGCAATACATTTAGAGAGTATCTAAATAATTCCAATTTCCAGTCTTTTTAAAAGGCTAAATCATAGCAAGACAGATGTAATATGAAAGTTCATGTTGCTCTAAAAAGAGAAAAGAAGGGAATCTATTGGTCCAGAGGCAGGGGCAGCATATAACACTCATGCTGTTTGCTACCTACTATATCTACCAAGAAGAGTGGTCTGTTAAATAGAAATGGTCTTAGGAATGAAGACCCCAAGGTTCCAGTCTTATCTCTGACAATAGTTTACACTGTAATTTTGGACAAAAGACTTGTGCCAACATTTTTAAAAATGGCCTCTCATTTTGGGTTCCCAACATTAAACAACTTGGGCCTGATTTTCAAAAGTGCTAACCACTATATAGTATTTAAATTGCAATGGCACCCAAAATGTCTCAGGAGCTTTCTAGACACAGAGAACAACATGCAGACAGATTTTCAAGGGTATTTAGGTGCCTAAAGAGGCAGATTTTCAAAAGCACTTAAGTAGCATAGATGCCTAACTCCTATTGATTTCAATGTCACTTATATGCCTAAATGGCTTAGGCACCTAGCTGGGGTTTCAAAAAGGCCTATCTGCATCTTTAGGGGCCTAAATACATCTGAATATATGGGGAAATAGTCCTTGTTTTGAATAGCATCCAATCTAAAGGGACAAAGACAGGTGAGGGGTCTGGCAAATGGTCACAACATACAAACAAGGTAATCAAGGTGATGACAGCCATATGTCTGTTATTTAATTTAAAATGAAAAAAAAAAGTAACTTAAAAACCCATACCACTATCTTTCCTCCACCATATAAACCGCATATTTTCCCTATAGTAATCCCTATCTTCAGTTCCAGAGCTCTAATGTCCTTCCCTGCAAGTCTGAAACAGTTAGGAAAGATTTGATTAAAGGATACTTAACCCCCCCACACACAAAAACACAAAATTCAAGCTCTATTGGTCAGAAGGGGATCAAGTGGTACCTGCAGACAGATCAGTTCTTTTTATAGGTATCTTTGCATATTTCCTTTCTCCAGTTGCTGTCAGAAGTCTACATTACCCATTGTATAGGGAACTTTTGGATAAGTCTATTTTGAATTTTCCAGGCTTACTACTCTAGATGGTTAAGAGTTAATGTCTCTTTTACCTGTAAAGGGTTAAGAAGCTCAGTAAACCTGGCTGACGCCTGACCAGAAGACCAATAGGGGGACAAGATACTTTCAAATCTTGGTGGAGGAAAGTCTTTGTTTGTGCTTTTTGTTTGGCTAGTTGTTCGCTCTCAGTACTGAGAGGGACAAGACATACACCCAGGCTTTCCCAATCTTTCTGAATCAGTCTGTCATGTTTCAAAATAGTAAGTAATAGCCAGGCAAGGCGGATTAGTCTTATGTTTGTTTTCTTAACTTGTAAATGTGTCTTTTTGCTGGAAGGATTTTTACCTCTGTTTGTTGTAACTTTGAAT
>NC_133770.1:181345777-181376497 GCF_003597395.2 Chelonoidis abingdonii | reverse complement strand
CATTAATGGCTATTAGCCAGGATGGGTAAGGAATGGTGTCCCTAGCCTCTGTTTGCCAGAGGGTGGAGATGGACGGCAGGAGAGAGATCATTTGATCATTACCTGTTAGGTTTACTCCCTCTGGGGCACTTGGCATTGGCCACTGTCGGTAGACAGGATACTGGGCTGGATGGACCTTTGGTCTGCCCTAGTATGGCCATTCTTTTGTTCTGACCTAAATGAACCCAAAGTTATGGAGACAGACATGAGTCAAGGAAGCCAGCAGAGTATCAGAAACCCAGAAAAATCTCTGACTGGATGGGCTCAGGAGTTTGGTCACAAGCTGAAGTGGTTCAAAAGTTTTAGATATTTTTTAAGCAGAATTTTTTTATTGTTTCTTTAAACAATCAAACACAGCAAGCAGCAAATATTTGGCCACACAATTCTGAAACCGCAAACCATGTTCAGGTTTTGGCACACTAATTTCAGCTTTTCAACTAAAAAAACCACAACAAATTTTGAAGGGAAGCAGACATTGTCTGTGATTTTTTTTCTGCTTTTAAAAAAACCCTAGTTTTTGATCCAAAAAAAGTTCTGACGGAAAATATTTTTCCAACCCTTTTAATGAGCTTTAGTGCCTTTCAGCACTAGCTGATGCTGAGAACCCAGGGATAGCTTGTAAAGCTGACTTGAAAAGAAGTTTTCTCAAAACTGAGTTTGTGCCGAGATGCGGAAGGTTTTTAAATGTTTATTTTTCCCAGAGCCACCCAGGGGCAAGTGGGACAATTTGCCCAAGGGCTGCAGGGGCCCCCACGAGAATATAATATTCGATAGTATTGCAACTTTTTTTTATGGAAAGGGCCCCCAAAATTGCTTTGCCCCAGGCCTTCTGAATCCTCTGGGCAGCCCTGACTGAGAGCAGAATTTCGGCCCTACCCACTAGCAAATACGCAGTTTCTCACTCAAAATGTGTACAAGTACTTTTTTTAATCAGTTATCATAAAGCGCCTATGTAGTGATTTAGAGACATATGGATTTGTGTGCACATATTTCCATTAAAATACTGAAATTCCAGAGAAGTTTGTCCATCTTTATTCTACAGATGGGTGCACAAAGTGGCCAATAGCATGAGAGTATCCACTGGAGGAGCTGAAGAAAAAAAAAAACAATAAACTTTCAGTTCAATTTGAACTGAAACCAATTTTTTCAAAAATTTCCATCAAATCATAAAAACCTGAAACACTTTGTTTCAAATCATCCAAAATATTTCAGGTCAAAATTGATACAAAACAGTTTCAGATTTTCAGTTTGTTCCAAGTTGGTTGATTCAAAACAATTATGTTTAAGCTTTCATTTAGATGCTTCTGTTTTTTACCCATTTGTTGTTGCTGTTGTTTAAGTTGGCCAAATTTGAAAATGAAATGACGTTTCAAAGCTAACAGTTGAAATGAAATGTTTCAAAAGAAAACATTTCAAAATGATCAAAATGAAACATTAACTTTTTCTACAAAAAATTAGTATTTCCACCAAAAACTATTAATTGAATATGAACCAAATTCACAAATAGTTTCAGAGTCCTGAAAAATGCATTTTTGGTGAAATTTCTATTTGCCAAATAATTTTCACCCAGCTCTACATAGGAGCGTATTTTCATTAGGATTTATATATTCAGGCCCCAGTTCAGGAAAGCACTTAAGCAGCTGGTTAACTTTAGGAACGTAACATTAACCACATGGTTAAGTGTTTTACTGAACTGGGCTTATCAGGAATCCCTACTAATGGTTCAGCGTATGAAACTCATCTTATCAAGTTGGGAATAATAACTCTAAATGTAGTTAAGGATTAGTAATATCTTTCTAAAGGTGAGAAGAGGCTCCAAAGGTAAGAAATTGAAATAGCTGCCTTAAAAGTCAAATACTTGATGGCCATGCTTAATTGTGATGCCTGCATGATAGTAAGTGATTATAGAGAGATACCTCTGCTTCTTCCTTTTAATCAGCTACTTAATCAGCTTGCTCAGAATGAACTGGTTTGACTCAGACCGAGTGGCAAAACACATCAAACCAGAGCAAAGTAATAAAAAAAAAAAAAGTACAGATAAATCATGGAAAAGTGATAGCGCTATTCTTTTTATTTACCCTTTTGTTTCTATCAAAGCAAGTTAACCTCAGTTCCTCCCATTCATCTTTTGTTGTTATTGCTGGGAAATTCACTATTTAGCTCAAGTTGTCTCGCATGATGAATTATTAAAAATCTTTAACTGCTGGACAACCTTCTTGAGGTATAAGAATTTTTTCTAAAAAATTATCCCTTGTTTTGCTGTGAGGGGAGACAGCTAATGAAAAATGGTCCAGAATTATTGTGAAACAATTGTCTGTAGTGTAATCAAGTCTGTTTCTGCCCTCCAACTACTCCAGGATATAATGATATATGTATCATTAAGCAGCTACTATGGATGCCTGAGGAAACTAGTAGAAATTTGTACCTATTGTTTTCCTTTCTCCCCCTCCATCTCTTCTGTTACACTCCCTCCATCCACTTCCCATTGCACTTTTAAATAGCTCTTTGCAGACAGAGGCTTATATATATTTTGGGACAGATTCTGCCTTTGATTAGACTGATGCAACTCTTCCACTGAAGTCAGCTATGCTCTCTATGTAAAAGAAGGACTATCACATTCTTGGTCTCACTTGATGCTTAATTATAGAATCTTTAAAGTAAGTGCTTTTAGGATCATGATTTTTAACACAGAAAATAGAGGGCAAAGGGAGAGTGTGTGACTAATGTTTAATTTGAAAAGCTTTGAAATCAAACAATTGTTTGTTTAATGGTTGCTAAATGCTATGTAGGAGAAGGGCTCTAATTCTGGTTTTTTCCACGTGCATAGTCTTTGGTTATCAAGTTATCGTATATGTGGCTTGAGGCATTCCTTGCACAACTCACTTCTTATTGGAAGACAAAAATCTCTTTGTGTTGACTGCATCTTCCTCAGTGGTCTGTTCAGTGTCAAGTATGTTGTCGGCACTTAAATAATAATGATGCTTAACAGCTCCTGCACCTTTATGGACAATTAAACCACAGCATTCTCAGGCTTTGTCCATATTCTTGCCGTCAGGCTGAGGAGGCGGGGGGAGTCACAACTCATGGCCTAGGAGGGAGTTGAGCAACAAAAACTACGGGTATTTTATGAAAGACGGAGGATAGAAGCAGATCATTTTCTATTAAATGAAATAATTCACGTATATTCTGGAGAATTTATTCAAAACTAATGTTACTAGTAAGTCTCCATCATGCCTGCAAATAGTAATATATTTTCAGCATATATTATGAAGTAATTACATGCATTTTAATCAGCACTGAAGCGGTCAGTAGTGTAGTGCCAGATACGGGTATTAAATGGATTATCTGCTGCATAAAAGTCTACCACCCAAATCAGTGCTAGGACAGACCTAATTTGTACACTTAATTTTGCAAGATAAAAATAATGATATAAGGCCTGATCCACCACACAAAGAAACTGATGGGAAATCTCCTGTTGACTTCCATGGGCTTTGGATCAACCCCATAAAGAAGAGATCACATGCAACTTGTATGTGTAGGCCTGGTCCTCCCTTTCCTCCCCCCCTACAGTTCCTCATCTGTTTCTCTTTGATCCTAAAGACACACACCACGAGATATGAACCAGATTTTTGATGTCAGAACTGCACTCCAGCCTAATTCTTCTCAGAAAAAAAAATGTTGAGCTGCTATCAGTTAAATTTCTACATACTAGGAACAGAAGTGTATAGTAGAGCTGTGTGAAATGTTCATAAAATCTGAAACAAGGACAGATCAAATCCAAAACTAATTAAAAGGTTCAATGAAGCACTGGAATAATTTCAGGGCAGGTGATTTTCACCAGATTTCAGCTTTCTTTTTAGACCAGCCAGGTGGAGTAACCATGATCCCTTTCTCAAATAGGCAGGAAGTGGGCAAATCCATAGTTTCACCCCTTACTCACTAGCCAGGCACCTTATCAACAGCTGCAGTAATTCACTTGGTTAACTCTGCTCTTATTAAGTCGGTAGGAGTTTTACCATTGATTTTTAAAAGCAGAGGGCCAGTGCCGAGGACTACTAAAAATCCCACTTTTCTTTCCCCTTCTGCAGCACAAGGTGAACAGGACAGGACTTTGTTTCACAGCTTGATTCTAGAACAGCTCCTGGAATGAAGTAGCAACACACCACCTCTTACACAGGGCTCAGTCTAGCTTTGCATGTTTATGCTTAGCTTGGATTTATATGCACTGAAGCAACAATATTATTTAAAATGTACATTTAATTAACATAGAATCATAGAATCGTAGGGCTGGAAGGGACCTTGAGAAGCCATCAAGTCCACCATGACAGGATTAAGTAAACCAAGGCTATCCCTGACAGGTATTTGTCCAACCTGTTCTTAGAAACCACCAGTGATGGGGATTCCACAATCTCTCTTGGAAGCTTGTTCCAGAGCTACCCTTATGGTTTGAAAGTTTTTCCTAATATCTAACCTAAATCTCCCTTGCGGCAGATTAAACCCATTGCTTCCTGTTCTCAGTGGACATGGAGAACAATTGATCATTGTCCTCTTTATAATAGCTCTTAACATATTTGAAAACTGTTATCAGGTCCCCCTGAGTCTTCTTTTTCCAAGCCTTAACATGCCCAGGATTTTTAACACTTCTGATTAGATCAGGTTTTCTATCAGGTTTCTTAAACCTTTTATCATTTTTGTTGCTGTCCTCTGGACTCTCTCCAATTTTTCCACATCTTTCCTAAAGTGGTGCCCAAAACTGGACACAGTACTCCAGCTGAAGCCAGGGCCAAATAGAGCAGGACTGTTAACACCTGTGTTTTACATGTGACACTCCTATTAATATACCCAAAATGATATTAGCCTTTTTCACAGCTACATCACATTTTGATTCATATTCAATTGATGATTCACTATAACCCCAGATACTTTTCAGCAGTACTACCACCAAGCCAATTATTCCCCATTTTGTAGATGAGAATTTGATATTTTTCCCTTCCTCAGTGGTGTACTTTGCACTTGTCTTTCTATAATTTAATCTTGTTGAATTCAGAGCAGTTCTCCAATTTGTCAAGGTCATTTTGAATTCTAATCCCATCCTCCAAAGTGCTTGCAACCCCTCCCAGCTTTTGGTGCCATCTACAAATTTTATAAGCATATTCTCCAAGTTATTAATGAAAATATTGAATAGTATCAGACCCAGGACTCAACCACGTGGGTTTCCACTAAATATACCCTCCCAATGTGACAGCAAACCAGTAATAACTCCTCTTTGAGTATAGTCTTTCAACCTGTTGTGCATCCAACCTTACAGTAATTTCATCTAGATCACATTTCCCTAATATGCTTATGAGAATGCCATTTGGGACTGTTAGAGACAAGGTAGATGAGGTAATACATTTTACTGTACTAACTTTCTGTTGGTGGGAGAGACAAATGTCAAAAGCCTTACTGAAAATCAAGATATATCACATCTACTGCTTTCCCACCCTCAGCTCCATTCACTAGGTTAGTAATCCTGTCAAAGAAGGAAGTTACATTGATTTGGCACCATTCGCTCTTGGCAAATCCATGCTGACTATTCCTTATAATCCTATTATCCTCCAGGTGCTTACAAACTGATGGTTTAATAATTTGTTCCAGTATCTCTCCAGGTATAGAAGTTAAGCTGACTGGTCTATAATTCCCCTGGTCCTCTTTGTTCTCTTTTTAAAAAACAGATACCATGTGTACCTTCTACAGTCTTCTGGGACCTCAGCCGTTCTCCTGGAGTTCTCAAAGATAGTTGTTAATGGTTCCAAGACTGCTTCAGCTAGTTCCTTACATACCCTGCTAACTTGAATACACATAACTTATCTAAATGTTTTAACCTGCTCTTTCCCTTTTTTGGCTTGCATTCCCTTCCCCTTGTTGTTAATTTTAATGGTGTTGAATATCTAGTCACCATTAATCTTTTTAGTAGAGATGATACAAAATAGCCATTAAACACGTAAGCTTTTAAAGTGCCTCTTCTCGTCACCTTTTATTTCCCTCGCTAGGTATAATTCATTTTGTGCCTTAGCCCTTCTGATTAGTTTCCTACATGCTTGTGCTATTTTTTGTACTCCTCTTTAGCAATTTGTCCATGTTTCCACTTTTTGTAGGATTCCTTTTTAATTTTCAGGTAATGGAAAAGTTCCTGATGGAGCCTTGTTGGCCTCTTACTCTTCTTCCTCTCTTTCCTTTACATTGGGATAGTTTGCAGTTGTGCCTTTAATATTGTCTCCCTGAGAAAATGCTGTCTCTCCCGAACTCCTTTTTCTCTCAGATTTTCTCCCCATGGGACCTTAATTACTAGTTCTCTGACTTTGTTAAAGTCATCTTTTTTGTACTTCTTTGTCCTTATTCTGCTGCTCTCACTCCTCCCTTTCCACAGAATCATGAAATCTATCATTCCATGAGCACTTTCATGCAAATTGTCTTCTACCTTCAGATCCACTATTAATTTCTCCCAGTTGGTCAGAATCAAGTAAAAAATGGCTGTCCCACGGTTACTTCCTCCACTTTCTGAAACAAAAAGTTGTCCCCAAAACATTCCAAGAACTTACTGGAAACTTTGGGCATGGCTACACTTGCAGATGTAGAGCGCTTTGAGTTAAACCAGCCTTTGTAGAGCGCAGTAGGGAAAGCGCTGTAGTCTGTCCACACTGACAGCTGACAGCACACTGGTGTGGCCACATTAGCAGCTCATGCAATGGCCACAGAGAACAGTGCATTGTGGTAGCTATCCAGGCATGCAAGTGGCTGCAACATGCTTTTCAAATGGGGGTGTGTGGAGTGTGACAGGGAGTGTGTTGTGTGTATGTGGGAGGAGAGAGAGTGGCTTTGTGGGGGGCAGAGAGCATGTCAGCATGCTGTCTTGTAAGTTCAGACAGCAGCAGACCTTCTCCTTCCCTTCCCCGCCTCTCTCTCTTACACACAGCATTCCACAGTAATGATTGCTTTGTCTCAGAGCAGATAAGCATGCCAGCTGTGAAACAGAGCTTTCAAAGAGCATATCCAAAACAATGACCAGAGTGGCCACTTGACTTAAGGGGATTATGGGACATTTCTGGAGGCTGATCAGAGTCCAGTAATTCAACACCTCATTCACACTGACACGGGGTGCTCCAGCAGGGACGCATCAAACATTATTCTACTCACCAAGATGGAGTACCAGGAGCGCTCTAGCCATGGAGTCAGAGCACTCTACGTGCCTTGCCAGTGTGGACAGGTAGTGAGCTAGTGCACCCAGGGCTCCTTTAATGCGCTGTAACTCGCAAGTGTAACTCACAAGCCAAGCCCTTTGTGTTCTGCTATATTATTTTTCCAACAGATGTCTGAGTACTTGAAGTCCCCCGTAACTACTAGGCCTTATGTTTTGGAGATTTCTGCTATTTGTTCCAGAAATGCCTCATCTACCACTTCATCCTGACTTGGTGGTCTACTCTATAGTATACCTGTACCACCACATCACCCCTATTTTTGACCCCTTTTATCTTTACCCTGAGACTTTCAACTGGTCTACCTCCCCCTTTCTTCTGGACCTCAGAACAAGTGTATCATATTCTTGATGTAAAACACAACACCTTCTCCCTTTTTACCCTGCCTGGTCTTCCTAAGTAAGTTATCCCCATCCATATCAATATACCTGTCATGAAATTTATCCCATCAACTCTCTATGATACCAATTAAGACATAATTTAACTTAAGGACTAATACTTCCAGTTCTTCCTGTTTACTTCCCAGACCACTTGCATTTTTGTTTAGATGTCTAAGATGTCGAGCAAATATATATGTACATATAACTGAAAAAACAGAAAAAAAATCTGTGCAACACTAGCACATGCAATTAATTAATGCTCATCTTTTAAAAGAAGAGAGACAATCTTTTGGTTTTGCTGATTTATGGAAAGCTAAAAATTTTCATTCTCAAATTTTTGGTGAAAAACAAGTCAGCAAAAAGGGATGGTCTCCACATAGAGAATTTTCCATAAGGGTGCAGATGATTTGAGTTAAGACTGTCACTTGGTCTGTATGCGTGAAAAGATGGAACCAGAGAGGGAACTGTGTCTCTCAGTGTGCCTAAACTACAGCCACTACAGCAGTACAGCTAGTGCACTGCAGCTGTGCTGCTATAGTGTAGTAGCGTAGATGCTTCACACATCAGTTGAAGGGGTTTTTTTCCATTTATATAGTTAATTCATCTCTCCAACAGGCAGTTGCTAGGGTAACAGAAGTAGAGGTTACTCAATTTGTGTAGTAACTGCAGTTCTTCAAGATGTGTGTCCCTGTGGATGCTCCACTTCAGGTGTGCATGTGCCTGTCAAACCCTTGATCAGAGATTTTTGGTTAGCAGCGTTGGTTTGGCATGCACATGCATCCTACACCTCTTCGTGCAAAACAAAGAGGCTACATAGAGGTGTATGGGCAAACTGGCCTCAGTTCCTTCTCCACTCAAACATCCCACAGAGAACAGCATGAAGTGGAGGGGAGGAGGGTGAGTAGTGGACATGCATCATGAAGAACCATAGTTACTGCACAGAGTAACAACTTCCTCTTGGAGCAATGTCCTATGCATTCTCCAGTTCAGGTGACTTCCAAGCAGCATCCCAGAGTGAGGACGGAGCTTCAGAATTGAGTCTAGAACTAAAGATAGAACTGCAATATGAAGTGCTGCATCAGGTCTGGCACTATGTATTAAAGTTTCAATTAATTGTTTCAAAAATGTATGTCCTGAGGCCCATACATATCTCAGACACTGGCACATATTTGAGTAATGCTGTAAATGCAGCTTATGATCTGGTCAAATGTGTTATCATCCTTGGGCTTGGAGGGGAGGAATAAATGCCTCCAAGAGCATAACAAAGGCTAATACATACAGATATCCATCTCAATACTTTCTCAGTACAGATCATGGACCCCTTGGATCTATCTGTGAAGGAAATGTAGAGTCTAAGTGACGTTCAAAATTGCTTGGTCCTATCAAAGTAGATATCAAACATCCAGATATGAAAACAGGATTCCTGCAGAGCTATGCTGCTTCAGAAGAAAAAAAAAGTAGATAAATGGATTGGTTATGGTGGAACTCCAGGAGAGCCTTAGGTAAGAATTTAGGGTGTGGCCATAAAGACACTTTGTAGTTGAAAAAGATGATAAAGTGTGTGTATGGGAGGGGGTATCTTCCATCAAGGCTCCAGTTCCCCCAACCCTATAGGCCAATGAGATGGCTACCAAAAAAAAAGGCTGCCTTCACAGAAAAATGGAGTAAACCTTGCCATAGGTTCAAACGGAGGTCTCATAAGGTAATTGAGTATCAAGATGAAGATCCAGGTTGGGGTGGGGGGTCTCTAATGTGGGGGTAGAGATTCCCCAAACCCTTAATAACCTCAACTATATCAGATGAGCAAAAATAGAGAATTCTTCACCTGGAGGATGAAAGGCTGATATTGCAGCCAAATGGATCATAAAAATTAAACGAATTGATAACCTCGATTTCTTCAGAATCAACAGGTAATCCAGGATGACTGAAGGCATCACAGATTCTGACAGAATACAGTAATGATAGCAGCAGAAGAAGACTCTCTTCTATTTCTACAGGCAAGAAGTATGCATTAATCTCTTTCCACTATTAAATAACATCTGTTGTATGTCTGTAGAACAGGAGGACTCTAAACCCATGAACTATCGAGCTTCCCATCCCAACAGTGATGCATCTGTTGTTAAAGTCACTAATGGAGCTAGGTGACAGCAGGAATGCCTACACAAATGTTGAACTGACCCTTTCACCAGTCCAGAGAGTTCCTTATTTATAGAGGAACCATCACTTATCTGTCCAAGTTCTGAGACAACCCTGGAAGCAATGGAGGCATAGCCTTGTGTGATTGCACATTTGTGACCAAACAGCCATGTGCCCCAGAAGTTGAAGATGGTTCCTTATTGTGTAAATCCTTGACCACTTTGTATGGAATTTGAAGAGTATCAGCTACCCTCTTTATAAGATCTTGAAACCACTGAAAATCATCTGCCATGGCAGGTAGCAGAAGCATAACTGCCTTATCCAGAGACAAGGATGAAAAAGGTGTTTGAAGGGTGGCCCATTTATCTGCCCTTGCTTCCCCGCTCCTCAAATGTCTCCTCTTGTGGGCAGGGGGAGAAGGGAAGTGTGCTGGTTGAGGAAGAGAGGGCTGTACAACCCTAGCCTCCCTATGAGACAGTACTGGAGATCTGTCAAGTTGCTACTGATAAGCTGCCCAAGGGTACCAGTATCACCATGGGGAAGTGGTGATGGGAGGCATACCAAAGTGGGGTTGGCATGCAAAGTTGATTCCACCACCCTTAACAATGATTTCTCAGTGACTATCAGAGAATGGATTCCTAAAGGGATATGCTGGAGATGCCTGAACAGAAATAGAGGAGACTCATTGGTAGTCTTCTTCATTCTCCTTTGTATTGTCCAGTGGAGGAGCACTCGCAGAAAATCTTGGAGAGTCATGTAGTTCTGGAGGACAGTGGTCCAGTGATCAGGGTCTCACTACCAAGAGATACTCTGTACTGATGAGGAGTGAGGACTCTAGTTCATCTGCTACAGATATGTCATTCATACATCTGAATTCTTGTGATACCGATGCAGTAGCTGAGGACATGATTGCCGTTCAACGGTAGTGTTGATGGTAGGCATACTGATGTAGACACCAATAGTGTCTGGTGCCATTGCTTGCTCGGTGCCAAGGGTGCCGAATGTATAGGTATCAATGGCTTGGCTGAGCTCAATGGTGCCATACCACAGTGCCTTTGCCCTTGAAATATATGTTAACCACTCATGCTAAGCAATCTGCTCCACCTTGTATTTAGCTGTGACACTCTGAATACATTTCCTAGACATGAAGACAAGCTCCGTGTAAACTTGAAAGCTTGTTTCATTCACCAACAGAAGTTGGTTGAATAAAAGATATTACCTCATCCACTTTGTCTTACAGAAAAGTTAAGACACATGTTGAAAATTACAATAAAAGTCAGTTTCATAGCTGGGATTCGAACTCAGGAGTTCCTGGCTCCTTTTCCTTTGAACAGACACCTAGTCTCTACTGTTTCTAATTTAAGCTGGATAAACCTCAGAGCAGTGTACATAAATGAGAGATTTATCCATCTATATGAAAGAGGTCAGAACTGACATCCCTAATCTGTAAGGCATAGCTTTAAAACTTGGATATTGTATATGAATCAAAATGAAAAGCTCTCCTCTCAGACAAATATTTCTTTTCTTTTTAGAAACTGCATCTAGTAAGGTTATGCAAGAGTTTCAATTTAGCTCACAAAAGAAATCATGAGTTTTAGTACTTTCCATATAATCAATAAAAATTGTGGGAAGCATAACTTGGGACTGCATATTAATCTTGCATTCAGCCTCGCTTGCTAGTTTTCAACAGGAACTATTCATCTTGCTGAGTTTCTAGGAGTGATTTGTTTCATCTGTACACTCCATGCACAGCTAAATATAAAATCAACTTTTATTTAATGAAGTGGGTTAACAGCATGAAGCCTATTCTGATAGCATGTAAGCCTGTAAGAAGATTGCAACATGTCAGCATAAGAAAATGTTCCATTAAAATATTTTCTTTATAGCCTCGCCATACTGTTGGACACACTAGTACAGACTGTAAAAGTTAAGTCCCGAAAAGAAACGCCACTTATCTCTTCTCTAAGGTTATGTCTACACAGCATTTTGGAGTGAGCCAGAGTGAGCCTCTCAGCCTAGGTCAACAGACTTGGGCCAGAGGGACTTGCACTAGTGCTCTAAAAATATCTGTGTAGACAGAGTTTTGAAGTTGCAGATTGGGCTTTAAAGCTCCTCCTCCTCCCTAGTCTTCACGTGCGAGCTTCAGCCCAAGCTCCAACTTCAAAGCACTGTCTACACAGCTATTCTTAGACCACTGACACAACCTCCCCTACTTCAGGTCTGTCGACCCAGGCTGGGAGGATCACTCCTGCTTGCTCCAAAATGCTGTGTAGACATACTCTACATGCTTCAGCAAATATCCTGCAGAAGGTCTTCAATTATTTAACCCATTTATCTGAAATTATGTTAATATTACAGTCACTGATCAGACTCTTTCTCACTCAGCTAAAGAAGTAGTAAATCTACATGGGACTGAGAGGCAGCATGGACTAGTAAATAGGAACTGAACTGGGAGTAAGGAGACTTGAGACTCTATTCCTGGTTCTTTCCACAACTGTTTTCCTTACCAACCTTTGCCTGTCACATCTCTTTAGACAGGCTCTTCAGAACAGGGACTGTCACTCACTATGAGCTTGTACAGTGCCTTTTAGAACAAATGGGCCTTAGGCCCTATTATATTATTGTAAGACAAATATAAGGATGGCTTTTATTATTAAATTAGTCACAAGAGAACCTGGAAAGTTCTAGAATTTCTCTTCAGTTCTGAGAAGCACCCCAAAGTTCTGATGCTTAGCCAGACTTTACCCAGACCGAGCTTTGTAAATTAGTAACCCCCATCCAACATTATTCAATGAATTTGCATGTTTGAGTTGACTAGCCTTTCACCCTAGATATTTCCCCCTAACTGGATGTTTATTAAAAGCAGCAGGGATGAAGGCAGTGCTTCATAAGGCACTATTGTCTGGCAGCCTAATTCACCCCATCACGTAGCACTACTGTGTGCTATTCAACAGTTGCTGTGTTCTACCCCAAAAGTGGCAATGTTTCAGTCACGAGTGTGATCTTTGCTCCATATAGTCTGCATAATCAGCTTTTAAATTTACAGTGTGTTTTGGGATTCTTTGGGAAGAAAGAAACTACAGTGTTTACTTGAAAAATATAAACAATATTCCTTTTGCATACCTTCATAAGAATATGCAATAATATTGTATATATTTTCTACTAACTGCCAGTAACAAGCACATAAGTAATAAAAATACTATCTGTTTTTCTGATGGTCAACCAATTCAATTAAACCTTATTTATGGATTAGAAAAAAATGAGGTTTGAATATTTCTAATCCTGTGAGTTTTATTCCAAATTAGGAAAGTATAAAACTATTAATGCTTTTAACTATAATGGTACTATAGTGATGTCAACCACAGAAAACTCTGTAAATGAAGGCACCTAAATAACTGGCCTTATTCTCATAGCTGCTGACTATGCCACTCCCATTAATATCAGTGGGACTTCTCCCAAAAGAAAACACTGTGCCCTGTAGCAAGTGCTTGAAGGACAAGACCTTAAATTCATAATATCAAAGGAAAGGGCTTGGCAATCTTCTCAGGAACTGACCATGTCTCCGCTGATGTTGATGGAAGTTTAACCATTGGCTAAGGTCAGGATAAGGCCCTAGGCGAGCCAAAAAAATACCACTCCCTTTGAGCCCGATCCTTTAATGTGCTAAAAATCTCCTGCAAGTGCTCTCAATTTGCCATGGCAAATCTCCCACTGACTTCAGTGGGACCAGGATTTCACCCCTTTTATTTGTCAGGATTGAGCCGCAAATTGCTTGAATCGTTTAGACATATAATGATTGACCCCTAATGGCTAGCAGTGTGGGAACAAGATATCAGTTTTGTTACTGAAAAAGCTATTGGACACTGTTTTAGTGGTGAACTTCTACTTTCAGATACAAGGGGCCTTGGTTTAAAAAACAGCTAGAGGAGATGCCTCACAGACTGCAAAGGAACTTGTCAGATTAAATAAATAAGCCATGATTTAATGTGGGACACTCTTGAGCTGCAAGGTGACACACACAATTCCTTCCTGGAGATGGCTGTTGAGCTGCTAAGGACTTCCAAGGAACTGACACAACAGTGACTCTGCTTTGCTGCAGTATCACAGAAGTTTTTGGGGGACTTCCAGATGTGCAGTCCCCATGTAGCCTCACCAACTTAATTAGAACTGGGATTTATTTAGCGCTACTCAAAATGTTTTCAGTGGGGTTGATTATGTGCCATTCCCCAAGGAGCACTGCTATAATTTGGATCTTCCTCCAAGCCAGAGGGATTTGAACAGGGGACTTAAATAGCATTACAATTGTACTGCCAAGGTATTCCCTCTTGGGCCACAAGTAGCATAGCCTTTTACCATGCCCACAACATTTCCTCCCTTTCAGCACATCTACAGCTGATAATTTGAAGCATTTTGTAGAGAGCTGGATGGAGTTACATCTCCTAACAGTTGTTATTCAAACACATTATGGATATTTGGGCATTTTGGCAGCGCGTGGTTGGATGTAATTAGGATCAGTTTCTGGTTATTGCCAGGCCAGACCAGAGGCAGAAGGCATTGCTGAGAGTGGGAAGAGGAAAAGCCAAAAGCAATGATTAAAACAGATTATTGTACACTTTCGAGCTAACATGTGGAATCAATAGCTAACATTAGCAGCTGTGCTCAGCTGTAGAAAAGCCTGCAGTCTTACTGTAACCAATAAAAATAAATTATGGACCAAAAGAAGAGAGAAAAATGGCGGTGAGGGGAACCAGAGCAGTATTAAAAGAAAATATGAGAACTTTGCAAGTAATGACCCCTGCAATAAAATAAATAAATAAACAAATAAATAAATAAAAAACAGATGATAATGGTAATCAGCAATGAAGAGACAATGAGTTTTTGTCCTTTTGATGCATAAAGGTGGCCCGAAATAGTGAGATTGTTTATTTTAAATTCTGCTTGGTTTTGTACATTAGAAATTCAGGGTCTAACTAGGCCAGAAGACTCCAAAACCAGTGCAATGACAAGAGCTAAGAGTGAAAGTTGAGCTGTTAAGAATGGTAGGGATTTTTAATCCAATTGTTTAAAACTGGGCATTTTTTAGCACGTTTAATATAAAGTGACTAATTAATATTCTGGAATAAGTGAAGCCTTTGTTAAACACTGATATGCACAATACTTCCACAAAACTTCCAGGTAGGGTTTCCAACCTGACACAATTGTCCTGGAGTCTCCAGGTATTAAAGTTTAATCTTTAATTAAAGATAATGTCATGTGATGTAACCTCCAGGAATTTATCCGCCCGAAGTTGGCAATCCTACTTCCAGAGTTCCTCTAAACAAAACAGGGAAGAGCTGACTGGATCCTTCTAAAATAAGCAATATTTTAAAAACTAATAATAAATAAAAACCACCCTTCTGCATCTTCTTTACAAGCAATAAATAAATAAATATATAAAATCCTTGTCAAAGAATGCCAGCTTTCATACTGAACCAGAAAGAACATTCAGGAAGGAGTATTACATACCATCTCGACAGGGATACCCTTAAAGAGATCCTTCCACATCACCCCATTGGAGGTCAGTGTTTTCCCCCAAATATGGAAGATCTCATCAGATGGATCCATGTGAAGCCAGGTGTCTCCACACCAGCTCCAGGCCCAACCAGAATTTTCATGGATTCTGTCTCACATGCTGAGTGCTAAGAGAAGCTACATATGTATATCTGGGATTGAATTATGTTACATTATTAGATACATGGATTGTGGATCATGTGGTTAAAAACAGTATCCTCAGAATGTCAGGGAACACAGGGCAGAATTAAGGTTGTTCATGCAGATTTAACCCAGATATTTCTTGACCTGGATTGGAAATCTTAATGGAATTTTTTAACATGAAATTTCTTCCTTCCCTTCACCCTGCCCCCCACCCCAAAGGAAAATACACAGTATTCGGGGAGATGGGGGGGTGGGAATCAATAGACAGAGCCACAGTCTCCAGGGCTTTGAAGCTCTGCTCCCGGGCAAAAAAATCCTGCAGATAAAGCATGTCAGCCCCATCTTCTGGAGCCCATTTGCTCAGTACCAGAGAATACTGCCATTCTTCCCACTAGAATATAGCTGCCCTTGACAGAAGCAACTAACACCCAGCTTCCTTTGATGGATGCACCTTGAGTACTGAGATAAACAAATCTCTATTTAACAATCTGTGTATTAAAAAAATTGACACCTATTCACCACCTGGTTAACTACCATTAAATTATTGTGCATTAGCTAAATAAATGCTAATATTGTCCCCAATTAAGCAATAGTTACTAATATTATTGTTATTGTTATTTGCAACTGAAATCAGGGCCTAGTTGTGTAAAGGGCTATACAAATACTTAGTAAGAGATGGTCTGTGTGCCAAAAAGCTTATGGCCCAAGTCTCTGATCCTGCAATTCCTTGTGCCTGTGTGGACTACGGTGTCCACAGGGAGCCTCACAAAACTTAGTCAGTGAAGATCCATGTGGCTGCAAATTCCATGTACAAGTTGGTGCAGAATTAGGGCCTAAATAGGTAAGTCAGAGAAAGAGAAAATTATCCTCCTCATTTTACAGGTAAGGAATGGAGAGACAGAGATTGTGACTGTCTTTTTCACTAGGAGGTAGTGAAGCACTGGAATGGGTTACCTAGGGAAGTGGTGGAATCTCCTTCCTCAGATATTTTTAAGGTCAGGCTTGACAAATCCTTGGCTGGGATGATTTAGTTGGGGACTGGTCCTGCTTTAAGCAGGGAGTTGGACTAGATGACCTGTTGAGGTCCCTTCCAACCCTGATTGTATGATTTTATGATTCTATGACTTGCCCAAGGTGACACAGAGTCTGTGGCAAAGCCAGTGATTAAACCCAGATCTCCAGAATCCCAGTCTGGTATCATTTCAAGTAACCATCCTTGGGCTAGATCAAGTTCCCTGGAGACATCTCATTAAACCATCTGCCAGGATAGATTATGTCTCCTTGATTGTAGGACATATTGTAATGCTATTTTAAATATATACTCCACCTCTTATCCCAAAGGACTTTAGTTGTTAAATACCCTCAGTATATCACGGCACTAGATCCTGGAGTAGAGAGCAGCAGGTCAAGCACAAATAGGATGCTCAACAGTTTGGTAGATGACATTAGGTGTAATGGCACAAAGGTAACCCCTTAGTTTTCCAAAATGCATTGTGGGCTCTTCAATGTCTCCAGAGGTTCTATTTAGCAAAAACTGGTAATGGCCTAATCTGATAATTCCACACAATAAGATGCAGAGAACTCAGTTGATCTGTCATGAAGATGGAGGGAAGAGCCAACCTTGCCTAGCTTTGAAATGGTGGCTCCCAGGAGAGTAAATTTTTCAGACATGCCGATTTCATGACAAAGCAATCTTCCCCAGCAGAGGCTGAAAGTACCATTGTCCTTTTCTCATTGTGTTTTGAAATCAGCAATTCTCTTTCTTTAGAAAATATTTGTGGCAAATATTCCCCATCCCAATTCCCTTCCCTTCCTTCTCTCAATTTATGTCCTGAGAATCTCTCTCATACTAATTTGGCCTCTGTGGAAAGCAATGTACCTAGGCTACAGAGAGGAAGGGATTCATTTCTCCTTATTCATGTAGTATTCTCTGCTTTGCCACACTGTAGAGGGTATGTGATAACTGCTCCCACTTAGAGCCTTACCTTTTCAAAGAACTGTACAAATAATCTTTAAAGGAGCCAAGTGAGTTATGCAAGTAAAATAATAACAACCTCCAAGTTAAAATGGAGGTAAGTGACTTGCTCCAGGTCATGCAGCAAGTAAATATCCAGCCCAGGACATAAACTGACAGTCCAAGGACTAGCCCACTACCACCCTATGGTGCCTCCTAGAAAAATAATTCATTTTACCCATGTCTCAGTTTTCTCATCTGTAAAATGGGCTTAAGGATATTTTGAACTTTTAAAAATCCCTAGATCTCAATGCTATTTACAAAGGTGGAAATGCATGAGGGGCCACATTTTGCATAAGAAATAATCAGTTGCATAGATGTGAAATGAAATAAAAAGCTCCCCTATAATGTGAAATTCTAAAGGTACTATTTTCAACCCATGATTATTATATGGGTATTGCTTTATCAATATTTAGATGCATATTGATCCCCTAAGGACACGTCTTCTCCTCCAGCAGCAGCAAGCCTCTAAGCCCAGGTCAGTAGACTTGGGCTCACACTACTGTGCTAAAAATAGCTGTGTGGAAGCCCATCCCACTCTCTAGGTTTCAGAGCACAAGTTCCAGCCTGAGCTGCAATAGCTACACAGCTATTTTTAGGACTATAGCATGAGCCAGAACTCACTGATCCAAGCTTGGAGGCTCACTGCTGCAGGTGGTGTTGACATATCCTTAATGTTTGCCTATCACAGCATCGGTCAAAGCAAAAACAGCTGTTCACGTCCTCAGTGTTAGTGGGTTGGTAGTTTCTAGATCCTTAGCTGATAATTTGATGATTACTATGTTGTGTAAAAACCCAGAAAACAGGATTTACATTTGAAATACAGAATAAACATACCTGCCTGAACACAAAAGCCATGTGATACATATCCAGATTTAGCCATTCTGAGTCTCCTTTACATGAAGGAGCTCATAACTTTGATATATTTTTTTAATCCTTCTTTGTCTTCCTCTCCCTGTCCTTCAGGTTAGAAACAGCTGCGTTCTTCTTTCTTTTGCTAATAATTATGCAGCATCTTTCACTTACAATAGTGATTGGCTTCTTAAGGATATTGTAGGTAACTTGTATCTGAACACCTTGTCTGGAGAGTGAGTGAGCAGTCACTTGTCCAGTGTTTTCTGAAGTACTTTCTTAAAAGGCCTAAAGAGATATCATGGCATGAAGCATCTCCACTCACATCAGAGTGCATAAGTGCTTTCTTGTATCAAGGCCTAAACACTGAAGAACACATTAGGACTAAGATTTTAGGATTTTGAATTCCTGTTTCTTTCTGTCTCTCTGCCCTTGAGACTCAGAGAAGTGAGTTGTTTTCAGTGATTTACAAAGAGATACAATACTAATATTGTATATTCATATGTCCAACCTGATTTGCTATGGATTATATGCATCTAAGGACACCAGACAGGGTCTAGCAAAAGATAGCAGAGGCATTCATATAGTCTGTAGTGGATTTCTAAATAACAAGAGAAACTTAGCCTGTTGTCTTAGGCATATTATCTGTGCTAGCAACCCCACTAAAGGACTAGGCTAGCCTCACTGAAACTTCTCTTACTCAATCAATGACCTTGTTGCCATGGCAGACTAACACGAGGTGCCATTGATGAGGACTTGATTTCCTTTCACATCTGAAGTGGAAAAGGAGAAGACAGACTAAATGAAATCCCATCCATCTTAATGAAATACAATTATATTCTCCTTATTAATCATTTAAAAATCAATACATCTCTTCTCAGCGAACCTCACCAGAATTTGTCATGCCGTGCCAGGCCTCAATACATCTTGTCCTGGAGTGATTTTTATAAGTTCAGTCACCTGTGTCCCAGGGCAAATAACTATGTTTCTTTGTGCTGCCATAAGAGGGCAAGGAATGGCAGTGTCAGGGGAGATCATGGAGATGGCCTATGAATTTTAATCAGTCAAAGGGAATATTTCCTTCTTCCATATAATTTGAAAATTCACTGTAGCTAAAAAGTAGCACAGTGAAAAATGGATTAGAGACAGCAATATAGATCACTGTACAATGTTAAGTACAATATCATCGGGGGTATTATTTATCTATTTCCAGCAATAGTACTGTACCATATATATCTTTAAAAAGTGCTCATACAACTAATCTGGCAGAGTGATGAATAGAAATTGTCAACACACTCATGCTTGAAAATTCAAGGCTTGAAAGGGAAGCAGAAGAATTTTTCTACCCCAATTCTTGCTCCCGTTCAAAGACATAAAGAGGCCACTCCTCACACAATCCACAAATGCACCTGCAAAGAGATGGAAGGCTAAAGGTTAGGGGGAAAGTAGGTACATATTAGAAGTGGTAGAAAATTTTGGAAGTCCTACATTTTTCAACAGAAACCAGAGGCAATTTTTTAACAAAAATATTCACAAAAAAATTATCCCATTTGTGGACCAGCTGCAGCCCTGCATCCAACAGTGTCAAAAGTCAAGTTATTAATGTGGGTGTTGAATGAGTGAGTCATTAATAAGTGCCTACTATAGGAGGTAAAAATGAACCTACCACAAGGAGTGAAACCTCAGTCCCACTGAAGTTAATGACAAAATTCCCCTCAACTTCAATAGCTAGGATTTAATCCATGTTATGTACCAAAGGAAAAGGATGGTAGGATTGAATCTATCATAAAGTTAATAAAAAATAGGAGAAAATACCTCATACGCAAGTTTATTTGCCAAAAAATCCTCATCCTTTTGAGGCTTATGATACTACGAAAAGTTTAAATGTGTGAAACTCTTTGAAGTATGTGCTGCTGTCATCCCATGCAAAGTCAGACTGGGCATACAGCAATGCAATATATCACTTTTACCATTGATGACGTTTTCGTCCCACACACCCCTTTTTTCCTGTTCTAAGCCAAGTAAAGTAGGTTTAATTAAAAGCTTAACATTCATCTTCCCAGATTTGTTTTCTTACTGTATTTTGGACAAGAGATCCCACAATCACCTAGGCATGGCACGTACTAAGTTTCTAATATATCCTGTTTTAGCAGAAGAACACAGGAATTGCCAGACAGACTAGATCAGACCCAAGGGCCTTCTAGTCCATTTCTTGTCTCTCTCAGTGGCCAGCATCAGACGCATCCAAGAGAGGTGCAAGAACCCGGTAGCGGCAGATGTAGTTGTCATGCTGTCTAGAGTGACTCACGATTGTGAGTTCCTACCTCAGGGCAGACTGCCAGAAAACAGAGAAGACACCCCAAGCTGGTGGTGTGTTCTATAATTAGATTTCATCAAACCAGTGACAAATGTGAACTCCTGGATCACTCTACCAGTCTTACCATGGAGTCACAGACAGTCCCCTTGGACTCTCCAGTCTATCTTGCCACCCAGAGAAACTGGCCTTTGTGAGAAAAGATTACTAAAACCAAAAATTACACCACATCAGGTTGTTCCCAGTCCCAAGAGACCAGTTATTACCCCATCAGTTGGTACTTACACCAAAGACAATACTGGCAATCAATTCTATAGTAAACAAACTAAACGCTTATTAGCTAAGAAAAAGGAGTGAGAGTTATTGAGAGGTTAAAGAAGATAAAATATATGCATAGTTGAGTCACAATTTGTAATTCCAAATGGTGACAGTGGTGTAATAAACTGCCAATTTCCCAAAAGTCTTTTCAGGGTTCCCAGATTGTCTCTGGGGATCTCTGCTTTGCATCTGGTACACTCCCCTGTAAGAATCCAAATGGTCCAGACATGCTGGATCCTTCCTTGAATCCATACTTATAGCTTCTTCTCACAGAAAACAAGCTGACAGTGTCACTATCCACTTGGGCTTTTCCTTTGATGACAGAGAGATGCATTTTGAGTCTTTGACCTCAGATCATCACACATAGTGACTTGCTTTGAAATTAGCAGTCTTCTGTCAATGTTCTTTATTTGCATTCCACAAGGCTTCTTTCTCATTTCATGGCTCACCTGATGGGTTATTTAATTACAGGGGTATGCACAATAAAAATGTGTTCTACTACATTATAATGGGATACTGATAAGTGAAAACAATGCAAGTAACAACCCACTCATTTTTATGAAGTTTAAACACCAAATACACTGTTATACATTTAACAATCACTTTGATCTACAATAATACACAAGTGAATTAGCCTGGGCTTCTGGCACGAGCTGGCACCTGGTGTGCCCGCGTTACAGTAGCATTTGTATTAATTATTGTAAGTACAATTAAACATTGTCTTAAAATGATACCTAATGGAAAACAATTTTTAGAGGGGTGCAAGTAACCAATAAAGTATCCATAGATTGCTATAGACTGAAGTGAATAGGCAACTTTCAATATAGTAGAATAAAAAGCACTGATGTGCCACAGGACACTATCTGGGACTTCCTGGAAGTCCTCACTCTGGTCAGCAAAGTCAGGAAAAGAGTTAGGAGAATTCCCCTGCCTCTGACAGTTAACCCCTCTCTGTATATTGCTGAAACATTTTCCAAGGCAACAATGACTTCTCCCTGAAAAATAGAGGCCATTTTTTGTCTTTTGACTTTGGAATAAACAAGCTGCAGCCAAATAGGGATCTTAAGTAATTTTCACTGATACTTCAAACCCTAATGTCTTTGCCCTAACTCCTACTTCAAACTATACAGACTGAACATTCTGGTCTACATATACTACATTTCATTTTCAGAAGCATGGTAATAACATTTCCAGCAAATGCACTAAACACACATTTGTCTACCAAGTCATGTTGCCTCCTTCGTACATATGATTTGAGACTGGGGTGTTGTTTAAAATTGAAAACAAATGAATAGATGTTCCAGTCCTTCATGCCTCCTCTTTGTAAGGCTGTAAGCCTCTAGAATGTATGTCGTTTGTCTTGGGCTCAGAGAGAAATATTTGTGGAAGTTTCTTGTTAAAATACGAACAGCATATCACTAGAAATGTGCGGGGGCGGGGGGGGGAACCCTGTAGGTAGCCAACTTCCTACTGGGTTAAGCTGAACACTCTGGAGGGCTTCCTAGAAAATTAGGGCCTGATTCAAAACCAACTGACTCCAATGGGAATTTTCCCCTTGATTTCAGTGGGCTCTGGATCAGGTTAAAATCATACCTCCATTGAAGATAACAGCAAAACTCCAGCAGACTTCAATGGAACCAGGATTTCACCCAACCTCTTTAATAACTAGGATGATTGGTTATTGAAATCATGAGGAATTTGAAAGAGATGCAAAATAAAGTGCATTCTAATGAAAAATACATTTGAGATTTTTTCTACAAATATATTTTTCTACCACTTAAGAAAGAGATCTTGGAGTCATTGTAGAAACACCCACTCAGTGTACAGTGGCAATCAAAAAAAAAGAAAAAAAAAAAAAAAAAAAAAAAAAAAAAAAAAAAAAAAAAGAAAAGAAAAGCTACCAATATTAGGAACCATTTGGAAAAGGATAGATAATAAGACAGAAAGTATAATGCAGCTATATGAATCCATGGTACACCCACACCTTGAATTCTTCAAGCAGTTCTGGTCACCCCATCTCAAAAAAGATATATTGAAATTGGAAACAGCACAGAGAAGGGCAACAAAAATAATTAGAGGCATGGAATTTCCTTATGAGGCAAGATTAAAAAGACTAGGACTTTTCAGGTTGCAAAAGAGATGACTGAGGGAGATATGATAGAGGTCTATAAAATCATGACTGGTGCAGAGAAAATGAATAAAGAAGTGTTATTTACTCCTTCACATACTACAAGAACAAGGGGTCACTCAATGTAATGTTTAGGCAGCAGGTTTAAAACAAACAAAAAGAAGTACTGCTCACACAATGCACAGACAACCTATGGAACTCATTGCCAGGGGATGTTGTGAAGACCAAAACAATAACTAGGTTCAAAAAAGAACTAGATACGTTCATGGAGGAGACGTCCATCAACGACTATTAGCGCAGATGGTCAGCAATGCAACCCCATGCTCTGGGTGTCCTCAGCCTCTAACTGTCAGAATCTGGGAGTGGATGGCAGGGGATGGATCTCTCGATAATTGCCCTGTTCTGTTCATTCTCTCTGAAGCATCTGGCATTGGCCACTGTCAGAAGACAGGATACTGGTAATACTGCAATTCACGCACGCTCACTGTTGCCAGTCAAAGTTTTATCCTGAGTCTCCTGATATGGGATATTTTTCTTAAAGCCTGAGATTCTGGAGTCAGGTGATTATGGGAGAATCTCAGTTTTAATTTTTATGTAAGTTTCTAGCTTTCATGGATGCTGGGAAAAACTTAAAAATGTGAATCCTAAATGTTCAAAAAACAGACATCAAATAAAAAATTTCCATTTGTTAAAAAAACTAATGATTGTTCACCTGTTTCTCCCATGCACTTTCATTTTGGTGCTTCAATGAGAACATGCAAATAGACATATTGCAGAATGGCACATTGCATTACTTTCTTCTGGTCTTTCAAACAACTGCAAAGAGATTTCCAATGCTTTGAATATATTGCAGTTTGAAGGGATTTCGACTTGTCTTCATCAACTTCACATATGGGCTTGAAAAATTGAGGTTCTACTGTATTATAACTCTGGGCACCATAAATGGACCGTTTAGAAATATCTGAGATAGGAGAAACTGGAGTGATTCCACAAAATGCCCAAACCAGTCTGTATTACTCAATTCACTTGTAGGAGCAGAGCTCACATTGCATTAATATTTTGAGGATCTCATTGTTTTTCCATTCCTTTGAGCCTTGCTTAAAGTCTGGTGTTCCAAAACATGGAGCCAATTTGCCTTTGCAAAAATCCTTAATTTATTCAAACTGTTTTATACCCTCTCTCCTCTTTTTTCCCCTTAATCTCATGTTTTAGCTGATGTGCTACAGCCACCTTCCTATTACTCCCCCCTTGTTGTCCAATCTCCATATTGGTGGAAAAAGAGTTAACACATTTGGGGTCAAAATAAAGACACTTTTCAAATGCCAAGAAAAAGAGAGCAGTGCTAGTACACTTTGATGTTAACACCATGTCTTTTGTAGTTTTCCTGTTTGTTTGTTTTCATCTTTCCTCACTATCAACAGTGCAATGGATTTTATAAGCAGTTTAACACAGAGCAGATGCTGATTAAAGGAAATATGGTTTTGAGTGCGACATTTAAAAAATATCACTCACGCTCATCTAAATGCTATATTCCTAATGAGTTTTATTTTTATTAACTGTTGTGTGAGACTACATTGAGCATATATTTTAATTGGACCAGAAGTTTTTACAGCTAACTTGATGGACTGTAACTAGGCAGTTACAATTGCCCAGAATATTTATGCTGTCCTCCCTGAGGGTTGAAATCCAAGGTGTGAGCAAACAGGACATTCTCAGCTACTCCACCAGAGCTAGCCTAGTGTGACCACTGTGATTATAATTTATGCAAACATTCTTGTCTTTATTGTTCTCCAGGCTCTTCCTCTACCCCATCCTTGGTCTGTTTATCCACATGTTGCATACTGCCAAAATCCTATTTTGTGAGCTCTATAGAACAGGGACTGTCTTCTCCTTGTTAGTACAATATCTAGCAGAACAGGATGCTTTATCCTTGGATATTACTTCAATCAAAATTAACAATAAATAGTTAATAGTATTTGTGTTCATTGTAGTACTGCCTATGCACACCATTCTACAGGGCACTGTAAATATTAATAAATGGCCCCGTCCCAAAGAGTTTAGATAGATAACAGACGCAAAGGGTAGGAGAAAGGGGTAGAACTTGCATATAATATGACATACAACATAACAAACAATAATAAAATGCTAAAGCATGGGGATTTATATAACTCTGTGCAAGATGTATTTGTTCACTCTAGTTTTGAATTAGATTGGATCTTAGGCCAAGGAAGTATTTATTTCACCTGGGGTGTAGATGAAAGAGACAAGGGTAGATTTGATCTGAGCTCAGCTGCTTATGTTTTGTTTTTGGAAAATCCCCCAATGATAGGCACAGTGTTTAGTTAGTGAGAAGTGTCTTCAGGCTTGTGATGGGGCTCATATCATCACTGCAGCACCTCCAGCTGGCTGTCTGGGGAATTAGTGCTGTGTCCTCTGCTAGTGGTTTCTTGCCCTGTCACTTCTCTTCCTGGACCCATGTCACTCCCAGGACCTCTGGCTGTGGTACACACTGTGTTCCCACCCTCCTTCCGGGGGGACCTGCAGTCTACTGTCAGTATGGGGCAGACACCCCATCCCAAGGCCAAATCCTGGTGCCATTGCAATCAATAGCAAAACTACTATTGATTTACAAAGGACCAAGATTTGCTCCTTCTTCTTTAGATCCTCCTTTCTTAACTTTGATATATTTTTTTTTAAATAAACAAGTACCTTACATTGTACTTTATATTATAATTACTGACAAAGAGGGGCTTTTAGGGCCATTTTTTAAAGAAGTCCTAGTCCAACATTGAATTTTGTGTGAGGTAAACTGCAGACACAAATTATATCATTCAAATGTTTAACTACCAGATTTCTCAGCAAAAATTTTGTCTGAAAATCATGTAACTAGGCATTTGCCTTATATATTCCTGTGACAATGTGGTTCTGGTGGGACCCAACTGAGAGTGCCAAATCAGGACCAATTGCTAAAACAGGGCAGTCACAGCCCAAGGCTGGGGTTTTTCCACCTCTAAGGCAAACCAAACCAGCCAGACAAAAGACTTCGGTGTCACCCTCTGGCTAACCGGCAAGTATCACACAAGGCATTCGCCATTTAGACACTCCAGTTCCAGTGTCCCACCAGTCCCACACGTCCTGGGATGAATGAGTTATGAAAAACAACAAACCCCCACAGTAAGAAAAAGGTTCTCTCGATCTCACCAGGACCAAGCCCCGACCCAGGTCAATATGGTTTATTAGAGATATTTAAATAAAGATGATACACAGAGTTGGCATGTCATTCATTAGTCATCGGGCGGCAAATACCAGAGTATTAGGGGACGCTCGGTATTTGGTTGTATATAGTAATACAGTCTGTAATGTCCCCCAATGCAGGGTGTTACCGGTGCGGTGGGGTCAAAATATAGTAGTGCAGCAGTAGGGTACTCGCTCATCGTAGATGGGTTATACACATAGTCAAATACACATCAGAATCTTTACCACAAATTCACGCTGTTGCATCTTTAGATATAGAAATCTCAAAGAGTTTATTCATAAAAGTAAAGATTAGAGATGAGAGTTAGAAATGGGTTAATGGAATCGATGATTATCATACAGTAATGCAAGTCTTAGTTTCGGCTGTTGGCAGTGGATGAATAAACTGTCAGTTTAATCAAGTCTCTGAGAGAACATCCCCAGCCTGGATGGGTCATCAGTTCTTTATTGCAGAGCTTCAGTTGTAGAAATCCCTCCAGAGGTAAGAAGGCAGGATTGAAGACAAAATGGAGATGAGGCCTTTGCCTTATATAGACTTTTCCAGGTGTAAGAACACTCCTTTGTTCCTACTGTGGAAAGTTACAGCAAAATGGAGTTTGCAGTCACATGGGCCAGTTTCTGCATACTCCGCTGAGTCACAAGGCGTATTCGCCTCCTCTCAATGGGTCAATTGTGTAGGTGATGGTCCTTAATGGGCCATCAAGCAGGCTAAGCTGAGCTGACACCAACTAGTCTGGGGTGTCACCCAGAACTGCAGCACCAATTTAAAATACAGACAGTACACAGCCAATATTCATAACATCAACTACAAAAATGATACAGACATACAGACAGTATAATCATAAAGAGTAACCCGTGACCTGGTCTTAGACACCTCATATGACCCCCTTTACATAAGATTTGGTGCCACTACAGAACCGTGGTTGCAACCCATGTTCTATATGGTCCCAGTTTATATCAATAACATCACTATTCCCTACACCTAAAATTGATTGTTTTACTTTTCAGAACACCCCTGTAAGACCAAGAAGTGGTATAATCTCCATACTAAAGAACTGGGGGAACCAAGGCACAGAATTAAGTCACTTGACCAGCATCACATAAATAGGTTGTACTGTATCCAGGATTTGAATCTAGTTCTCCTGATGCCTAGACCAATGTTTTAACTGCAAGGCCATCCTTCCTGTAAGGATGGTGAGTATTACTGAGATTACAGGTGGGTTCTGTGTCTGAATGCAGCCCTTTTTTCACACCCTACACATTGTAATAATCTTTGCACAAACTATGCCTTGTGAAGTATCATTTGAAAACTCATTGACTGCTGGTCTATAAGATCATGGTGGAATGTATGTAGCAATATTATATGTAGAGTTATGAACATAAACTGAGATTATGACTGAAATGTGTTTGTCAGACAAGTCTGGGGAGAGGGTAAACTTGTGCCTCAAAGACAAAGGACAGACTAATGCTTCTAGCTGGCTGTCATCAAAGCTGATTGGCAATCACTGATCAGGTGGGCATTCTTTGGCAACAGAGGGGAACAGGAACAGATCAATCTGCATTTTAACAATCAACAGCATGGAACCTCCTTCACCAGGATGCCCCATGTCTCCATCCTCACAGTGGGAAGGAACTTTGTCTAGCGGTTGCGTTGCAAAGTGTGATTGGACTATAAAAGTGAGCGGCAAGACCACCCCAGGTATTCTGTATTTCTTTCTCTCCCTGCCTCTCTCCCTCTCTCTCACCTAAGACGATAAAGGGACCAGTCTTTGGACTTTTACAGAGGTTCTGATCTGAACATTTGGTCAGCCCTGTTGCTGGAAACATGTACTAAGGATTTTACCTTGAACAAAGTTAAGTTTGTTAAGCCTTAGCTACTATAAACTGTTTTAACTTTATTTCTCTTGTAACTGTTTCTGACTTTAAGACCTTGTACTTGTACTCACTTAAAATCTCTCTCTTTGGGGTTAAATAAACTTGTTTTATTCTTTAATCAAAACTAATCCAATGCTGTATTTAAACTGAACTGTTTGGGTAATTCCAATTAAAATAGCAAACCGTGGGATACTAACCCATTGTAGGGGCAATGGTCCTACAATATCTGAACTGTCCAGGAGAGGATGTGACGGTGCAGAACACACATGTGGGGGAAAATTCAAGACTGGGAGAGTGATTGGTGTCACCCTGCAAGTGATAATGAAGTCTGGTGGAAGCCAAAGTGTGACTGGAATATGGCTGGCAGGCTGACGCTACACACAGATGCTCAGGGTGTGACTTGCACAATGCTTGGTTGTTTGTATGTAAGCAGAGTTAGGATGAGCGCTACCCTAACATTTGGTGGTAAATTGTAGAGAGTGTGGAAAGAATTTTAAGAATTCGCATTGGCATTCACCCCCACTTAGCATAACTCCACAGCAGCTTGGGATGGTGATTTTAACAGCTTTGGGATCCCCAATTTCTTTGTTATTGGGGCAGGAGGAAAAAAAAAGTTTGTTACCCTGATTGTGTGAATGGGGAGCTGTGGGACTGCTTTGTGACAGAAATGACTCAACCTTAGTTGGGTGGTACTTGCTAAACATGGGACATGGGTTCCAAAACCCCATGAACTGAGAGAGGTTGGGGGCTGGTGTGTGTACCTGATGGTATGGGCCCCTTTTGAGGGCCTTAAACACCAATTGTACATCCTTCTTTCTTCACTGTTAAAGAGTAGAGCTAATTTTGATTCCATTAGGAGTCCATTTAGAGACTGCTGAGCTGAATTCATGTTGGACCACTGATGCACCATCACCAGGGCTCCCCTACTAAGAGCTGAAATCACTGAAAGAGCTGAACTGAGATCACTGAGTGCTGTGTTAACTAGGGAGCGAGTCTGAAGACCTATCGTTAAGCGGCTGGCAGAGCGGAGCAGTTGCAGCGTGTTGGAGCAGCCCATGGAACAGTGAGCAGAGTGAAGCGATTTGCAGGGGCGGCTGGAGGAGCAGCACAGCTGGTGTGGTGGAGCTGGTCGTGGTGAAGGCTGCAGCTGAACTTCATGGAGGGGCGGAGCAGTTGGCCCTGGCCCACGTAAGGTGCCCCTTAACACCCTGTGTGGACTTCCCTCCATTTCCACCCAGGCTGGGGGGATAAAACTCTACAGATAAACTCTTGAATTCTGGGGTGGCACTGACCAGAGACTTTGGGTTGTTGGACTTTGGGGTGATTGGACTTAAAACCCTAAGGGGAAAAGGACATTGCCAAACATACTTGAAGGTGGGGGTTTTTTGTTTATGGTTTGTATTATAACCCTGTTTGTGGTGTTTCTCCAGTGGGATGCCACATTGATTCCTTCCTTTATTAAAAAGATTTTGCTACACTCAGACTCCGTGCTTGCGAGAGGGGAAGTATTGTCTCCCAGAGGCACCCAGGGGGGCTGGTATGTAAGTGTCCCAGGTCACTGGGTGGGGGCTCGAGCTGGTTATGCATTGTGTTATTGAAACGGAACCCCTGGATATTGAACCCGGCCCTTGTTGCTGCCAACTCAGAAGGGCAGAAGGGTTACATGTAGGAGACCCAGTTTGGAAGCTACAGCAGGAAAACACTGCGAGGTACCCAAGGTTGCAAAGCAGATCCTGACACAATCCCTCACTGGACTGGATTGAAACACAGAATGTGATATGTTGACAGGTTCCAATATCATTGCTCACTCTGGGCCACTTCATCCATGGACGAAGGGAATGGATCCACTCAAGAAACGATTTTGGGGAAGTTCTATGGCCTGTGTCATATGAGAGGTGAGAATAGATAACAACAATGGTCCTTTCTGGACTTGGAATCTATGAATATATAACAGCAGCAGGACTTGGCCTTTTCTAATCTTGGTCCTGGGGTGGTAAAGCCATTTTCCCCTCACAATGATACTGAAATTTAGAGGGGAACAAGTCTATCAAGCAGACTCCCACAGAGGTGGAAGGATAAGTGGGAGAACCAGCTATCACCTGAAGATCTAAAACAGGAGAAGGGCCCACCTGCTTCTGATGCAATTGGGGGAGAAAGAAGCCACAGCGCAAAAAGGCTAAAGATAAACTGGGAGACCAGACCTGTTGCGAGAGGACAGATCCAGTAACTTTGATGAGGTGTGTATATACAGATATATCTATATCTATATATAGATATATAGATATAGATATATATAGATATAGCGACTGGATAGCGTAGTGGTTAAGAGCGCCGCCCTTTGATACGGGAGACCGCCCTTTGATACGAGAGACCGGGGTTCAAATCCCGGTTGGTACCCAACTTTCCAGTAGGGGTCCTTGGGCAAAAGACCCCCTAACGCTTCAGCTGCCTACCTCAAATATGAGAGTGACACGAACTAG
>NC_133770.1:181306319-181331298 GCF_003597395.2 Chelonoidis abingdonii | reverse complement strand
ATAACCATTCATCCCCAGGACAGGTGGCACTGGTGGTGATACTGGGAGACTGGAGTGTCTAAGGAAATTGCTTGTGCGACTTATGGTTAGCCAGTGGGGTGAAACTGAAGTTATTTTTGTCTGGCTGGTTTGGTTTGCCTTAGAGGTGGAAAAACCCCAGCCTAGGGCTGTGACTGCCCTGTTTGAGCAATTGGTCCTGATTTGGCACTCTCAGTTGGGTCCCGCCAGAACCACATCGTCACAGCCACACATTAGCATCCATTGGTACAAATAACAACAAAATTTCATGTTAAGTATTCACTACCAAATACAACACATGCAGCACGTGACTTGAATGTGCACAGGAGGCAGCCAATGCATGTAATAGCTTAGCATGTCTTGATTTCCATTCTGTAGCATCTTACGGCATGTACTTCATGTACCAAGGTATTTCACAAGCTAAGTGACCCTAAATATAATGCAAGAATCAATATACATGGGTATGAACAAATCTGAAAGATATTCAGCAGAAACACTAAATATGCTGGAGGTTTTAAACATGTTTTCAACTTGTGTGCCTTGACGCCATTTCATCATCAAACACAAAAACATTTATTGTGACTTACTGATAATGGGTGTATTGCTCACATGCCCAAAGAATGAAATTTCCAGTCACATGTTCATTTCGCTTTAAGAAAAGATGTATTTCATACCTTGACATGCTGATCATTTTCAAACTGAGCCAGCTATGGGTTCACCACTCTATAGCTCCCGAAACTGGTAGTATATTATCATGTCTGATGCAATCATGCATGGCTTAGACTTGCAGCTGTATGTCAAAAAGAAAACATATGAAGAGTGGTTTTCCTTGGATTATTATCCATGCATTGATGTTCAATGAGCCTGTTCCTTAGCAGGCTGTAATTCATACGATTTTTGGTACTACTGACAATTTATGGTTAGTTTGGGGTTTGGTTCTGACTTGTAAAATCTTCCTACAATACAGCACATACAGCTGGTATGTTCCATATTTGTTTGTCTGAAGTATTTTTCTTTTTCATGGTCCAAAATATAACTACTACCACTTTCTTCTGTGTCTTTTGGGCTCCATGGGATCTCATCTCCTGAACATAGTTGACAAGATTCTTCTAATTGAAAAGCCTGGTAGGTATCTTAGCAGCTAATGCAGGTGATGACAACAATTCCAACTGCTGTCAACTATGCAGTTACAGAAAATCTATTTTTTCTTTATCTTGGGTTTCACTCATCCTTAGTTGCCTGGTAGGAATGGATGAAAACTACAAAAAACAAAAACCCAGACCATTAGCAAAATGATTCAGTGCAATACCTCAGAGATCCACCTCATAAAATTTGTCTTCCATTTCAAAGCAAAATAAAATAAATAAGTAAAGTAAAGTAAATAAAAAAACAAAGCAAATGCATAAGATATACAATTGGTGCTTTAGGGCCCCAAATCCTGCAGCCCAGTTCACATAAAAATAACTCTCATTTTAACTTAAATGCTGGCATGAGACTGGAAGGATCAGTGTACAGTAGAAAATTGGCAGAATATTAAAGAATCTAAAGATAATAGCACAGAGGTTTCTCTATGGAGTCTAAGGATGACACAGGACTATATAATTCCCCCACCCCACCCCCAGCTCCCTCCCTGAGACAATGAAGGCCAGGGATTCTCAACCTTGGAGTTGTAAACATCTTACCCTTTCCATACTACTAAATGGGAGAAAGGTCCCAGTTACATGGGACAGGAGCCCAATGAGGGGCGTCCCAGTATGGAAATGGTTGAGAAGGTAGGAAAATGACAGTACCTGCATCTTATACCTCTTGCATCCCAGTTGTACAATCCCTTATTTAGACCATCACTGCCAATCATAGTATGTAAACTCCTCCTTATTTTAACATCAAATATATCCTACATATTTGTAAGGGAGGGATTCATTTGGATCAATAATTTAGGTCATTACAGTAGCTATACAGTCAAAGGAATAACAACAGACACAGGGAGTTCTCCTCTTCTGATACCTCTTTTTCAAGCAGATTGCTACTTACTAATTTCATCCCAGTTCCATATATAGGATCAGATCCTTAGCTTGTGTAGCTCTATTGACGTCAATGGGGCTACACCAGCTTCCACCAGTTGAGGATCTGGCCCATAAGGTACAAGGTACAGCTATATTGGTCAATAATGACAGTGAAAGTATTATAAGTACAGAACAATTATAAAATATTACAAGTTTGTATATGCACATATCCAAGCTTGTAGAAGAAACTGTATTATGTCCTACTCCATTTTTTTCAGAAAAATATGTGATTTTGCAATTAAAGGAAGAGAACCTGATTCAGCACTCCATTAATTCAGTTGTATGCCAGTCTACAATGGAGTTACACCAGTTAAAAATGGATTAATGCACTGATGGAATGAGGCTCCGTATTTTAAAAGTATATGCACAAATGGCCAGTTACAGCTGCATGTGCAACCTTAATTTTGTTGTTTCCTGCCTTTTGAATGGTTAAACATACAACTTACAACCCTATATATACTGTTAATACAGTGATTTTCTATGGAATATTAACTTCCTTTCACTTATCTATAGAATGTTTGGATGTTTTTTTTACAGTTGTGTTCATGTAATTAGTACTTGTACACAAATTGCATCCTATTTTTAGTCTCTGCTTTTATTCAACTTACATATAATTCCCCTACCCACTCTACAGACCTTCCTGTTATTAGTAAACAGAGTGCTTACTCACTACTTTGATGAAGAAAAGAAAGAGGGGTTCAAAATCCAGATCCAGATCCAAACACCATTGGCCCTTGTCTTTGTAATGCACCAACCAAAAGCCTGGGTCTAAACAGATTCAAACTTCTGGTTGTTTGAAACCTAGATACAAAATTAATGGACTGAGCATGTGTGTAGTAACACCACCAAACAGTCAATAAGTGCCTGGATTTAGATTTTGTTACAAAACTAAAAGTCAGCTAAGGTTTACTCAAAGATGGAACAGCATTGGACAAAGCTAGTCGGGAGTTTTTTGTGTTAACATGTACTGAATTTCAAGTGAGCCCATGCCAACATTTGGATGAGCCATTTTCACTCTCTAGGTTTCAGGAGAAGATCTAGATTTTAGAGCTAAGCTGCTTAGGCTGTAAACTCTTTGGGGGCAGAGACCATCTTTTTATTATGTGCCGATAATGCCTTGCACAGTGGGGTCAATGACCGGGCACTTGGATGTATTACTGCAATACAAATAACCTGAAAGCCATGAAAACCTCAATTGTATAACATGGTTTTGATGTTAAGATTTTGGTTGAGTTTCATTTAAACCCAAAACTCAAAAAGAAAATATAGATTAAATGAACCAAAGTCCAACGAACAAACAATTTTGGCAAATCCCCCAGTAACTGGAATTTTTTCCCAGATCAATCAATAAATTTCCTGAGATATGTATAAAACAGTAAAACAAAGAAAACGTAACAAAATTATATATACTGTAAAATCAACCAGGAGGCTGAAAAGAACTGCTTTTTTGATTTAAATATAGCAAAAATCTGGCAATGCACACAAGACATATCAGGGTACCACAGAGCTCCAAGAATACAATCAGCTATCTTCAGCATTGATCTTATTTTGCGTCCTCTTATTTCCTTCTATTGCACTGCATCACCTTGTGTTAATTTCTTCCTCAGTCATGGATTATCACTATCAAGACGATACAAAAGCTCTAACACCAAGCCAGTTTATTGTTTCCAATATTTTCATTTGAGCACTTCAATCAATATCTGCCAAGACAATTAAAGTGCTCAAACAGTTTGCCAGAGGACTTTTCCTTTGCAGTCATTTTTTTTTATTTTGTATTTATTCTACTATTTATTTTTAACAACAACAACAACAAAAAAAGTTAACACAATTTCCCCAAATTCGTACACTATTCTGATTCTTGTTTTATAAAGGAAATGAAATTTGTCATGCTACCATACATCATTTGCACTGCAGCACAATGTCCCATCTGTGTGTCAAGTACAAAACAAAAGCATTTTGTGAAAAATTGCTAAAGTAGTAATGATTTTTGTCCTCAATTCTTTGTTTTGCCTTTCAATAAAGAAGGCGACATGTGCCACAAATGATATATTATTGTTTAAGTACAACCCTAGTAACAGTGCATAACCAAAACCATGTTTCACAGCAGAGAAACTATAGTTTACTGCCCCTATGGCTCTGATGAGAATATAATGTTCTACAGTTTATAAATGCTTTGAGGTCAATACATGATTTACTTCAGCTTGTTCATCCAATGAGCAGGAGGTCCAAAAATATATCAAGCTATTAGACAGCCCATCGGAAGCGTGGCTGAGGCTGCCAGTGATGGAATGCATTCCATGGAAGCCTCTCTGTCAACTAGAGATGAGATAATTAGATCCAGGTAATACACTGAAGCCCCATCAGGGAGCAGGACAGCAAACATGTCATCTTTATGGGTCTTTCTTGTCCTTCTCAGCAACACTGGACTGAGTAAAAACCGTGAAGGATTCATCAGTGCCTTGCAACAAATACAGCAGCAGGATAATCAACCTATCATCTCTCCATCATGCTCATTATCTAGAGCCCTGCTATTCTGTGTAAATAACCATACATAAAACAACAACAACAACAACAACAAAAAGATTAAGGAGCTGTGCCAGTTAGTTGTATCTTTCCTTTTAAGTTTCAGTGTAGTATCAGACAAAGCAAATGGACTTGAATCTTGTAGTTTCTACAGCAGCTTTGGAATCTCTATTTCAGTCTTTATATGGCTTTGACTGAAATAGCTTTTTACTAGAAAGAGACCAAAACTAGAACCCTGAATCCAAATAACCCTAAACTGTCAGCATTCAACATCCATATCTGAATTAAATAAGTATGTTCTCCATGGACAGAGTAAGCTCAACTACAATCCTGAGAATTCAATCCTCCCCAAATTTCCACATGCACATTTTGGATGATGCAGGGATTGGAATCTGTACTGGGATCCAGAAGTGGAATTTGTGGCTAACCTTTCTACATCTCTTCCAGGTTTTATATGGAAATGTTAATATTCATAATCCTCTCCGAAAAGAAATAATTGACTTGTAATTCCCTGTAAGGTGTATTATTACAGCATTCACTTTGCACTAACTAGAGCTGGTTGAAAATTTTCCATCAAAACTTTTTTTTTAAATATGGAAAATTGGGTTTGCAAATAAATGAACATTTCCACACATTTTTGGATTTTTATCAGAAAACTGATAACCCAAAGGCTGAAAAGCTTTTGGCCAAAAATTGAGGGGTTTTCAGGTTTTCATTTATTTAAGACATGTTAAGGTTTTCCACAGGGGATAGGAAGGTTGTAGTTAAGGTGCACAATAGTTTAAATCATAACTGATTTTCATATAAAAATCTCTCCAATTTTAGAAAAAATGCTAGCACCTTAATTTCTCTGGGCATGACCTCTGATGTTGCATTAGCAGCAACACACAAGGGCTTGTGGAATGTGTATCTGCCCCAGATCTACCTATATGTATGTAGAAATGAAAGTATCCACTTTGTTCAGGGCAAAAGAAGCTAACAGGAAATCTATGGCAGCCATCTTTGATGTGGGTACCATTGAATAAATTTGCACTACTGGAAATACTAAAATGGGAACAACTCAATATCTGTAGTGAAAATGTACATCGAATTAAAGAGGAAAAAGCAGCTGTAAGTTAGATAAAAGTCTGAAGCAAAACAATATACAAGAACAACTAGGAAAAAATAATAACCATTACTTTTTAAAATGCCAAAACATCCATATACATACACAGAGCAACATGGCATTCTGATTACCCACTTTCCAATTTAATCTCCATGAGGATGGAAAAGTTACTTAGGAACACCAGGAATGGACAAGCAGATTCAGAAGTCTGTTAGATGGGCTTGAAATTAGAAGTCTAAAATGGCAAGATGTATATATGCTATATCATGTGGGTGAAGAGGTGGTTTTTATGATTCACAGCCTAAAATAAATCTGGCAGAGACAAAGATCTCCTTAAAAAGCCCTTTGTATCCTAACTGAGAAAGGAGATAAGGTGCCGCCTTACTCTTCTGTGCCCGCCATCTGTATCATGAACTCAGAGCAGTAGTGAGAGCAACTTACACTGGCCCACTACCGCTGCATGGATGGTCAGGGAGCGGGTGGAATATTGACTCCCGCTCCATCAACGTGTTGGACAGCACAGCTGAAGTGACATGAAGGGTAAAGTAATCTGTACTAGGTAGAGGTCTCACACAGAGTTTCTCCCCACCGCCACCCCCCAGAGGAAATAGACACAAGGAACCATACTGTCCCTCTGAGTTATAGTACGATCCCATATCTGAACCTAGGGTAGCACAGCTATGTCCTGACCCATACACAAGGCTCATGGCAAAGCCACAAATGAGCCCTTTGACTGTGAAATCAAAATTCAAATTCTGCAAAAAGTATTCATGGATTAAGTGTCTCAAAACAACTCTCAGCAAGCAGTGCTTGCACTGGACTGACCTTTGGATATTGGGTAAGCTATGGAAGTAACAGAGTTAGAGTTTCCTGAGCATGGAAAACAATGTACACTCTGTGTGCATGTGAAAGGCACACACAAGGTAATAGTCCCAATAGGCCAAGTCTCAAGAATTAAAATTGGTTTTCAAAATACCTGCAAATGTCTTGGGTTGTATCTCTACCCAGGATACTCAGCTTAACCAACAATATGAAAAATGTAGTTTTTCTTGCCATATTTATGACTTTGTGGCACAATGCCTAAGATGGCAGATTCAAACTCAATTCAGAACAAAGGAAAGTCATTTATATGGATAAGGCAGATGTACAGACCGGATGCAAGAAATTCCAAGATGGGCCAGGCAATGGCTATAGGAGAAGACAATACTCACACAGATGAAGCTGAGCACAATTCATCATTCAGTGACAATTTATGACTTGTCACAATTGCACTGCCTGAAAGTGAGAGAGAGATCTCTAAAGCTTCACTAGCAGTATTATATGGAGTATGTGCCAACTTTTTCCACATGTGCAAAACAAGGATGCTATAAAGAAGAAACTGGAAGCCAAACTGAAGAAACTGTAAGACTGTAACAAACAGAAGCAAGACTTCGGGCAATTGCCAACTAAAAAGGAAGTGACTGGGGAGATAGGGGGAAACCCTCCAGAAGGTAAAGAAAGAAATACATGGATATACAAAAAAGAAGAGTATGAAGATTTTAAAATATGTAGACTCAAAATGCAAGTGTAGTTCTGATGGCAAAGAGAGACAAAGGAAAATTAAAAGTGCTTGTTGGATGTGCATTAACAGTACAGCAGAAATGAGAGGACAAGTACATCCTGTCATCCATTCTGGGTCATTCTGACACACTATAAAGGAAATGAAGCAAGCTCATCCTGAATGAAAGTTGCACAAAATAACCAGAAACGGAGTCTATTAGTTCATCCACAGAAGCTTTCAAATGCTATCTAGTAACTAGCGTCTACTGGATCTCTGTCTAGAAGCCAGGGTATTCACAACTATTTTAATATCTATGATGGGTGAGGAGATAGACCTTTGCTGGAATCTGTCCCACATACAAGGTTTAATATCACTACACTGTATAAAGTACTATGGGTTCTTGGACTGTTTAATGCCCAATTCTCTGAGGTGCTGACAGCACTCAGCTCCTAGATACTTCAGGGAGCCAGAGGCACTCACCATCTCACACAACTGGATTCCTGATGACTACAAGCCTAAATATTGTCTTATCCATGAGACAGAAGAGTGACACCTACTAAATCATTAGTACTACCTCCTGCAACACTTGTTATCTCTTGGGAGGTCTCCCACCCCAGCCCAACAACGATTTGTTTTTATAATATCACAGTGGGATGGTACAGCTACACATACATGTACAGGGCTATGTAAGTGTGTGCAACTATACATTTTGTTACATTTTTACTAGACTATAGTGAACTGGTCTTTAACACATAACATTATTTTAGAGCTATTCGCTGCCATCTGAAAAAATTGAAAGCTGAGGCTTTCAAAAAAACAACAACCCACAAACTTCATTCAAACTTATTGCTAAATATCAGATCAGCTTACTGCTTCTTCTTAGTTGTACATCATCCTGTATGAAGCTATCTCAACTAAATATGACAAAGTGTATCAGGCATAAGGGGTTCAGGAAGAAAAAAGGAGACATCTCAGTGAGATGATGCAGTGTAAACCAAAAAAAATGTGTTGTTGGCATTCTTTTGCCAAGTGTGATACAAAAAAAATCTATTTCATATAAAAAAATAAATACATAGAAATTAGAATGTTGCCAGTTATAGTATTTGCGAATCTGGCTATAAAGTATGAAGTGGTACAGTTGGATTATCAGTCAACAAGGAGGTAGTTTGTCAGATGGTGTATAGTGATATCATAGAAATTTTAACAGCTTTGAGTACATCTGATCCTGCCATAAATAAAAGACATCATTAAATGATTATAAAAATGCTAGTTCTTTTATTCAGAATCACACAAGTCTTGTTTTTAAAGAAATGCTGGATTACGATGTACAAAAAAATGTGATGCTGATTACCCATGTTTACCTGTTATTCTGGAAAATCTTTTTCAAATGATTAAGACTGTAAAGGTTGATTCTCTTTATTCATCTCACCCAATAATCTAGTATGGAGCAGGTCTCCTGAATTAAATTATAACTTCTCAGAGTGTAAGAGGAAATGTTATTGTTTGTTCTGTTACTGTAGATTAATAAATATACATTTTCCTATGTGCCTTGTGATAACAGAGCACTGAATAAAGGTTATTATGATGGCACAGATAATTCACTCTGAAGATATTTATTTTGTGTGCGTGTGAAACAATGAAGTGTAATGATAAGTGCAGTGTTACACTACCATCTAGCAATGAGGAGGCCAAATCAGCTGAATAAAGATGGTTGACTAAAACAAGAGTTTGCACTCATGTTATAAATATTGCATAGTAAATATTTCATATGTGAGAATGTGAATAGTCCAGAAGGATAAAAATTTAAGATGAAAGGAAGCATCAGAAAATTGGAGAACCTAAATGAATTCAAATATCTGCAAGTGCAATGAATAGAATACAAATCAGGAAAGCTAAAAAACAGCTTAATATTCCTACACTGTTCAGGAGAATACAGGCAGGAAATGTACAATGTTCACTTATGAAGTGCCTTAAATGGATATTTTTTGTCAAAATTTGTAAGGATTATTATAAGATAGTTGTTATGGTTTTGGACCATTTGTTAAGTGCTCACAATAAAATGCAGAGTATACATCTGATTAGTTTGCCACAATTCTCTGAACCCTGTCCAAAAACTCTAAGAATATCTTCTAGACAGCATACACTTTGTGATACAGCTGAAAGGGATTATAAATAATGAGGCAAGATGAAAATTATTACAAAGGTAAAACTAATGCATTGGCTTGTGCCACTTACTTGTATGTGCACACTGATCTCCAGTGAATGGAATGGACTGCTTACTGCAGGGTTCTTTCACCTTCCTCTGTAGAATCTGATACATGCCACTTGCAAAGAAAGGATACTGGACTAGATGAGGTCCTCAGGTCTGATCCAGGATAGCAATTCCTATGGTCCTATGTACTACACCTGCTCTAATGTACAATTATAGTTTATAATTCTATCATGCTTTAGTGGTTGGCCTAAAAGGATGCTGCTGCAGTTACCTTTTCCTAACAACAATTCGTCATTAGCTTACGCAGTAGACTTTTATGTTTTTGTAGCTAAAGATTCTGAGCCATAGACTTCTCTCTCTGTGTTATACAACTTCACTGATGTCAACTGCAGTGGAAGTGTATAATGTTCAGCACCTTACAGGATCGGGTCCTGAGAGCTTAATGTGCAGAGTGGCCTCAACTCCCACTGACACTATGGTTAAAACATGTCTCTCAACATTTAGGTCCAAATTCTGCCCTGACCTATATCCACTGCAACTTCACTGAAGTTGGTGGTATTTTCAGGAGTGAAAGTTAGGGTGCAACTTCTGTATTAACTTTACATACGCATGCTCATATACACACAATACAGGCATTACAAAAAAAAAAAGATGTAAATTAAAGGTATTATGTAGATTGGAAATTTTATTACACATGAACTACATAAATAATTTCTATTGTATAGTGAGTGAGTTAAATCTTTCCACTAAGGGCTATAAGATACTTATCCCATGCGCATACACATTCCAATTTTCAGACTGTAGGCACTGTACTGTAAAATAATAAAAATAAGCAAGGCTGGTTTTAGTGCACTGCTACAGACTAGGGACCAAATGCCTAGGCAGCAGTTCTACAGAAAAGGACCTAGGGGTTACAGCGGACGAGAAGCTGGATATTCGTCAACAGTATGCCCTTGTTGCCAAGAAGGCTAGCAGCATTTTGGACTGTATAAGTAGGGGCATTGCCAGCAGATCAAGGGACGTGATCATTCCCCTCTATTCAACATTGGTGAGGCCTCATCTGGAGTACTGTGTCCAGTTTGGGGCCCCACACTACAAGAAGGATGTGGAAAAATTGGAAAGAGTCCAGTGGAGGGCAACAAAAAGGATTAGGGGGCTGGAGTACATGACTTATGAGGAGAGGCTGAGGGAACTGGGATTGTTTAGTCTGCAGAAGGGAAGAATGAGGGGGGATTTGACAGCTGCTTTCAACTACACCTCTATCCCGATATAACACAATCCGATATAACACAAATTCGGATATAACGCCATAAAGCAGGGCTCGGGGATAGGGGTGGGGGACTGTCCACTCCGGCAGATCAAAGCAAGTTTGATATAACACGGTTTCACCTATAATATGGTAAGATTTTTTTGCTTCCGAGGACACCGTTATATCGGGGTAGAGGTGTACCAAAGAGGACGGATCTAGACTGTTCTCAATGGTACCAAATGATAGAACAAGGAGTAATGGTCTCAAGTTGCAGTGGGGGAGGTTTAGATTGGATATTAGGAAAAACTTTTTCACTAGGAGGGTGGTGAAGCACTGGAATGGGTTACCTAGGGAGGTGGTGGAATCTCCTTCCTTAGAGGTTTTTACGGTCAGGCTTGACAAAGCCCTGGCTGGGATGATTTAGTTGGGGATTGGTCCTGCTTTGAGCAGGGGGTTGGGCTAGAACCTCCTGAGGTCCCTTCCAACTCTGATATTCTATGATAGTAATCAAATAACAGTAAAATATAAAGTGTCACTTATAGTGGTTACCATTCAAAAGCCAGCATTCATCTGGAGATACCACAAAATAACTGGATAAATGTTGACTGTTAAAATAAAAAATCACTACATTGAGCTCATTAACATTTTTCTAATTCTTGCCTTTAGTTAGATCCCATATAATCGAAATTTTCTGAATCAGGTCTGCAGAGTTGGCCTCAAAATGGGAAGCCTGAATTTCATGTATAGCTGGGGGATAAGATTCAGATAAAAGAAGCATGAACTTACAACCAAATTAAGAGAAACATATAATTATACGCGTGCAAAATAATCTGAATATTTTTAAAGCAACACATAGCTTGGAGGCAGTAGTAGTTTGGAGGATACAGCTGCTTATGTTCATGCCCAGTCACTTTACTGAACAGCAGAAAAGCCGGGGGAAGGGGGAGGGGGAGGATTTTAACTGTATATTTAAAAATTAAATATTTGATTCTAAAATGACATTAAAGAATGCAGAATATATGAATGTGACTTTGCATTTCTTATTATAGCCATAATTATGGGTCTGTTTGCTTTTCCATTACAAATCTTATTTTTAAATGTTTTATAACCAGCCATAAAATTTCACTCCAGGATGGAAATTGACAACACAAGGGCTCAGCCTGGAAGCAAACTAGAGTTTTGTTGTTGTTTGTTTTTAATTTAAAATGCTCAAAAATAAGTTAGGCCATGAATAAGCAAGAGGACAAAATTTAAAAGTTTCTGTTCCATGTGCATTTTGCTGTTGTGCAACTAATAAAGAGTTTATGGGTCTGAATTTCCTCTCACTTCACACCAGTTTTATGCTGGTGAAACTCCAGTGACTTCAGTGAGGTTACTCCTTAATTACACCAGTGTGAAAGGAGAATCACGACCTATGTTTTATAAAATAAAATACTGCACTAACTAAATTGCATATACAACATATGGTACCGCCCTGCTGAAATTAACTTAAACACCCCCACCCCCCTCGCTGATTCTGGAACAATAGTTAACCAACAAACACCACTCTGAAGTGTTGTATTTTCCTGATAATAGTGAGAGACCGATATATGCTAATGCAAAACAAATAAAAATATCAAGCCATATTGACATGCATTGTTGCTATATTGATTTGTTAAAGATATGGTGAAGGCAGGGGAGTCCAACTTTGCAAAAGACAAAAGTAAAAGAAAAAAATACCAAGATTCTAAGAATAACTGAAGAACCTAAACATTCCTAAGTGTCTTGTTAAAATAAAAGAAGCCAGAAAATTCTGTTAAGGCTTACTGAGGTCACCATTAACAGATTTAAAGTTTGGCTCTTGCAACCAAATGTTGCCAAGGCATTCCTTCTCCTTAGCAAAAGTAATACTGTGGAATCTGCTAATAATGTTAAATTACATGAAAATGCAAAATTGTAAAGATTTGAATGCTGATCATATTTTGTCAGATGTAGCTGAGGTAATTGCAGAGATCTCAGAACAGTGCATGATATTATTATATACTTTGCTGTTGCTGTATTGTTTAAGCTCACGGGGGCTACTCACACGCTTGAAGTTAAGCACATCCATAAGCCTTTGCAGGATTGAGGATTTAGTTATTCCAGACTTACACTTGTGTAACTCCTTTTCTTCAGTGGGGTACTCCAGATTTACAGTGCAACTGACAGTGGATTGGCCCAATTATATCGGTTGAGTATAGGATCTCTGCCTTGGAATTTTAGTCTTAAACGGGCCTTGTCAATGCTGAGATATCAAAAAAATCTGACTTACCTAGTGTATAGTGCTTCATGAACACAAATGAACACTTGTTCTTAACACAACCTGCACTCTCTCCTGCGCATGCTAAGTGCAGGCAGTAAAATGAAATTTAAGAATTCTGCTCCTTAAAGCTTCAAAGAATAATGCGGCTGTGATGTCAGCAGGTACTATATGCACAGGTCTGAACGGCGTGGACAGATGCATTGGGGAAGAGCTGTTATCCTTTCATGTATGCATTCATTTGTGGACAGGCACTCATACACACAAACTGAATTCATGAACAAATAAAAGTTAACAAGCACTCCCACTAGCTCTGAGCCTAGGATCAACCTCTAGCTAGATCAAAGCTAGCTTAGTATGTCTACACTTGCTGAAGTCGCACCGCCATTTGCAGTGTAGTCATACCTTACAATACACTGAAACACAGTAAAGGCTGTGTTGGTTATTTTATTTTATTGTAAACAGCATGAAAACTCTACCTGGTCTCACTCATTCATGCTGTGGTCAAACTTTCTCATCATTTTTATAAGTTATAACAAAGCAGTCTCTTACAATGATATTTGCCAACAGGCAGGGTTTGGTTTGGATACTGAGGCCAATAACTCTATTCTTAATTTTACTCTTGTCTTTAATGGAGCTAAGGAAAAAACCTCAAGCAACTCCCATTTGACATAGTTTACTGTGAAAAAATACAGAACCAGTGGTATGTACACAGAACCTTGGCTTTCCATCAGACTACCAAGATTTAAGATTCTAAATACACATTATTTTAAAATAGTGAAATTGAGCTGTCAATGCTAAGAACCTCAATCCAAACCATACATAAGAACTGTATATTACTGCTACTGTAACCAACCAGAGAAGTATTGGTAGTTTTAAAAAAAAACAAACACACACAACAACTTGAAGAAGCACTGTATATCAAACAAAAGCAAGGCCAGTAATGAAGATCTGGAAATCTAACCAGTGAAAAGATGCCAAATTGATAGAACCACAATGTTTTTCTGATGTAGTCACCAACCAGTGATTCATGATCACAATAAAGGATTTTACCTGAAAATCTCAGATCACTACACCCACAACCAACCAAATTATTTCACTGAGGGTTTCAGAAAAGGAATGTTGTTAGGATTAGGTTTTCAAACCAGCTTTAGATCAGCCTTTACATTTGCATATCAAAATTTATGGACAATTTTGGAGCACTTGGCCAAACTTGGATTTTGCACAGAAAGTTGGATAGTTCTGCATAAAAGGACCAGACAAAAATGTTGTTTAAATGCAAAAAATCAGAGTTGTGGATGTGAAGAACATTGGGTGCCCAAAGGTGCATATGCAGTACCTTATCACATCGATTTAGAGGCTCATGTTACAACTTTTGAAAGTGGGTGAAATGATGAAGTAAAATTATTTTCCTGAAGTTCACCCTACTTTTATAGAGATAGTTCTCATTGTCTAGCACAGCTGTATAAATACTACAAAATAACATTCCTGAACATTTTTCCCAATTAAAAAAAATCATAAATTTCTTTTAATGGCATTTACAACCCTTTTAATGTGTTTCCTACTAACATTTTCATATGAGCAATATTTCATATGGAAATGAAAAAGTCTTGTAAATACCCATGCACAGGTGCTGACACAAAAGATGCCCAAAGATGACCATCTTAAATCGGTTTGTAAAAGTCTCCACAGCCAATCAGAAAGAAGCAATAATATCCTGTTATCTATCACAGGACATGAACAACAAACAAGGAGATGAAGACACAAGTCAAAATAGCTAGTTTGAAAACAAATTATAGATTTGTACATGTTTCCATAAGGTGTTCTGAACAATTTCAAACCAAGATCAAATTCAAAGACAAAAAAGGGTTACATTTTCTGAATGTATTATTCACCCCATATATGTCATTCTGTTGTCAAATAATACTTTTTTCTCCAATTACAATAAAAAAGTTCAGAAGGAGAACATCATCTGAGTTTTTCTGACCATTCCTTTTTCTATTCCCCAAACTGAAAACATAGGAAGTTGACATATTTAGCTCTGCCCAGTTCATTTCATGTTTGATAATTTTCCCGAGTTTTACTGTATGTATGTTACCATATATGTCTCAATATGTATTTGAAAAAAAAAGAAAGGAAGAAAAAAATCATTTTGTTTCAAATAATGAGCATGTGCACCTTTTTGCCTCAGGCCTTCATACACAATTTAGCCAGAAAGCCAGGGCAGATCATGATTTAGCTTTTGACATCTCTTGCCTTCAGGCCAGGAGAGACTAATACAGATTTCTGACTCTGAGCACACCATGGAAAAAAAAAAGTGTGAGAGAGAGGCCTTTTATTGACTAAATGATAAAGAGGTTTGTAATGATAAATAACAGTCATTTTATTGTGGAATTCCCCAGAAAAGATGCATTCGGCAGTGTCTGAAGAAGCCTAAAAAGCCAAAGCTGGTTCCCCATGGATCCAAACCTGTTAAGCTCCAATGCTCCTGGGCAGAAATAGAGGTCACAAATTGCATAGGACCCACACTATTAAAACTGCATAAGCACAATATATAATCACTGCTGCACCAAAGCTAGTTAGCACTAAGAGGATTAACTGAAGGTTGCTTTTGGGTTTCTTTCCTTCCCCCCTTCTCCAAGTCTGTGTCTGACACAATCATGGTGTACACCCAGATTGCTCGAGAATTCTCTGCCAGCTTTGATCGATAGTTTAATTGTAAACTTTGGGAGCAATAATGGATAATTCAGCTTGAACCGTCCATTATGAACCCAGTTGTCAAGGACAGAGCCTTCAAAATTAAACAAGAGTTAGATAATATTATTACATTTGTACAGCTCACCTACAGTTAAATTCCATTTATAAATACTGTTTTGACAACGTATGGAGTTCAATAAACACAGGCCCAGGTGGGTTGAGTGGGGAAGAAAGGAAGAAAAAGGGTAAAGAAGCTGAAGCCAATTGCCATCTCTTCTGGAAAGGTTTTTATTTTAACTTAAAGTGCTACAACAAATAAAAGAAGGGTGTGAATACAAAATGGAATCACTTAGCAAGAATGAGGTGATATTAAGTAAAGAAAAATTCAGACTAGATGTCCAGAAAAATTCCCTAATGGGATAAGTTCCTCTAGGAAATGCTGGAGTCACATTTAAAATTGGATTGGATTCAGTACTAGAGAAAATATTGTAAGCAATAATCCTACATAAGAAGAGCAATGTACAATGAACTAGCTCTTTTCCATCTAATTTTTATGGCTACAGAATTTTCTTCTGCTCACTCAATATAATTGCCTTTCTACTCTGAAAGTTGATTCGGTAAAAATGACATGGACACCGATCCTGCAAACACGTACATTCGCGCTCAACTTTCTGCACTACATGAGCAGAACCACAACAGGTTCTAATTGTATCGTGTTGATTTCCACAACAAATTGGTTCCATTTATACACCAGCTAAAGAGATGATTTGATTTGGTTTCGCCTAACAGCCAGCCTTGCAATAAATCTGAGATCTAAAAGTCAAGCTGGGTTCTTGTCTGTTTACACATCATCACTAGTAACCCCAAGCCTACAACTGAATAACTTCAGGCTAGCAGATTCTGCCTAGCTTTTTACATGGATGCATACCAGTGTGGGGGAGGAAGAGGTGCCAAGAGGACTGTAATAGTTTTCCAACTCCATCAAGGACCATCAACCTGCATGAACCACTGCATCCAAGCGGCTCTATCCACCAGCAATGCCAGCATCTGGTTCGGGCAGCCCATTTGAAGGGGCGGCATGGGAGCTAAGAACCAACAGGGGGCTCTGGGGGCTGTAGTTACTTGGTTAGCTCCCTGCCTATAGAGCTAGCCCTGGAGCAGGGAAAGAACTACATTCCCCAGCATTCCCTTGGCCACTACCAACTGGAAAGGAAGGAGGGGGACTTCATGCAGCAGCGTGCTGTGAGTGGAGAGTGGTAGGGAGACCACATTTTAACATTAAAAAAACAGGCACTCCAGGGGGAGGGAAGCCCCAGCCTGTCACTATCCACTCCCTCCGACTGCCCCTCACAGAAACCCCAACCCATCCAACCGTCCCCCACTCCCTCTCCCCTGATCACCCCCTCCCAGGACCCCTGCCCTTAACTGCCACCCAGGACACCACCCCCTAAGCCTCCCTTCTCCTTGTCCCCAACTGCCCCCTCCTGAGACCCCCCCAACCTCCCCCCCCCGGACCCCGCCCCTACTGTCCCCTGACACACCCCCTGGGACTCCCAGGCCTATCCAACTGCTGCCTGTCCCCTGATGCTCCCCCGCACCTCTGACCATCTAACCCCCCCTTCTCCCCTGCCACGACTGGCCCCACAAACTCGCCCCATCCAATCCCCCACTCCCTTTCCCTTGACTGCCCCTCCCTGGACCCCGTACCCCTCTCAACCCCCCCAGCCCCTTGCCGTGCCACTCACACCAGCATGTCAGGCTCCGCGCAGCTCCAGACACACTGCTCCATACATGCTGCTGTGCTCCCCATGGAGCCCACAGCGCCACCCCACCCCAGCACCTGGCCTTCCAATTTGAACACCTCAAAATTCAGGAGTGCTCAAGATCAGTTTGGTAGCTATTACTTCATTTCTCCCAAATCAAATATACTGATCCACTGTAACTTGCTGTAGAAAAGTAGGATAATTGAGCAAGAAATGCTTCCACTAGTTATCAGGGCTGGAATGCTATTTTCAACAGCCATTGCCTTTTCTTGTTGTTGTTAAAGAAGACAGTGATGTTGCATTGCAAATTCCCATATGAAAGTAAGAGTGGAACAAAGGAATAATGACAGGCACCTCAACTTTTCCTCATTTATGGAGGACAGTCTTATAATATGCATCCAGATATCCTCCAATCACACAGGCTGAAAATTGTTCCACTTTACTGCAGTTCTGTAACCATATGAGAACCAATCCTGTCTGTGTTTTGTGCACATCCAGAATTCCTGCTGAATGACCCACCCTGGGAGCGAGTTACCAGTGACCCAGGGCTGCAGTGGAAGGAGGGTGTAGGTGGTGTGGGGGAGAGCCCAGGGCTGGGGCGGCAGGAGGTGTGGGGGGGCACTGCTGGGGGGAAAGGGTGGATCCCAGGGCTGGGGCGGCAGCGGGGTAGGGAGAGGGCACTGGTGCAGGGGGAGAGCCCAGCGCTGGGGCGGCAGGGGGGATACGTGGGGGGAGCCCAGGGCTGGAATGGGGGGCAGCCAAGATTTTTTTTGCTTGGGGAGGAAAAAACCTAGAGCCGGCCCTGCTCTGCATCCTCCCCATAGGCTTTTAAGGGAGGAGAGATATGGTGAGGACTAGGATTTATGTCTTGAGGACTAGGATTTAGGACCAGGGACATTTTGGTCTTGTTGCTTTCTCTGGTTTTGGAGGATTTAGTGGGGTTATTTTCGTATTTTAATGCATAATGTATGGAAAAGGCACCTACAGCCCTAGATAGGTGATTTTTTTTATGTCTGATTTGTATAAACCTACATAAATAGTATTCTTTTTAGGATTTTTCACCACACAGCAAGAATGCTACCCAGGTAAGCAATTATGAAGTCCCTGTGTGATCTGAAAAAGGAGGAAAGGAAAAAGTGAAGGGGAAATTTCCTGAATGAACCAAAAACATTTTCAGAAATTAAGCAGTTTGAAAAAAGATCCAAGATTGTATAGGTCTGACTTGCAGGACCCAAATTTACTCCATTTGGCAGATAAAAACAGATGACATTAACCTTAGCAGCTGCATAGAGTATATATTTTCACTATGGATAAACTGCTGTTGCACAATTTCTGTAACATAAGCGTCTCAAAATCCAATTAATTGATGGCAGATATGCAAGTAAGCATGAAACGCCATCTCTTTTCTTTTATTATCAAAATATATTTGTGATGACTAGGAAAACGTCACCCCTCTGCTTCGGATGGGAATTCTCTTATCTCCTTACAGTACCTTCAGGCTGTGTTCCTGTAAAGGATTTCTTGCTCCATCTGTAATTATTTCTCTGTGGAATGATATGGGATGGGTATTTTACGTATATTGGTGTCATAAAGATACAGGCTGAAGCTTTATGGCCTTTATGCTACATGTTTCTCTTCTGGGGATGAAGCAAGTGAAGATCTAGAGGACAACTCACTCTGCCCTTACAAGCATACAGCTGGCCAATCCTCAAATAGACAGCATGTGAGACAGATCTGAGAATTCTTGGTTAGAAAATACTGTCGCATGAACCAAATCCTCATAGCCTTAAATCTGTTTGGTAGAGCATAGTCCACAAGTGGTTTTCTTGACTATAGTAGGATTATTTGTGGAGTAAGGCATTATTCAATATGGACAAGACTACCAAAATCTGGCCTATGCTGGTAAGGCACATATCTGACCTCATAAAGAAAACTGCATACTGTACAAATGAAAATAGGTCTGTCTGGATGAACGTGAACCTAAGATTTTAGGTTTTCCCTTATTATGTATAAAATGAAGATAAAGATACAAATTGAATATTTGGTTTTAGGACTTAAAGAGAAAGGATGTAGGTGTTAGCCTACTACTCAGGGCTCAGTTCCTTGCTACATCACAGACTCCACATGTGCGGGCCAGCCATTTCATCGGTCTGTGCCTCATAACCCCATTTTACAGATGGGGAAAATAGCTGTGCCTTATCTCACAGAGGTGTTGTGAAGACATAGGCATTAAAGATTGTGAGGTGCTCAGATACTATGGTGATGGGCACAATAATAGTACCAAAGGTAGAAAGAATTTTGCATTTTGAGTTGAAATTATGTAAATAACATATGTAAAAGGTGATGCCTGTGGGGGTTTGATAACACATTTCTTACTTTCTACCAGTTTATAGATTGCTATAAATCTGAATATTCAAATCAAACTATTCTTACTTAAATCCCTCCAGAACCAATTTCTCTCTTTCTTCTCCCATCAAGGTCTACTTATGGAGTTCTGTATAGATGGGGTCTATTAAATAAATGGATTTAAGAAGTAAGTAAAGATCCAGAATAGGGTTGTACTCGTTTAAAATAAAGGTTGTTTTCTTTGTATTGTTGGTGACAAATATTTTTGCAAAACTTTTAACCTGATCAAATAAACAGGCAAAGGAACATACAGTGTAGTTATTTCTTCATAAATAGTGCAAAAAAGTGTGTAAGCATTTTTTCTTAATAAAGGAGCCTGCTGGGGGGAGGAGTAAGCTAAAAGGGTCATTACTGACAAGATGTAACTACTTTAAAAGATTTTTATGCAACATATTGTATTGCATGTAAAAATTGGTATGGTCCAAAGTATTTTACCATGGTAACAAATTAAGGTGGCATTGTCTTCATAAAAATAAGGTGGAACATCCGCTTGGCCTAGTTACCATAGTGACTGACATACAGTTCAATCCATTAAATTGTGTCTTGTGGTCATAAGCCATCAACCTGTGCTCAGCAAACTAGGGGAAGTGGTTAACATCCCTTCAGAATCCAGGCAATGATATCCCATTTAATGATTTAATAAATGTTGTAGATTTCCTCCTCCCATTCTTGAGAAGTAGATTAACAGAAGTGCATAGTGTCTGAAGTAAAAAAGGAGCTATATAAATAAGCAAGGCCCTTTCAGTCAAGTGAGGGTCAGTTTTGTCTGTCCATTTGGATCCATTTTACTTTGCATTAAACTGATAGACCTAAAACACCATAAGCTGTCTGAAAGATCCCAATTCACTTTAATGTCTCTTCTTTCCTTGCTTCCTGGGGAAAGCCGTCGCTCGAAAGAGTGACTTCCTGCCTCCTTTTCCCTGATGTGCCAAATCCCTGAAATTCACTTCTATCACAAAGCTCGATGTAACCATAATGAAAAGACATGCAAAACCAATCTGCCAAAGATAAGCAGGTCTTAATATATAGTACATATATGCACATTCCACACATGGAGCAGTGCAGTTCTCATCAGAAGCTCTGTGTTACTTGCTGGAACCTAACTATATAGGGATATTTCTCTGATCTTTCAGATAATTCATTTATCTCTTGCTTGACATGCTGTAGATGTCTTCACCCCAGTCACAGATGCAGCCGGAGATTTGAGGGTTTTGGAAATTATTTTATGGGCATAATTGTGTTGCTCTCTCTCAGTGAGCCTCACATTCATCAGAAATGCACTAACTCAGATTTCCAAGTGCAGATTCTCTCCCTACTCCCCTTTAATTCTCCTTGGCTCTCAATAGTGTTTTTACACAAGACTAATTTCATCTTGGTAAATCTGATAAAAGAATAAAAATACACATTTTTGGTAGAGATATAATGTTCATGTGGGCATCCAGCCATCCATTTCAGAAAGGCGCGGGGGGGGGGGGGGAAGATTCCGCAAGCTCTTTAGTTTTCCGTTTGTAGAATAACTTCTTGGCAGATGCTAGCTAATTGATATGCACATTTCCAAGGTCACTTTTTACCAGTGTAATAAATGTTTCTTTCTATTCCATTTTTGAATCCTTGTGTTTCCCTGATGCTGATATCTATGCTACCAGGATGGTGTTTGAAGCTTGAGGACAAGACTCAACCCTTTTTTCTAAAGCATTCTCCTTCCTTGAAATGGGTTTTTGTCCTCCTCAAAGTGAGTATGTTATAATGGCACATACAGTAGTTTCAGAGGTCAGGAGGCTGGAGTAAGGCTCCTGGGCTGGAAGGAAGCATGCATGCATGCAGCGTTTCCAGAAGGCTAAGTGGCTACAAAAGGTTGTGGCAAGCTGATGAGTGGAGATACTCCAATGAAAACAAAACACAAAAAGATGCATGGCATGTAGATTCACTCTTTGCTAGGTTTCTTGGATTTAAAGTGGCATATTTTTCAATGGCACTCACCTTTGACTTAACTCTACTCCCATTGTAGCCAGTGGTAAAATGCCTATTGACTTTAATGAGGGGAAAGTTAGACCAATGCTGAGTGCTTTTGAAAATTCCACCCAAAATCTCCTTATGTTCAGGCAAGATACACTCATGCACACAAATAACCAGTTCCATCCAGTGTTCAGGAGTTCTCACCCCTCAGACAATTTTCATAGCTCAGGCAGGACCAAGATTTGTTAGAAGAACAATCTAGCAGGAAGTCTACTCTATCTGGCACTCGGCTCCAGATTCCCCATTGATTGTGTTAGAACACTTCTCACTAGCTGGTACTACAGAAAAAGCACAGGGCTCCCCGATGTGATCATTACAAGAGGAACTTTTTGTTCATTTATTTTTTAAGTGGAGAAATATTCCCTCCTGAGTTTGTTTTCATTAGTGACAACTAGTGGTAGATGGAACTCAGGACTCCTGGCCAAACACTCTGCTCAGAGGCAGGCACTCCTAACTGGAGGGAATTTACCATTCTTTTGTTGTTGCTCTTTTTCAGCCATTCAAGGGTCAGAATGTCATCTGCTAGGCCACGGAATGCTGGCCTCCATGCCCACAATCCCCAAACTGCTGTTTTTACAAATACAGTGGGCCATACAAATAATAATAATGACATGTAAAATACCAAAGGTGGGTGGCAGCACCTAGAGGCCCCTCGCTCCGTTGTCCCAGGCACTGTACAAACATACAAGAGAGAGTCCCTGCCCCGAAAATCTTACAATCCAAGTATAAGGCTGTTGGCAACAGGAGGCTACAACAAAGTGATGGGATGCAGGGAGCATAAGAAAAAAATCACGGTAACAAAAAGCAGTGTACTGGTTTACAAGAAAGCACAGCTTCAGGATTCAAAAATCGGGTGAGGAAAAAGGGAAAGGAAAGCTGTCCCGATAGGCCATGATTCAGAAAATCATCCCTATTCAAATAAGTAATTAAGCACGAGATTAAGGCTTTGTCTACATTAGCAGCAGTATCATGTAGGGGATGTATAATAGCTACATGCAGCAGTGAAAGGCTCTGACGGGGGGAAAAGAGTGAGGAAAGGCTTCAATGTCAGTTTCAGCAGTCTTTCCCCTTTGCCTTTCCCCAGGGCCGGCATGCCGCAGGGGGCGCTCTGCAGCTCACTGGTCCCACGGCTCTGGTGGACCTCCTGCAGGCGTCCCTGTGGAGGGTCCGCTGGTTCTGCGGCTCCGGTGGAGCATCCACAGGCACGTCCCTGCAGGTGGTCCACCAGAGCCACCTGTCGCCCTCCCGGCAACCAGCAGAACGCCCCCCGCGGCATACCTCCCCAAGCACGCGCTTGGCGCGCTGGGTCCTGGAGCCAGCCCTGCCTTTCCCCCAACTCCGCCCAAGCCTCTCTCTCTGTGGCAGGGAAAGGCTCCAGCAGCAGGGAGTCAGCAGGACACTTAGTGTAGACAGGGGAGGCACTGCTTGGGCGCACAGAGATTCCTGTAGGGAACATACCCCAAGATTTTGGCATGGCTTTACTTGCCTAAGCAGTGCCTCATTGACTACTCACTTTATATGCATACCAGGGAAGACATGCCACATACGTACTCAGTACATCACAGTGAATGCGTGTGCAATATAGACGTATCCTAAGCGTTGTGCTGAATTAAGGACATACTGAATTTCATGATGTACAATATTCAGCATTTCACCAAAACCTTCAACGGTTCCTGCTGATCCTTTACAGAAAAAGTCCTATTGAATTTTATAAAAAATAACACTTCCCTGTTTTTTTAAACCATCTTCTAAAGTTGAACAGACACTTATATTCACTTCTCTAGAATTATATAGGATGGTTCAAAAAACATACAGGTTATCATCTATTAAATGCTTTAGGTTTGTAGACTGATTTCTATAGAAACTCTGGCTTAATCCTTATGAAATTTTGTAGCAGTTCTCTGTTAGGTGAGTTTGTAGATCCCAAAGGAAGTAATGTAGTGCATAGGTGACATTCAGGTGTTGTGCTAAACCTCAACGGAAAAAACAACAATCCTCATAGCAATTTCCCCTCCTTGACATTTCCTATCTTTTTCATCATCCCAAAATAATGAAGTTGCTCTTCAGGAAGCTAAGTAGACTGTTCTGCTAAAAACAAGATATCATCCTGTCATTGGAATTTATGGTTCCAATTAGGATACTTAAAACTATATATACACACACATTTTTATTATATATATCTCCAGTAAGGCTAATTTCCCTTGCATTATATTTTTACAAAGATCAGTGGGTGAAAGAAAACAAAATGTCGTTCTAAACTTTGGCAACGGCGAGTTCAAAACCCTTTAACAAGGAGCTACTCACAAAATAGTGACAATATTATTTGACAATAATTCCCTAATGCTGACACCTGCTTCCAGTTCCTGCTGCAATGCCAATTCACCTTTCCAGTGTTAAACACGTTTCCATCTACGGGCTGCCAAAAACCAGCATTTACTTTAGAACAGAAATGAACTCACTTTAACGTACAATGGAATTGCTTTTCCAATTCTGTGGGGGTGTTTCTTTACTTGAAAGAAAGCTACTGTATAAAAGACAAGGAAAGTATCTTTGATGTACATGTGGCATTTTTAATTAAAAGCTTTCTCTAACATATTCTGAATTTTACCGAGAAGTAGCAATTAAAGGATTATCAGTTACTTCAAACATGAATACTTTGGATGCTGCTCTTGCCTTGCTTTGTTAAGTTAATAATTATGTTTTAAGCTGCCTATTTTTAAAAAAATAAACTGTAGTTCAATATTAAGTTAGTGATGTGCAATCACAGAATTGCTTACAAAAGTTCTGCCTTCTGTACTGTAAGACAAGTTACAGCAGCTGGCTGAATAACATGGGGGGGGGGGGGGGAGAAGAATTGACGTTATGGGGGACAACAAAGGATACTGCCAGAGCCTTTGAGCCTGCCTCACCTCATATCGGGGGAAAGAGGCACACTCACAGGTGAGTTCCTTCCCCCACCCCTTCCCAGAGACCCCAGCAGCCAATCCCCTCCTTCAGACTGTGCTGCATTCGGCTCTCTCTAGGACCCAGCAGCCCTGCTCTTACATGCTCCACTGCTTCCCATCTGTCTAGCCTCCCAGCAGAGCAGTGCCCCCAGACCTAGTGGTGC
>NC_133770.1:181301931-181304833 GCF_003597395.2 Chelonoidis abingdonii | reverse complement strand
ATAGGTGGTGGCAGCTCTATCATTTCTAAGCTAGTAATTAAGCTTAGAGGGGTTCATGCAGGTACCCCATCTTTTGGATGCGATTCCCCACTCTGAACCTTAGCGTCCAAAAGATGGGGTACCTGCAAGTACCTTGTCTCGTGATTGGTCCTCTGGTCAGGTGTTCCAGGTTTACTGAGCTAGTTAACCCTTTACAGGTAAAAGAGACATTAACCCTTAACCATCTGTTTATGACAACACATGCAGAAAATTGCAAGAAATAATTAAAAAGACAACTCTACCTCCATTTTCAAGAATGGCTAATCATTTAATGTATTTATGCTCACACTTCTGTGAGGTAGAGAACTCCTATTAGTCCCATTTTCAAATGGGGAACTGAAGCACAGAGAGGCTAAATAATTTGCCCAAGATCACACAAGAAGTCTGTGGAAGAGCAGAGAATTTTCTCCTCCAGCAGCTATTTATTAGCACATGACTGGCCTGACCTCCAGAAAATTGTATTCTCCTGTTTCTGTGCTGACCATAGTTCTCCCCCGTACATAAAAAGTGAAAGGAATTAAAAATGCAAAGATCTTACGACAAAATTATCTTGCTGACATCACACATGCAGTCTTTTCTTTTTTTTTGCACTGTCAGGGTGTTAAGCACAGACCTTGGCATCAATATATATATTGTGTGTGCATTATGGGTGAGATAACACAATAGCAACAAAAATCAATAGGTAAGGCAAGTTTCATACCACAAAGAGGGCTCCTTTCACCAGGACTTCAATTTTTCCAGCTGAGTCTTCCAAAGCCTTGTTCTTTCTAAAATAAATGCTTCAACCAACTTAATACTTTACACTTTGCTGTGTGAGATACAAACCACCAATATCAAAGAAAATATCAGTGCTAGACAAACATAGCTCAGCATGCCCTACAGCAGTTCTAGTCATAGCTGGAAGACTAAGATATAGATGAAACCTGTTTCACGTGATCATTTGTATACGTGGGGTAGAGTATCAGTGCATTGATGACACAGTTTTCTCTCTCTGGCCTAGTGCACTCTGCATGTCGAGTCTCTACCCTGGAGGAACACTTGAAGGATATTGCCAGCTGGATGCTTCAGAGCTATTTCATTCTCAAACTCTGGAAGCCAGTAGTATTGCTGTTGGCTAGAGCAACAGTTAAGCAGCTATTTTGCTGTGACCACTGCTTTTTCATGCTAACCAGTTTTGTCTCATAGTTACCTTACACTGCTCCATATGTTATATCCACTTATTGTCTATTAGACTGTAAGCTCATTGAGGCAGGAACCATCTTTTTGTTCTGTGCTTGTACAGGGCTCAGCACAATGGGGTCCTGACCACGACTGGGGCTTCTAGGTGTTACCACAATACGAGTAATAAATAACTACACATACATTGTCTAAATCTAAAAGAATGAGGATCTCCTTTATCTTTACACAAACTACATACCACAATGCACTGCAAGTTTTTTATGCTAGCCTTGTAAGTCTCTGTATTACTTTTAATGCTAAGAGTAAACATGATAATGAAAGTGTTATTTTTCTGGGGCAGATGCAGAGAGAGCTGTTGGAAACACAGCTTTCTGCTAAGCTTGCTTTATTGTCCTGGCTGCAGAACTGAAACTAACATGAAGATGAGGCTTTGCACTGGGGGGGATGAGGGAGAGCACAGAACCCCTTAAACATTTAAAGGGACAGGACATCACATTCTTTAACCCACTTTAAAAAACTTTCCAAACACATATCTTATCGTTTACATGACTAACCTGAAACATGATGTAACCTGACCAAAAGTTGCCAGTGGACTACCACAGAATCTTAATATACAAAAGATTATTCTGCCCTGGAATAGCTACTCACTAACTAAACAATGTATACATTCAGTCACATAACTGGTTTTCACACTCTTTTGGGATAATGTGGTGATGGTGGTGTGGCAACATCTTGAACAATGGGAATAGCTGGAAGTAAGGAATCAGCTGGATCTGGTACCAAAGTTTCTTCCACCACGTTGTCAAAATTAGGAGTTGTAACAAAAGGTGGTTTGATGGGAAGAACAGAGAGTCCTACTGAAACGTCACTGGACTCCAGTACTAGTCAAGGCTGCAGTTGGTTCATATGTCATTTCCATAAAATACCATCTGATAGTTTTATCACAAACGAAACAGGTCCTATACATTTTATAAGTTCTCCAGGTACCCATTTCTTTCCAGACCATAGCTGCAAGTCCACACTAATTTTCCAACTTGAAAAGAATGATGATGAGTCTCATGCTGTTGATCAATTTGCACATCTTGGGATTTGGCTACATGTGAGGCAATATCAGGTCACAGCAGGTACCCAACTGGTATAGAATCATAGAATATCGGGGTTGGAAGGGACCTCAGGAGGTTAAAGGTATGAAAAGACTGCTTCAAGAAAAGAGTTGCAGGTGACTCCTGGGTAGTAACATGTAGTCTGTTCCTCTAGACAAGCAAGAAATAGTCCAATTTCTGCTAATGACTCAGAAAAAACTTCTTAGCTTTTAAGGCATGTTAAAGTGTTTGTACAAAGCATACTGTTAGTCTGTTTGTAGCAGAGTGGTAAGTGTATTGTATTGTGTAGTTTGTATGTGTGGAGGCTGCTAGGGGCAGTGTGCTGGGAGAGAAGCTGCGTCCTGTTTAGGGGGCAGGGCTTACCTGCTTAGGGGTCCTATAAAAGTAGCCAGCCAGCCAGGCAGCGGCATAGACAGCTGCAGCGGCACAGCAGCCAGCAAACAGAGCTGTAAACAGGGGAGTTTCAGAGGGAGTTTACAGGGGGAGGTTGCGGGGGAGACTAAGAGACCTAGGCAGAGGAACCAACAGGCTAGTTAAGGGAGTGGGTGGTGGTCTGCCAGTGTTCTGGTGCCTGTTGGGGG
>NC_133770.1:181285662-181297915 GCF_003597395.2 Chelonoidis abingdonii | reverse complement strand
GAGTCTTGCCCACATGCTCAGGGTTTAGCTGATCACCATATTTGGGGTCGGGAAGGAATTTTCCTCCAGGACAGATTGGCAGAGGCCCTGGAGGTTTTTCGCCTTCCTCTGCAGTGTGGAGCATGGGTCACTTGCTGGTGGATTCTCTGCAGCTTGAGGTCTTCAAATCACAATTTGAAGACTTCAGAACTCAGACATAGGTTAGGGGTTTGTTATAGAAGTGGATGGGTAGGATTCTGTGGCCTGCTTTGTGCAGGAGGTCAGACTAGATGATCCTATTGGTCCCTTCTGACCCTAAAGTCTATGAGTCTATGTGGCACATACCTGCTGAATTCAACTTGAAGCTAGGAACCTCTGAAATTCTTCAGAACAGAATTGAGGTCCATTGTCACTCACCAACTGTAACCATAAACCAAACTGTCTAAACAAAGTGTAAAGATGTTTAATGGTCTTAATTGCCATAATAGAAGTCATTTTGAAAACTTCTGGCCATTTTAAATCAGCGTCAACTATGACCAAAACTTCTAAAGGTCCTGGAAAATCCGCATGAATACAAGTCCAAGGAGTCTGAGCCCACGATCAACAGTGTAGACAAGATAGGCCAGGGTCTTGCTGAATTTGCTGATATGAAACAGCACTTCGCTTTCCTCTTAATGTCTTTGTCAATCACTGGCCACCAGACATGACTCCAGACTTTATCCTTCATCCGTACAATGCCAAGACACAACCATGATTCACAGATAATTCACATTGACGTGACTCAAATTGTGTAAACTGGGGATTCTTTTGATCCAGCACTGTGCCTTGTATTACCACCCCTTCACAAGAAAAAGCACATCATCCGTAGCTGTTTCTTTGTTAAGGTCTGTGCTGTTGACAAGAAACCTATCCATCAAACTGAGATAGAACACTTCACCTGAAATTTCTTTGGGTTGATGAGAAATTGGGCATGGCAGGTGTGACAGCCCATCAGCACTGCTTTGCTGAGTCCCTTTATGGAGCTGAATAGTATAGGAATGAACTGAAAGGAGCAATGTCCATTGTTTTATACGAGCAGAAGCTATTGATGAAATGTCACGTTTCAGTCCAAAAATTGAAAGTGACAGATGATGATCCATCAGCAAGGAAAAATGTCTACCATACAGGTAATATTCAAATTCCAAAGATAATGCTCAGAGTGTATCACTTTATTTGTGCATAGTTCTTCTCAAGAGTAGTGAATGTTTGTGATGAAAAGGCAATTGGTTTCTCCAGTCCATTAGGAAAAATGTGGGAAAGAGCTGCACTCGCTCCATATGGTGAAGCATCACAAGCCAAATGCAATGGTAGCAAAGCACCAAAATGTGTAGGAATTTCTGTTGGTGTCAATAGTTTCTTTTGCTTCCGTAAATGCACATTCACATTTCAGTCTATTTCCATTTTGTCTTTGCTCGTAACAGTTCACATAATTCCAATACCATCATCAGAATAAACAGAAATGTACCATAGTCGTTAAGTAGTGAATGTAAGTGTGATACATTCTCTGGTGGTGGCATTTGAAAAACTGCATTCTATTTTTCTGGCAATTTTCTTAAGTCTGTGGCATCACTTACATGTCCAAAGTATTCAACTGAATGTTTGAAAAACTCTCATTTGTCTCGATGTAGTCTCATTCCACGATCTTCCAAATGTTGCAGGACAGTATGCAAATTTTGAAGATGATTCTGTTGAACCTGTCCAATAACAAGGATGTCATCCAAATAGCACTGAACTCCATTCAGTCCCTGCCGAATCACATCCATGGCTTTCTGGACTAGAGCAGGTGCTGATGTGATACCAAAAGGCAACCTGTAACAAAATAAGCCTTTTTGTGTGTTGATTGTGAGATGGTGGACGGTGGAGAGGCAGTGGATACTGGTCTGCACATAAAACTGGGTTCAGTGTCACTTTGAAATTCCACAAATTCAGACTATGCTATCCTTCTTGATCACTGGTATGATGGCTGTAGCCCATTCACTGTGTGACACTAATGACAAGATTCTGATGTTCATTAAATGGTCCAAATCAGATTCCATCAGAGGCTTTGGAGCTTAAGGCACAACTCTGGGAGTGCAATATTTTGGCTGCCAGATTTAGCAGTGAGCTTCACCAACACATTGCTCACCTGTCCAAGTTCTTTTTCAAGAACTTTGGCATGTCTGTCCAGTATTCCTTGAATATTTTGAGGTGCTTTCATGATTGCCTTGATCTCGGTTCAATTCACTTTGAGTTTCTCAAGCCAAGATCTGCCAAATAATGGTGGATACTTCTCTTCAGTGACATAGGAGGGTAAAACAACTGATAGGCCCAAAAGGGATACTCCAAGTGAAAGTTCAACTAGAAGGACAAACTATTCCCTGGCTAAGGGTATGGCTACACTTGAAACTTCAAAGTGCTGCTGTGGCAGCGCTGCCGTGGCAGCGCTTTGAAGTGGGAGTGTGGTCGCAGCGCCAGCGCTGGGAGAGAGCTCTCCCAGCGCTGCGCGTACTCCACATCCTGATGGGGTTTAGCTTGCAGCACTGGGAGCCATGATCCCAGCGCTGCAGCACTGTTTACACTGGCGCTTTACAGTGCTCTATCTTGCAGCGCGCAGGGGGGTGTTTTTTCACACCCCTGAGGGAGAAAGTTGCAGCGCTGTAAAGCACCAGTGTAGCCAAGGCCTCAGTCTACAAAATCATGGAGGTTTCTTCCTGAGGAACTTGTGACAAAGTCTGGTGATAAGTAGAGGCAGAAAACAGCAGCCCCATTTCAAGTTCCATTCTTGTTGAAACTCCTTCAATCAAAGGTATGACCCAGATGCCATCTCTGACTCTAGCTTCTGATAACACATGTAGTGCTAGGTCTTTGTTAGTGTCACTAGTGCTCTTGTCTTTTTCTTCATTATGAATTCCCAACTTCGATCCTTTTTTAGGTTCGGTCTTCATATTTGTATTCCTGGATGTACAGTTAATGTGTTGCTGGTCATTGAACTGTGCAACAGGTCACAGCAATGTGTCCTTTCTTCTGGTATTTTCTGCAAATAAACTGACATGCCCACTAATCATTTTTAGACTGTAGTTTACATACAATAGCCCCACAGAAATTCCTTACGTCCCCATGGTATTCTGTCTCACCAATTCAGGAGGTAACTTCTTGGTTTACACTAAATTCCAGAGAATCCTTCTCTGTGGTTTCCATTGCAACTGCTACTTTCAACAGCCTTTTTGAATGCAAGCATTGTTAGTCAATAATGTCTTCCAGACTCTGCATAATCCAGAGAGTAACTGATCATGCAGGACATCATTTAATGGTTGTCCAAACTGACAATGTTCTGACAACTTCCTTAACGCAGCAACAAACTGTAGTACTGACTGTCCACTTCCCTGATGTCTCTGATGAAACCAATACCATTCTATCAGTGATAGAGTAGGAGAAAAATGTTCACGCATTGCTGCAGTAATTGTGGTATGCATGGCACTTCCAGGCACAGTTCGAGACCAGAGGTCATGCAGCAGTCTCTGTGCCTTTGGACCCATACTGTCAGCAAGGCTGAAACTTCTTGTCCATCTGGAATGATGTTGCAGTTTACAAATTGCTCAAAGCATTCAAGGTATACCATCCATGAGTCCCAGCTGTCATCGACTCACCAGCATTGCTTACAAAAAGTGCCATTTCTCTGTTCTCCCTTTAGACTTCACACCTCCTGGACACTGTCTGTTCCACAGGGATTTTTTTTTAACTGTGCACTATCTGTTTTTGATCATCCTCTGCTGGATGTGAGCTTATACCAGGGATGGGCAAACTGTTTTGGCCGAGGGCCACATCTGGGTAGGGAAATTGTATGCAGGGACAGGGCAGGGGATTGTGGTGCGGGAGGGAGTGCAGAGTGTGGGAGGGGGTGCAGTGTGCAGGAAGAGACTCAGGGCAAGGGTTTGGGACAAACGAGGGTGTGGGGTATATGAGGGGGCTCAGGAGGGGTGTGGAATGCAGGAGGAGGCTCAGGGAAGGGATGCAAACTGCGGGAGGGGGTTCAGGGCAGGGAGGAGGGGTGCAGGTTGCAGCAGGGGGCTGGGTTGAACAGGGATGCAGGGTGCAGCAGGGAGCTCAGGGCAGGGGTTCGGGGTGAAGGAAGGGTGTACGAGGGGGCTCAGGGCAGGGAGTTAGGGTGCAGGAGTTGTATGAGGTGCAGGCAAGGGGCTTAGGGCAGGAAGTTGGGGAGTGGGGTGTAGGAGGGATTCAAGCTCCGGCCCAGCACCACTTACCTAAAGTGGCTGCAGGGTGGCAGCGGCGTGCACCAGGGCCACGGCTCTGCTTGCCCTGTCCCCAGCCCCGCGCCACTCCAGGAAGCGCTGCGGCCCCTGAGGGGAGGGAGGAAGAGGGGAGGAGGGCTCCGTGTGCGCTACCCTTGCCATGCCTCCAGGTGCCTCCCTCGAAGCTCCCATTGGCCGCGGTTCCTCATTCCCAGCCAATGGGAGCTGTGGGGGTGGTGCCTGGAGGCAAAGGCAATGCATGTGGACCCTTCTGCCCCCACATCCGAGGGCTGCTTCTGAGAGCAGTGCGGGGTCCGCGGCACCACGAGAGGCAATCCCACGGGCCAGATCCAAAGCCCTGAGGGGCTGAATTCGTCCCACAGGCCATAGTTTCCCTACCCCCGGGTTATACATTGCTTTGACTGCGCTTGGGCTCCTTCTGCTGGCTATAGACTCTCAGTGCAGGCTCAGCTGTTTCTCTGCTTGCACATGGTCAGTCAATATGGCTGCCTATCTACACGCACTGCTTCATTTGTACACATCAGGACAGCAGCCTGTTCCTTTGTTCTATCTTTGTCTTCATCTCTAGCTGGCTGGTTCACACTGTCCCAGGAGCAGAACCAGCAGTCTGGCATCCTGTGCCACTAGATGAACTTTGGTCACCTTTTCGTAGTATTATTCGCTTACTACTTTTTCTTCTCATGAAGTCAATGGGAGCACTGGACACTTGTGGGATAGATGGCCCTCACCACCCACGTTATATTTCTGGAGCCAGCAGAGAAGGAAATAGACAGACAGACGTAGAGGGAGCTGATGGAAACACAACTGTCGGTTGTGCTTATTTTATTGTTCTGATCACAAAACTGAAGCTAATGAAAAGCGAGGCTTTGCATTGGGGTGGTGAGGAAAACACGTGTCCCTCTGAACATTTAAAGGAACAGGACATCACAGAAAGCCAGCTAATTGCACTGACTAGCACCAGACATAGTGTGAGCTCGGTGCTGTGCATGTTTCTCTGTACAGTTTTCATATTTTTGCACATCTCTCAGGTTACTTTGCAATTCAATCTTGAGCCAAACCACTCCCCATGACATCCTAGTTATAGGCCAGTTTTGAGCAGTGTCTGTACAGAAATGAGGACTATAATGAGACCATAGTTTTCTCTCCTTTTAACTCACGGCATTAGAGTGCAGATCTGAAGAGATAAAAGGCTACCATCCACTATATCATTTTTTAAAATCTGTTCTACGGTAGAGCCTAGAGGCATCAACCAAGATCAGGACCTTATTGTGGTAGGCACTGTACATACATAACATAAGAGACAGACCCTGCCCCAAAGAGGTTATGCTAAATAGTCAAGGCAGACAAATAGTGGATGAGAGGCAGTATCATCATCCTTTTGTTACAAACAGGGAACTCAGGCACTAGGAGACTAAATTACTTGCCCAAAGTCACATAGGAAGTTTGTGGTAAAGTCAGGAACTCAACCCATTTCTTCCAAGTCCCAAGCCAATGCCTTACTGATTGGACCATCTTTCCTGTTCTCTACTACTTACCCCAATCTCAATACTCCATAAAAACATTATGATATGAACTTTTAACACCTCACTTATTACCATAAGGTTCTATTTCCCACACAAGTAGTCCCACTAAGGTGAATAGGATTGTTCATGTCAGGAGGGGTTGTAGGTCAGGGCCTGTATACTGAGTAAGGCTAAAACATCAACACTACCCAATCTAGGATTACCAAAAATTAAAAAAAAAAATAAAAATCTTATCCCAAAAGACCCACAGTGCCATGGCATTTAGGAACAGTGTCCCCTTCTACTGACAGATCACTTGGCCAGAGACGGCAGAGACTGTGGTTTCAGTTTTCCCAGGAAGTGATCCATAAGCATCTAACACATCTATATTATTTTTGCTTCACTGGCTCTGTTTCCAAATGTAATCCAAATGAGTCTGTTCAAAAGGATGACACAGGAATGTAAAAAAAGGCTTATGAAATGCAATGTTAGAAGCAGAACTGGTCAGAACATTTTTTACCCACTTTCATAGAAGCCAAAACATTTTTGTGGAGATGAAAGGTTCATGGAAACAGGTATATCAGGAAGGCTTTTCGGGCCTAGGCAAAAAACAGAGGAATTCTAGAGCTGGGTGGTTATGTTAATTGGCCTGGAATTTGGGAACCAAGGTTGAAGTCCCTCCTTTGCCTGATTTGGAATGAAAAAATTCTGCTCTGATTCACATACACACACATTTTTTGCTGAAATATTCAAAATCTTTTGTTTTTATTCCAAGGAAACAAATTTCAAAATCTCAACAATTGCCTCAAAATGAAATCACCATCCTCCAGTCAGCTCTAGTTGTAAAGTCATCCTGATTTCCTATTGCCTGGGTCTTCTCAGATTGTAACCATCAAGGAATCCCTCATTTATGTTCTGGGAAAATTGAAAAATATCATGCCTTTCTCTCCGAGTTAATCTTGAAAGGCAGATTTCTACACCCCTTTCTTGGGAGTTCAATTGCTTATCAACAGTTTGCCAGATCTGCTGCCATCTTCAAATGAAAATATAAAAATTATTATCAACAATCACTTGACAAAAAATAATCCTAATGTAAAGAATTACAGACCAGAGACAAACCAAAAAAAAAGAAAAAAGTTGTGCTTTTTCCCCAGCATCAGTCATATAATTTATTAACCCTCACCATACACACTAATTTGGCAGCAATAAACTCAGAAGAGATACTGTATAAACCTAACACAATATATACTTGTGGTAGAATGTTATCATTTTGAACTACTAAAATCATAATTGTGTACAGTTGTTCAGATGCTTACATTTTTATTCATTAAAGTTAATGAGCAAATCTACGCAATGTACAGCAGTAAAAGTATACCTCAGTTAGCACTGAAGATGAGACACTGTCAGAAGATGAAGCATTGAAATAATTGGTATTTTAAACTAAAAATTAGCAGGACCAGACTGGAATTTAGAAATGAAAGGTAACATTTTGCAAAAAAAGCACTAAAGTCATTTAGCACCCTAAGTCCCACTGAAAGCCACTGAAATATAAAACTCAGTTAGGAAGTTTCGATGCCCTTGAAAATGTTGCCTGAAGTGGTTGAGCTACTAATAAAAAGATGACCAGGGTACACTCAATAGTTTATAAAAGATTAATAGATTAATAGATGATTAATAGATGTTAGAAGCAGGTTAAACAATAAGTAGAATGTTTCCTGGAAGGTTAGAAGTCAATCAGCAGAATGTATTTTAGATGGTTACAAGCCATGATTATAAGCAATCTATGACTTGTTGGACTCTAATAAAGAGTTATTCAATTGTTATAAATTGTCAATCAATTATTAACTCTTTATAAACTATTTTATAGATATATCACTAATATAAAATGTGACTGAAAAGATGCTAGTAGTGATCCTGGAAAGCATAGACTAGTGAACCTTACTTCAGTGTCAGGTGAAACAAAAATCAAAGGAGGAGCTATAAAAACCCAATGCTTCTGTGGAATTTTGGCTCTCAAATGCATTAGAATTACTTGAAGGAGTCACAATAATAGTGAATAAAATACAAGTAGCCCCAGAATATATAATATATTTGAACTTCCGAAAAGCTTTGCTGGAGTCCTTCACAAGAGGTTCAGGAAACTTTAGTACTCATAGATTAGAGGTAATGCTCCTTCATGATTTAGAAACTAGTTATGAATAAGAATAAATGGTCAATTTTTAAACTGAAAAAAGATGAGCAGTTGCGTGCCCCAAGTGTTTTTAATATATTAGTGTTTTTAATATATTTATTATGTGGAAAAGGAGGGGAGCATTAGAGTGTAAAGATCTGTGAACAACCCTAAATTATGTAGATCAGTCAAGACTAGAGAAGATGATGAGGAACTTTAGAAGGACTTAAAGCTAGGCAACTGGGCAATGTGATGGCAGAGGAAATTCAACATAGCCAAATGCAAGGATATGCACATTGGAAGGAAAATTTGAACTACTCATACACATGAACAAGTTTAAATTGGCTCTCTCCACTCAGGAAAAAACAGAGCACTGCAACTACTGAGGGGGAAAAAAAGCAGTGGACAGGTCAGTAAAAATATCCTATTAATAAGCAGCTGTGGTCAAAAAGGCAAACTCGATGCTAGGTTCTATTAAGAGAGAGATAATGAATAATACTGAAAATGTGATAATACAATTACATATTGATGATACTCCTTCTCCTTGAATATCAAACTCCTTTTTAGTCACTCCATCTGAAGGAGAATGCAGCAAAAACAGAAATATCCAGAGTAGGAGAACAGAAATTATTAGAGGCATGGAGAAATGTCCATAGTAGGAGCGACTGGAAAGGTTAGGACTATTTAGAGATTAAATGAACAAACAGTGACAAAATAGACATATGTAAAATAAAAAATGGTATAGAGAGCACTATTAGCAGGATAGGCCCAACCTATATCTTCTCCTTCACTTCACTGACAATAGTATCTGCTCCAAGGCCATTCGCCTTTTAGGGATCTCACTCTCTCCTATCAGCAAGTGATTGTTTCCAGGGGCGGCAGGTTTGTATAATTTTTGGTGGTGCCCAGAACAAGTCCAAGTCCCCCAGCACACATACACTTGCCTAAGGCTCTGGGAGGGAGTTTGGGTGTGTGGGGGGGTTTGAGGTGCAGGCTCTGGGAGGGAGTTTGGGTGCAGGAAGGGTGCAGGCTCTGGGAGGAAGTATGGGTGCAGGGTGCAGGGTCTGGACTGGGACAGGGGGTTGCGGTGCAGGACGGAGGTGAGGGAGAAGGGCTCTGTGAGAGAATTTGGGTGTGGGAGGGGTGCAAGCTCTGGAAGGGAGTTTGGGTGTGAGGTGAGGGCTCTGGACTGGGGCAGGGGGTTGGGGTTCAGGAGAGGGGTGCCATGCTTACCTCGGGCAGCAAGCCGCCTTAGCCCCACTGCACTGCTGGTGATGGCAGCAGTGGCCCCCGGGCCCTTTTAAATGGCCTGGAGGTGGCAGGCAGGGCTGAGAGATGCTCCGGGGGAGGCACATGGCGGGAAGGGGGCACAGGCAGGGCCTGGAGAGAGATCCAGCCCTGAACATTGGTAGAGCCGGGCCCCCAGACCCTGACTATTCCTGGAGCCCAGGCACCACAACGGGCCCATATAACTTACCACCCCTTTTTGTGCCTTGTCTATGGAGGGCCCTAGAGTGTGAAGCATCACTGATATGCATCACACTCCACTTCAACAAATAACAAAAACAACTCTAGATGTTTTCAGTTCAAATGTTTGGGGTTTTTATGACTATGGGTAGCCCAATATCATTGTTTTTGTAATGGATTCCCTTGTTTGTTTTTATCTTGGTAATTTTCTGACCATGATTTTAAAAACATATTTCTTATAGTTTAATTTGTATTATGTTGTGCAATGCCCTGGGCGCCCAGGCATGTATGGAATAACTTTATAAATAAAGTTATTTTATTATGATTATTAGAACCACATCCTCAAATCAACTTTCTGTTTTCATTCAGACAAACCTCCATCAAGTTTTGCCTGAGTAAATATGCTGTAAGGATGCTGACTCATAAAAATTATTATACAGAAAAAATGCTGGTCCTGATTTTCAGATCAACCCTCCATTTTTGTGGGCACAATTTTGAGCCTTCAATTAATTGCCAAGAAATGACATGTGTGTTGTGAGCACACAATTGAAAGAGCAATTCACGGCAGCCACAATTCATTGCAGGTGCAAAATTATGGCAGCCTCATTGGAGGCGGGGGAGGAGGGAGATAATCAGGTCCACACAGTAGATTCTCAAATAATTATCTTGTAACCCTAATATGTAAGTTACTCATCTCTATTTACATGGACTAAATAAGCATAATTGCAAAGGCTGTCATTTCAAAGTACTCTGCAGGGTTTAGAAGGTGATTTTATTTAAAGCCATTTGCATGGGTCACTGAATTAAATTGGTTTGCTGGCTTGACCTAGGGAAAAAACCCTTCTTTGCTTCTTTTCATTACTCAATAAATTATTTCAGGCTGTTCACAATACACAAATTACATGGCTTATTATTATATTCTGTGGCAACCTCAAAACCACAAGTGTTTACATGTGCGGCACACATACACTTCGGGGTTTTAATAGCTGGTTGACAAGAGATTAAAGGCAGAAATATGGCATTTTATTAAAGCAAACATATCAGTATGCCTACCATGATAAAATGATCTAGTTTTCTTCAGACACAAAAGTTTCTGTTGAGTGATACCTTTGAAATTCCTTGAGGGCACCCTATTATTCACTTTCCTCAGCAGAGAGCAGCTGCAAATGGTCTCCAATTTTCAAAGAGTATTGCCTGGTCATTCTTTATTGTCAAAATGAAGAAGAGCATAAAAGTTAAGTCAATAAAGTAATATGAAATGCTTAATATAAAAATTCAAGAATGAATGATTAACCATTAAAAACTTACAGTAGCTATTTCAGCCAGGAAAAAAAAATTAACATTTCCCCTGGAACCTATTAACACTCCTTGTAAACAATATTCTTTCTTGAAATATATGACCTTTCCTAATGTTTTCCATACACATGACATTTTTCTTATATCCACTTTACCTTCACTGATATGCAGTTGAATTCCTCAGAAGACGCTGTTCAGAGCCCCTTCTTCTGATCTACTGAAAAATGGGTTATTTTATTGCATTCTTCCCCATAAATACCCTTTATCTTCTGCTTTAGATTTTGAAACCTCTTCCAGTGTGAAAGTCACACAACCTGTTGTAGCTGCTGACATACCACCACCACTACAGCACTTGTCACGTGGTAAACACTGAATGATGTCATTTCTTTGACCCAGTTGTAGCTATATTTGTGTACACTAGGAGGAATAACGTGCTTTCTTCTGCAATCAACGGAACAGTAATTTTAAATCAAATTATCTGGGCTCCTTCATTTAATAAAATGCAGTTTTGACTCTCTGAATTTAGCATATATATCCAGAGGATCTGCAAAAGAGGAAGTGCCATCCAATCTTTTAGATAAGAACCATTCTCTGAGGTCAGGGTTCACTTTGGTCAGTGACTTTTTCTTCAGTGTTAAATGAAAAAAGGAGGCTCCACAAAAGTCTGATGGAATATGATTCCTAGTCAATGGGAAAAAGGACATGGAAATTATCTGAGGGTATGGCACAAATGACACTTTCAAGACTGCCAGATGTTTTGGGCTATTTGGTTTGAGCATCTGCTATAAGGTACACTTAGCCATGTTCATGGGGTCAATAGCTGGATGCTCTCAAGCTTCCATGCTGTATGTGTAGGCTTCAATGAGACCTCTAGTATTACTAGCGATTTGTAAAAGCAGCAGAGAATCCTGTGGCACCTTATAGACTAACAGACGTTTTGGAGCATTCACCCACGAAAGCTCATGCTCCAAAACGTCTGTTAGTCTATAAGGTGCCACAGGATTTTCTGCTGCTTTTACAGATCCAGACTAACACGGCTACCCCTCTGATAGTGATTTGTAGCTTGCTTGGAGCAACTACATTAAAAAGAGCCAAGATCTGGAATAAGTCAAGCAAACAAATACAGAAATAAAAGGTGTAGAACAGGTGAGCACATGTGATAGTGAAAGTTATGGCATGAGCCCTGAAAGGAGACAGACAGCAAAGGAAGACAAGACAAGGTGAGAGAGTTACAGGAGGAGATGGCTAGGTTGAGGAGCATCCATATCCATAAGCAATTCCTGGACAGTGTCCATGTGGAGACAGCTGAGGTAGCTGTCCCAGTTCACAGGACTGCTGACACACCACTGGTGGACACTGGCAGCTGGTTACTTCTGACAGCGGGCAGTGCTCCACCCCTGCTACGAACCCTCCCGCTGTGGTAATAGGTAACCGTTATGCTCTTCTTGATACAGGAGAGAAGGAATGACCCCCAACAGTAAAGGAGGAGAAGCCTCGTACCCCTAAGGCTGGGAGGTCTGCTGCCACCACTGAAAATAGGAAACGTAGGG
>NC_133770.1:181223193-181282349 GCF_003597395.2 Chelonoidis abingdonii | reverse complement strand
ACACTGGAATAAATTGCCTAGGGAGGTTGTGGAATCTCCATCTCTGGAGATATTTAAGAGTAGGTTAGATAAATGTCTATCAGGGATGGTCTAGACTGTATTTGGTCCTACCATGAAGGCAGGGGACTGGACTCAATGACCTCTCAAGGTCCCTTCCAGTCCTAGAGTCTATGAATCTATGAATCTATAAGTATGATAGCAAGGAATCGCTTGCCACTGAGCTGGATGCTGTGCCTTGTTGACAGGCCAAAAATTAGGCTCAATTTCTATATAACAAATGTATTTCTATAACTAAGCTGATGAAGTGAAAGGTAGTGAAGCCTGATGGTTGCAACTTACAAAAGACAAATGAGGGGGGGAAAACACTAAGTACTACATTTAAAATTACATTTGAACTAAGTAGCATGAAGTGCACATGTTCACAAGGTGAATCCCTTATTCTATCTCAGTGCAAATTTATTTTAATAATTATAAATCTAAGGTTTATAACTGATTTAAATTAGAAACAATACATCGCTAAAGCCCATAGTAACATATGAGAGCAAAAGCCAAATTTCACCCTTTAACAGAACAAAAGAAACAAGCTAAACTCAATTGTCACTGGGTTCACTCACCGCTAGGGATGCCTCCTCCTGGCCATTCTAGGGATTAGTTTCTTCCAAGTCCAAGGCCCCCTTCTGCTGCTCACTGTTCACCCTACTGCTGCTCTCTCTCGCTGTCTCTGCTACTCTGGGTGCTCCTTCTTCATGACTTGGCCCTCCGGCCAGGTCACCATCCATGTTTTCCCCTTTTGGGGTATCTAAGTCTTTCTTCACTAGCAATCTCTGGCAATCTTCCCATTCACTGTGGTGCCACTTCTCCAGTGGCTGACAAGGGAAACTGGGCCTGCCCTCTACTCCAGGTTCCAGCTCAGGGACCCTCTAATCAGCAGTCAAGTCTGCACCCTCCTGAACCTTACTACCTTTTCTCTGAGCCCTTTCCTTACCTTCTGGCTCTCTCTTACTCTCTGGGTTTGCCAGCCACCCACCTCCCTCCTCCCAAAGAGTGACTGCAGCCTACTTCTCTGCAGCCCTTTTCTGCTATCAGCTGGCTGGCTTTATAAAAGCCTGACCTGTTCCCACATGAGAGAGATTGTCCCTCTCACTTGCTATTGCGGTGCATCTCTCTCTCTCTCATACACACACCGGGTGTGTGTCTCTGTCTCTGTCTTTGTCTGTCCTCCCTCCTTTCCTGCTGCCTTGTACAGTAGAGTGAGAGAGTTAACCCTTGAGGGCTCAGCCAATTGCTAGTTCATCATTTAGCAGTAAGGGAGGAAATATCCCACCCTCTGACTCTTCCACCTCAACCAAGCTTCACAATCATCATCACTGTGTACCAGTATTAAATTGTTTGTTTAAAACTTGTACTCTGTGGATAGATAGATAGATAGATAGATAGATAGATAGGTTCTTTTGTCTGGTGAAAAATATTTCCCTGGAACCTAACCCCCACATTTACATTATTTCTTATGGAGAAATTGGATTTGCTTAACAGTTTCGCTTAAAGTCACATTTTTCAGGAACGCAACTACAACGTTAAGTGAGGAGTTACTGTATTATAAAAGTCCAGGAAAATGGCCTAACATTTTTTTTACAAAAATATTTTAAACAAACTAATCTTGATCTAGCAGTAGGAAGAGTAAGGGATGCAGAACTGGTCACAAAAGTCCCAATCCTGCAAAGGCTTACACATCTTTTTAACTTAATGCACTTTGAGAAGTCCCATTGAGGTCAGAGGAACTTCTCAGTGTGTAAAATTAAATATATGCATAAATATTTGCAGAACTGAGGCCAAAGAGAAGAGATTTATTTACTATGGGTCATTCCAGTCCCTACGATTACGCACTCAAGGAAGTCAAGAAGGATTTGACATCACGTGTAGAAGAATGCAGAGCAATGGAGAAGATAATCATCACCTCTGATTTACAAAAGTTGGTAGTGCTTTAGAGAAGGAGATTTTCAAAAACACAATGGGAAGTTAGGTGCCTGTGTATGTTTTGCCCTTTACACAACAAACATAATACAAAGGAAGCACACAAACACAATGGGCGTCCAAATAATTCTGTTTACTAACTATATACAACATGCAAGACCAAACCACATATATATACTGCTGCTACTACAGTGTTTTGACAGCTTCTCAAACAGAGAAGACAGTGAAGGCCACTAGAGAGCTCCCAAACTATTAAAAGAGATCCTACCCCATTCTTATACACTAAAAACTCCTCCCACTCTAGTGGGGACAGATTTTTTTTAAAGTTACAAATGCATAACTACCATTAAAGATACAACATGCTACAAACTAATTCTTTGTTCACACTACCAAGTTTTGTCACCAAAAAATGCCTTTTGGTGACAAAGCAGTGAGTGCATACACACTGCGATGCGACTTTTGTCGGGAAAAATGCCCGCTTTCGGTGACAAAATACTTCCACCCCTGAGAGACTCTTTTCTTTTCCCTTCCCTTTATTATCAACAAAGAACCAGTGTAGACACCACACCTGCTTTAATCACTTTATTTGACCTCCAGGAAGTGTCTCACAATGCCCAACCTGACCGCTCTGGTCAGCAGTTTGAACTCCACTGTCCTGAATCCAGATAAACAATAATATGCCCCTCCCCCTTGCAAGTCCCAGGACTTTTAAATTCCATTTCCTGCTTGCTGGCTCTGCATGGGGAAGTCTCATCATGTCTTCCCAGGTGACCATGGCTGCTATCACACCAAACACTCTCCCTCCTGGACCACCGCATAGCTATTGGATCTGATCAGTATATGGTAAGTGGAATCTGTACAGTCCCAGCTGCACTTGACCCATAGGAATTGGGATACCTATGGGCACATTTCTTGTGGCTTGTGTGATAAGGGCTATGATCGGGACATGATGCAGTGCAGATCAAAGATAAAGGAGCTGTGACAGGCGTACCACTCCCAAGGCAAGGGAGGCAAACTGTCGCTCTGGTGCGGCACCCAAGTCCTACTGTTTCTATAAGGAGCTGGACAGTATCCTTGATGGTGACCCCACCTCCAAAAGCCCCATGGATACTTTGGAGGGAACGGAGGCAGCAGAAAGAGGACCTAACCCAGAGGATGAAGTTATTGATGAACAAGTGGAGCTAGATGAGGATGTGGAGCTCCCGGCAGCATTGCCCAGTGAGGTAGGAAGCCAGGAACTTTTCTCCACTCCTGAGGTCCCTAGCCAGTCCCAGCAGTTGCTCTCTGGCGAGCAAGAAGCAGGAGATGAGATGCCTGCAGGAGATGGTAAGTTGCTGTGGCTTGTGTAGTTCGTAGGTGGGTTCAGGGCATAGAAATGTGAGAGGCTGGCTGTGTTTCTGTGAGCTGGACATTTCCCTGTGTGCCTAATTGGTACAGTGGAGCAGAGTGTTGATCCACAACAAGATCTCACGGGAATTCCTGACTGTGGAAAAGTGTGGGATAACTTTAGAATTATTTCCTGTTAAACTGCACAATAACCCCTTCAAAGACTGTATTTTCTTCTGTCCAGGTGCTTCTGTATGTTCTTCCCACCCTTAATACTCCCCATGTTTTGGGTGCTTGCAGAGATGTGTGCCTGGCAAGGGTCAGTGAGAATGTGATTGGTATGTTGCAAAAGGTGCATATAAATGAAATGTTTCAATGCTAGGCTTGAATTTAACAATCCCGCCTCCGTGCATTGTCCCCTGTGCTTCACCAGATATGGCCTTCAGGAACACCCCACCAACCCCTGCTGACTGTCTCTGCCAGATAAGAAAGATGCCAAGACACAGCAAAGAAGACATGTTCCAGAGGGTACTGCAGTGCTCCACTACAGAGAAAAGGGAACAAAAGGAGTGCTGGGAAGCCGAAAGACAGGATAGCAAAGAGAATCAAGCGTTTGCTAGGGATGCAACTGAGCAGATGATAAATGTAATGCAGGAGCAAACAGAAATGCTCAAGTCTTTAATAAGGCTGCCGAGTGAGCAGGTCTGGCCTTGACCTGCACTGCAACACATGCACAATTTTTTTTACCAGGCCCCTCACTCTACCTGCACATTCCTTTCCACTTTCTGGGACTCCTCAGTTTCCCCTTCACTCCACCCTCTCACACAACTTTCACAATGATAGCTGGACCTACATGCAGTTGTGAGGGTCTGCCCTTTCCCAGTCCCTCCTTTCCAATCAAGCATCTGTGTTTTGGTGAGTGTCACTGTGCTTTTTCTTGATCACTAAAGGCAAAGTTTTATAATGGTAAATCATCTTTATTTTGTTTTCTACAAATTCACATTGCAATCACTATGAGTACATGTACAGGCATTTTAATCATTTTCTTATTGGGATATGTCACCCCAATTGTCAACATAGCTTCCTAGGAAAAAAACATGGAATGCGCCATGGAAGCTACTCTAAGGAAGATAAACATTATTGCAGCTCATTGTCAAAGTGCTTCCTCAAAGCCTCTCTGATTTCAATTGATGCCCTCTGGGCTCCTCTGACAGCCCTGTTATCTGGCTGCTCAAACTCAGCAGCCAAGCGCTCTGCCTCAGCAGTCCACCCCTGAGCAAACATTTCACCCTTAGATTCAGAGAGACATTATGCAAAGTGCAGCACACACCTATGACCATGGGAATATTCTCCTCTTTAATGTCTAACCTGTCATAAAGGCAACACCAGCGCGCCTTTAATCTGCCAAAGGCACATTTAACTGTCAGCCGGCACCTACTCAGCCTGTTGTTGAAATGCTTCTTACAGCTGTCCTGGTGTCCCATGTAAGGTTTCATGAACCAGGACTGTAAGGGTTAAGCTGGGTCTCCCACGATCACTATGGGCATTTCCACATCCCTCACATTTAGCACAGTCCCAAGATGCACCGCAATCTGCTCCACCTTCCCACAACACCTAGCGACAGAAGGTGTCACCCTGCACTGTGGGATATATACCCACCGCGCATTGCTCACACTGTTGATAATGGTGCCCCCGATATGGATGTGGTGTGTCACCAGAGGGTGCTAGTGTGAACAAGCTTTTCCGATTTTTATTAAGTCAAATTTTGGGTGCCAATAAAAGTGTAGTTGACAAAACTTGGTTGTGTAGACAAAGCCTAAATCAGAGATGTAGATTACAACTTCTCTCTGGGTCATCACAAAGTATCTCAGTGTCTGCACTTTCTGGTGTAGCTATATCAGCAGCATCTTTCAGCTCTGTAGTGACAGGGTCACTTGTAGGAGAACTATAGACTTGTAGCAAACTGGTGCTATTACAAGTCACTGTCTGAAGCTGCATTGTAGGCTCAGTATTCTCAATAGGAGTTATTGGTGCAGAGCATCCCATGGAAACTATGCTCAAAAGCTGATTTATATGTCTTCCCTGTGATGTGTTCTATGCCACTTCTATCCAGTAAAAGAGAAAGAACCAGGTTGTGATGTATTCACTCCAGTTTTCCATGAATTTTCTCAGTAGTTTCTTACTAAATCTTATTCTCCCACATGAAACCTGTGCCTTTGGGTGTGACTATTTGATCAGGCTGTTTCTTAAGGATGTCCCTATGTAGATCCAACTTTAAGAAGGCCAGACAAGACCTTAAATTATATCCTATAAACATCATCACTGGTGTTTGATTTGTAGTGGCATATACTGCATTCCAAGAGGCCAATAGAAAATGCGCAATCTTGTATTATAAGCTACATTTATCCAGAGCTGTGGCACAGTTAACTTGCTTGAATGTCTGGATAAATCTTTCCACTAATCCATTTGTGGCAGGATGGTAAAGGGCTAATCTGACACATCTGACACCTTTTCTTATGACAAACAGTTGAAACACTTTGGACATGAATTTAGTTCCATTGTCACTTGCAATCTGTTGAAGAACTCGCATCTGTGTAAACAAGAGAGTTATCACCTCCACTGGCTGTACTGAATTAGTTGAATTCATATAGAATTACTTCAGGTTATTCAGAATGGGCATCTATTGTAATAAAAAACATACATCCTATAAATGGTCCAGCGTATTGTATTTGGATTTGTTGCCACAGAGCAACTGGCGATTCCCAAGGCTGCAAAGGATCATGTTTAGACATATGTTGTGCTTGCCGATAACCCTGACATTGTTTTGCTATTTGGTTTTGCAATATTTGCTGTGTTTCTTAAAGCCCCATGTCCTAGATTCATCTTAATACATGAAAATCCTAGATTTCACTAAGAAGTACATTTCTAATCCTGGCTGTTACAGAGCAAAACATGAAAATCTGAACCCTAAAGACTGAAAAACCAGAAATCAAATAAAAAGAACCCAAAATCTATTATTTCTTAAAATCTCATGATTTTTAAGCTAATCTCCTGATTTCAAGGGGACCTGACGTGTGATTTGTGAAAGCTGGTGGTTGGCTGAATGCTGCACGGCTGCTGACGCTGAATATATAATTTTGGGGGCAGGCCATAAATAAGAAATTCTCGTCCACTTTGTCCTCCAGATTCACTTACAAGGGGAAATTTTATGTTACTGATTTAAAAGAAATGAAATTTATTTTATGTCATTTTTTTGTGCCCTAAACAGGAGAGAGACAGAAACACAAATGGCAAAGGGTCTTGGAGCCATCCAACAGGACAATCTCAAATTTTCAGGTTCCCATTGCAGGCAGATATGGTGAAATAACATACAATGGAGCACTGGTCATACACAGAAAACTACTGTAAAAGCAATATACAGTTTATTATATAGAACTTGCTTACAGGGTCAATACAGTGGAAAGTAGTCAAGCCTGTCAATGATTCCCCTTTGCAGTCATTATTGTCACATTGCCTTGGCATTATTCTGAGACCCCGATCAACACCAGGCAGAACCTAAACATTGCTCCCCAAATGTCATTACTGTGGAGACTGAAAACTTCAATCTAGCCAAGAGAAATTTTTGGTTTATTTTAGTCTATGATTTAAATAATTAAGAAAGAATTAATATATGATTTCAAAACAGGCAATGATCTTTGGGATGCTTCTGGTTGAAAGGCATTATATTCATAGATTTGTCTGACCTTTTACATAATACAGGCCAAAGAACATCACTCAATAGTTTCTTATACTGATTATTATTATTTATATCAGAGTAGTAACAGACAGAAGACACTTTTAGATCATCCGATTCCTCCCATTGTCAGAGCAGCAAATGAGTCATAGGGCCTGATTCTCCAGGATTAACTCAACTGTACTCAATGGAGATGCACTGCTCCAAAACCCATGTGCAATCAGAATCAGGCCCCTAAGACAGAGGATGTATCGGAAGTTAAACTGACACTGAACTTGAGCTTAGCATATTGTCTGGCCAATAACCATGGCACGTTTTAGTAGGCCTTGCTACCAGAATGGTAGTACTGAGAAGAGAACAGCTGTAGAAAAGAGGACTCACAGGACAGCAGAATTAGGGTGTGTGATTTCTTCTTTTTTCCATCAGACTCATGAAGTGCAGAGGAAACTGTTTCTTATCATGAACATTCATTTCACAGTGATTTGTTTAAAAAAAAAAATCAGCTAGAGCAGTACTTATATAGCGTGACACCTGGATCACACATTGACACATTACATTACATTGCATCCCATCTTCTGAAATCATAAATGAAAAGTGTGGCCACACTCTGCAGTCTCTGAATTCTTTCAAGACAGCTCAGCAATCTCGGAGTGAAAGGTAGGATTAATTATTACAGGAGACTTCCCAGCATGCCTGTTCTAAATCAAATGCTGTCAAATAATTTTTAAGTTTCTTTGATCTGCACTCAATCTCTGTGTTACTTTGCTGACCTATAGCACAGACTCTCCAAGACTTCTACTCCTTTCTTTTTTTATTCTCTCTGCCCATAAACTTTTATTTTCCATTTTTATCATGTACGTGTTGGAATATAAAACAATAACTAGATCTGATAGTTTGGTCGGTTTTATTTTATAGATGTATGAAAAAAAAGCCCAGTAAGTATGTTAGGAACTTAGAAAGAAATGAGAAAAAGACAGGAAGTTAACTAATCTTGCAAGAGACAAAAATATGATGTTCTGGGCTGAGTAAGTATTCTCCCTCAGGTGGTTTATGGTTTATAAGAGACACATCACACAAACACTGTATCTGATGGTTTCTTACAATATCTTTTATAGGAGTAATGACTATAATTTAAAAAGCTGGTACGAGAAGAGACTTGAACAGCGAAGGAAAAAAGAGCAGAAATCTTAATGAAGATAAATACATAAGAGAAAGGGGAGAAGACACAGTAGAGGAGCAAGACAGAGAGAGAGAAAAGAGTGGGAGAACAAACATAGGAGATAAACAAAAGCATCCATAGTAAGTGGTAACAGATTAATTATCATTGCTATTGCAGTAGTGCCTAAGGACGCCAATCAAGGACCAATGTATGATTGTACTAGGCACTTTTGTATAAACAAACAAAAGACACAGTCCTTGCCCCAGAGAGCTCCTAATCTAAGACTTTGACAATATGTATCAGGTAAATAAACAAACAAATGGAGATAAAGGGAAAGAGGACAAGATAACAGTAAATACAGGTGGTTTTAGTTGTTACTGTATCCTTAATAGTCACAGGCAGCCATCAACTTAGTCAATGCCTACCTTTCATATAACTTTAAAGAAAAACGCAGAGACCTTTTAAGTCCTATGATGCACAGAAAGAAAAATATGCTTTTCTCATGCGGTTCCCAAAACAATTTATTGGATAGATGTGTTCTTAATTACTGGTCAAGGTCAATGTACCCAGGCAATATGATCAACGAGGCAGATCTTCCACTAACATAAATGGAGCTCTGACAATTTATGCCAGCTGGGAATCTGTCCCAATATTCCTCCAGTTATTGGTAGGCTAAATATTAAAACTGAATCTTGGTCAAAACTTACCATCTCTTTTTGGAATAGTGGAAAAAACTATTAAGAGATCTCTTTGCCCCTGGTATCTGATAACTTTCCAGATAAATATTGTAAACCAATTACAGAATGGGCAGCAGGCAAGTCAAAAAAGAGGTGTTTACACAAATGATAGGTAGTATCAAATGATTCACTACCTGGTATTGCTTTGCAAGGGAGAATCTGAACTACATGTTGAATGGAAAACCGCACTGTCATCGTTTTGAAAAGTCAATGGCTGAGTAAACTGAAGAAAGTGATGCTTCAAAATCACACGTGAAAAACAACACAAGGTAATTTAATATAAAGTTAACAAGGAAACTGATTTTTATATAAAACATGGGAAAATAAGAATATAAATCTGACTGCTGAGGTCAAGCCCTTACAGCAGAACTGGTTGGGTTCTAATGCACTACTTACCATAGTCTATGATAAAACTTTTATACTTGCCTCATGACTAAATCTTTTATGAAGGAATTTATCTATTTTTTTGGAAACCAAAGTAAACTATATTCACCAGGCTACTTTAGATTACTCTTATAATACTCAGATGCATCTAACAAAGTCAAAAAGGCACAATGTTCTCCAAGTCACCTTTTCCTACGAGTAGCCTTCTTTACCCTAGTTTCCTCTTCTATGTAATTTCCACCTGCAGTTTCTGTTGGTTGTGGTATTCTTCACTTCCCCCCTAGCATTTTGTGTAGCGCTGCTCTGCGGTGGTTAAAAGTGTTACTCCACTTGATTATCAGGTGGCTGTACTTCAGAGGTGAAGAGATCCCTGCGTACAAGCCTCCATCTGTAAGTAAACGTCAGTGTGGCTCTGCACTGGTGCCAGTTTCGACCCATAAGGAGTCAGCTGTAGGACTGTGGCCTTACTTAGTCTCTATTAAAATTACAGTATTATTCTTAGCTATTTTATACAGGGATGGACCTGAACCATCAATTTCAGTTCAGGATGTCAAATCCCCTCTAGAGTTTCCAGGGCTTTGGTTCACTTTATTATATAAAGAGAGAGGTTCTACTCACCTGGTTTCTATACCACTTTAAATTGATTGGCATCAGTGAAGTTATGGGAGTTTTACACAAGGTTGAGAGGAGAATTATGTTTTGTGTCTAGCTGCAAAAACCAGCTGCACAGAACCTGGTTTGGGGAGAGGGAGGCGAGGGTTCAAATATAATCTATGTACTATTTTGTATTGAAGACAGTAAATATTTAAAGCAACACATTTTACTCACAGTTATACCCAGGCAGGTCCACTGAAGTCATTGGGATTACAAAGATGCAAATGAGGACATAACTTGGTATCTAGTATGTTCTTCCCCAGGCCACTGTAAGGAAATGTTTGAGAGAGAAGCCTGCACATTAATCAGTTATGAGCAAACAATGCAAACCTGAATATAAACATTAGACATTATCTCTGCTCTCCTTTTAAGAGGCAAAATGTCCATCCATGCTGAACACTTCAACTTCCTTATTTACCAAAAGAAGAGGCAGTAGAATTTCATAGTTCCCTATCAAGGGTTTGACATCCTTTACTTATGTCAGAGAACATGCTGAGATTCTAGCAAATGAGTAACATACACACCAACACCAGCTGGTCTCAGACACCAACCCTATTTCCTTGCACATAAAAGGTTTTGTTCCTTCCCACTTGCCCTAGGTGAGGAAAAGTTATAGCTACCGCTGTAGCAATGAAGAGACTATTGTTCAACTTTGTGGTGTTGAAAACTGAACTGCCTAATGTGAAGCTACCCAACTTTATATTTTGTTTTCCATAGTTCTCTCTTTATACATTCAAATTGACAAATGCCCTTGTACAGAATTTTTAACCCTCCCCGCCTCTAATGCATCAGTATCTTGTTACATTGTCTTTGATTTCATTGTTTGCAATACTAGTATCAGCAGCATGGAATTGCCAAAGCACTAAACTGCCCAATTTTTCTTTAATTTCTCAGAAAATTGACAGCTTTATGAACTGTCTCTTTACCTATGCCCCATAAACATGTCAGGCTGTGGAAAACCATTCTAATTAAATCCCAGGGGGACTGCAATGGGAAGATTATAGCTTCTTGGCAGGTTATTAAAAAACAGTTGTTCATATATACACAAATATCTGTCCTGGAACCTAACATTTGACAGAACAGCCAAGGAATTAACCCCACTGGCAACTCCAAATCACATCTCTCCTCCCCCTCAGTGTCCCCCACCCAAAAATAAAAAAAAGGGGGGAAATAACTAAATTCTTTCAGGAGTTCTTATATCCTGCAGTGAATTTCTTTCAAAAAGTTGACAGATCTGAGGATCTGAGAGGGACTGGATTGAGGAATCATTAGAGGAGGTTTTGGAACAAATTGATAAATTTAACAGCAGTAAGTCACCAGGAACAGATGGTATATCGCCCAAGAGTTCTGAAGAAATTCAAATGTGAAATTGCAGGACTACTAACTGTCATCCGTAACCTATCATTTACATCAGCTTCTGTACCAGATGATTGGAGGATAGCTAATGTGACACCAGTTTTTAAAAAGGGCTCCAGAGGTGATCCCAGCAATTACAGGCCTGTAAGCCTGACTTCAGTACTGGGCAAACTGGTTGAAACTATAATAAAGAATAATATTGTCAGACATATAGCTGAACGTAATTTGTTGAGTAAAGTCAACATGGTTTTAGTAAAGGGAAATCATGCCTCACCAATCTACTAGAATTCTTTGAGGGAGTCAAGAAGTACATGGACCAAGGAGATCCAGTGGATATAGTATACTTAGATTTTCAGAAAGCCTGTGATAAGGTCCCTCACCAAAGGCTCTTATGCAAAGTAAACTGCCAAGGGATAAGAGGGAATGTGCTCTCATGGATTGGTAACTGGTTAAAAGATAGGAAACAAAGATTAGGTATAAATGGTCAGTTTTCAGAAGGAGAGAGGTAAATAGTGGTGTCCCCAGGGGTCTGTTCTGGGACCAGTCTGATTCAACATATTCATAAATCATCTGGGAAAAGGGGTAGACGGTGAGGTGGCAAAATTGACAGATGATACAAAATTACTAAAGACCCAGGCAGACTGCAAAAGGATCTCTCAAAACTGGGTGACTGGGCAACAAAATGGCAGATGAAATTTAGTGCTAATAAATGCAAAGTAATGCACATTGGAAAGCATAATCCCAACTATACATATAAAATAATGGGGTCTAAATTAGCTGTTACCACTCAAGAAAGAGATCTTGGAGTCACTGTGGATAGTTCTCTGAAAACATCCACTCAATGTGCAGCAGCAGTCAAAAAAGCAAACAGAATGCTGAGAATAATTAAGAAAGGGATAGATAATAGGACAGAAAATATCATGTTGCCTCTATATAAATCTGCATGCAGATGTGGTCACCCCATCTCAAAAAAGATACTGGAATTGGAAAAGGTTCAGAAAAGAGCAACAAAAATTATTAGGGGTATGTAATTTGCTTCTTTATGAGGAGAGATTAATAAGACTGGGACGTTTCAGCTTGGAAAAGAGACAGCTAAAGGGAGATATGATTGAGGTCTATAAAATCATGACTGGTATAGAGAAAGTATATAAGGAAGTGTTGTTTACTACTTCTCATAACACAAGAACTAGGGGTCACCAAATGAAATTAATAGGCAGCAGGTTTAAAACAAATAAAAGGAAGCATTTCTTCACACAATGCACAGTCAACCCATGGAACTTCTTGCCAGAGGATGTTGTGAAGGCCAAGACCATAACAGGGTTCAAAAAAGAACTGGGTAAATTCATAGATGATCGGTCCATCAATGGCTATTAGTCAGGACAGGCAGGGATGGCATCCCTGCCCTCTGTTTGCCATAAAGTGGGAATGAGCGATTGGGGATGGATCACTTGATGATTACCTGTTCTGTTCATTCCCTTTGGGGCAATTGACACTGGCCACTGTTGGAAGACAGGATATTGGGCTAGATGAACATTTGGCCTGACCCAATAGGGCCATTCTTATGTTGTTAATTCATACTGGCATCTGATTGTCACCTTTCATCCTTGATTACTGATATCTGATATAAAGGAAGGTATGAAATGTTTGCAAGGGCCACATACAGCATCTCATAACCTTGGAGTAAATGTAGGAGAGTTGGTCAAAAATATGAAGCATGCAGTCAGTGGACATTTCTTACCCCACACTTCCCTTCTGCAACCTGACCACCTAACTTCTAATAGTGAGGACTCTCTATATTAGACCACACAGCATAGCCATTAGAATAAAGCTTGTTCGACTAGTACCTCAACTTCAGAGGAAATGTACAATTCTGAGGATGGCCAGACCGTCATCTGAAACCAGTATTCAGAATTTAGAGGTTGGGGAATTTCTGTGAGACTTCATGCATTGATTTGGTCATAGGTGGGCTTCACAGAGGTACTTAGCTGCCTATATCCCAGATTCAGGTGCCTAAAGCCGCAGTTTTAGGCCTCACTGAGATGCACAAAACTCCTGCCAATCCCTGTAAGCACCTAACTCACTTAGCACCTAACTCACTTAGCACCTATGTTTTCAGGGTAAAAGTTCCCCCAACACCTAAGTTTCTGCCTCTGGGCATGTGCACTGCAGCCTCACTCTGGACAGCCAGACACCCATTTCCCACCTAGCCCCAGAACAATCCACAAACCAAGGAAAGATAGGATTTCACCTATCAGATCAGGTTCCATTCAAAATCCAGGGCAGCATGGGATGCCTCCGCCCATCTTATAACGTTTAGCTCAGTGGTTGGAGCCCTCACCTAGGGTGAAAGAGTGATTGAAACAGGGGGATTGGACTGTGGGTCTCCCACCTCATAGGTGAGTATCCTAAAACTACTGTTGCCAACCCTCCAGGATTGCCCTGAAGTCTCCAGGAATTAAAGATTAATTTTTAATTAAAGATTACGTCATGCGATGAAACCTCCAGGAATACGTCCAACCAAAATTGGCAACCCTACCTAACACCAGGCTACAGAGTCATTCTTACTCTCTCCCTGGCCAATGACTAATTATTTACCCACAAGTGAAGAAGCTTCCACATGAGAAACTGAGAGAGCCCTAGATCAGAACATCCCATAGGTAATTGGTTAGAGCATTCCCCTGAGAGGTGGGGAGCCCTGTTCAAATCCCTTCTTCTGGGTATTCCACACCCAGGTGAGTGCTCTAACCTCTGAGCTAAATGTTATAAGGCGGGCACCTCCACCACCGCCTCCAGCCATTTTGTATGGGGTGAGGCAGGCACCCAACAAGGCATTCACACATTTAACAGTGGAGGAACCTAATCCACCTGACTCCAGAAGAGGAGTTCCCAGCTGTGAATCACTATGCAGAGATAGGCACCTCACCGCAGCCTGGACTTAGGTACCTACATGCATGAGAGACGCCTGGCTTAGGACAGGAGCCTACACAACTAACTCATGGTTTGGATTGAAGTGCTGTTCCTATGATTTTCTAGGTGCCTAAAAGTTAGGCTGTGTGACGCTAAGTCCCTTTGTGAATCCAGGCCTGTGGGACTAGCATGTTGGTCTAGCAACTACAAGGAGAGCCACTATACCAGATGCTGTATATTCAGAATACCACCCAACTAATAACTGCACCTAGAAATTTCAAACATCAAATATGTTGATTCATAGTGGACAGCTTACAACTGAAAAATGCTTAATTTCTTAAATTCTCATTATCTCTTAGGATCCGCCAGCTCAGAGCAGGGCAGATATTCCCTGGGGGAATAGAAGATGCTAACATACCAAAAACTATCTAAGAACAAATCAGAAAAAACAACTAGCCTAACATTATGTATGTTCCTTAACAGGTAAAGGAGAATGGGTGGGTGAGGGTTCTATGATGGCTTTTGGAGGTAGAGGAGGAGGAAATGAAGAAAGTAAATAGGCAAGAACTTTTCTGCCCATAGTTGTAGCATGTCTAGATCTGCATCTGGTGTACAAACTCCCCAATGGCTTTACTTCTGGCTGCTATTCCATAGCTTGCAAGACATGACATGTAATATCTAGAGTGAATAGCTGCAGATGGAACACTGTTAAAGGAACAGAACACCTCCGCTCTTCCAAAAACTGTGACAGATTAAAGGCTTAACTCATGGGACTCGTAGGCACCATTCACAACGTAATTTGTGTGACCTAGAGCAAAACATTTCACCACTTTGTACCACAGTTTAAACCTCTTTATGGCTATAACAATATTTTCCTATCACACCAGGTGTGTTGCAACTTGTGGCTTTATTATTTAATATTTGAAAAACACTCTGAAATCTTTTAATGGAAGACTTTGAATAAATGCTAAATATTATCGAGACTTGCTTCCACTCGAACTCTACATTAACATGATTCCACTAATAGGATATATGAAAAATATCTGGTAATATCCATGTCCTCAGATCACTGACAGAGATGAACATGGTGACTTCACTGAGTAGACACAGAATTGGGCCCATATATAGGGAATCACAGGTTCAGGGCCTTGTGATGGCCTCTAAAAATAAGTTAATCAAGTCTGAGGTTACAATGAGCACCAGGCAGTTGCAATAAAAGACGCTTTAAAAGACAATTCCATTGCACTGTTTAATTTTTCATGTATTTCAATGCTCTTCAAATCTAGGTCACATCAAAGGTTTGTTCATTCAGTAAATAAAGAGTGCACACACACACACACACACACACACACAATGGACCCAAGCCACAAAGCCCAGTATCTAAAACTCAAACCTTTATAAATATTCATATATCTATCTATTAAGAATGAACCATAATTTCCAGTTACCCAACTCATGATGCCAATGAAAGTTTTGGACACTCAAGAGATATAGGACTGGTAAGCACTATATAAATGAGCTGAGTAATCAGTATAGACAATGTAAACAAAAAGTTACATTTTAGAAATAAATTTAAACTGCTAGTTGATTTTCAATTATTATAGCACTGTATTAGCAACTATTCAAAATATCACCTTTATTATTTATCTATAAAATTATAAATGGCTGTGATAGGTGACATCAGAAAGTTGACTGGGCTGCATCTATATAAAAATATATTAGGGAATAGTGACAAGTAGAGTCAACATGTTAGAATCTGAACTATAAGAAGGCCTTTTGGAATGGTGAATTTATTTTCTAAATCGCTTAGTAGTTTGACCAAATTGCCATTCTTGCCTTTGCTAGTGTAATATAAACATTGATTTCTTGTTCTTATTCTTGTAGTGAGAACATAAGGGAACTGACTATGTGAAAGACCAGCTATGAACAATTGTTTCATAGTAACTAAGGATACCTTCTCAATGTTAGGGACCTTTTCCCATTCCTTACTACTTTTGATTGTGCAGTTTCCCTTAACAGCTTGTCACCCATCTCACTGTCTAAGGAGCATGAGTAGGACTTCAGGGGAAAAGATGTGAAGGCTCTCTAGGCAATCAAGGAGAGATAAATTGGATGACTGTATTCCTACTAGAGAAAGAGACCGAGAAGTCCACAGTTCTGGTTTACAAAGCAAACAGGTAACAGATAAGAACAGAGGAGGGGAAGGCTGAGTGACTGCTTGCCAAGAGTTAGGCTTGGTTTTGCAGAAAACAAATGTTTTCAATTCATGCACCTGTTTATTCAAATCACCAAAGGTTGTTAAGTGGTTCAGATAAGAGGTGTTGGTTTTGTCCCTTATCTGCCACACTGCCAAGCCTTGGTTAGCAAACTAAGTCTTATACCAAGCCCAACATAATCTATATTAGCTGTGCTCTAATCAAGCTTTGGTATTTTTGGAGGGGTTGGGATTTTTTTTTTAAATGAAAAAGCAGGCCTGTTTCATATCCAAGTTCCATTTTATCCAAAACCTAAAGGCTTGTGGGAGTTCAAATAAAAGGTTTCATTTTTAAACCACCCACAATTCTGGGATGGGAAAGCCATGAAGTCCTAAAGTGGTGAACTACAAGGTTTCCTAATTATATCAAGCAGGTAATATGGAGACCCAAGAAAGAGCTAGAGAACAAGAAACCAGCTGTAGAGCTGGTTCCTCTCGATTCTCCAGTGCAGTACACCATGGAAACAAAGACCCATTCTCTTACCTTAGAGAATCACCCATCTCCAGTTTTTCTCTAGATCCAGGAACAATACAGCGCCTGCTTACTGCTGGGAAACACCCTTGTGAATCATCCCTGTCTTCTTGGCATACATCTAATTTATAGCCTCATGCAGCTCCACAGAATGGTAGAAATGACATACTGCAGTCTTCTATTAAAATAAATGGGAAACTGCAAAAAACATTTTTGGTTTGTTCCATTTGTTTGGTTTTTATTTTACAAAACAAACTAGTTAAATATGATAACAAAGAGGTGAAGATTCAGGTAATTCTTCCAAGAATTTAGGCTTTGTTTTCTGTAAAATCAAAAGTGGTTTCAATTTCGGCCACCCACAACGCTGGGATAGGGAAAATCCACTACCATAATCTACAAACTTCACCAAGAATTTACAGGTTGCAAGCTGCAGTTGCACAGATGCACACTTTTTTCAGGTGTTTTTGTTTGGTTGGTTGGTTGGTTTTTTTTTTTAATTTTGACCCCCAAAAATACAGTAAAAAAAACTTCTACCAATTCTACATCAGGTACTATATAGTATAGTATAATACCTGATATAGAACTGGTAGGAGTTTTTTACTGTATATATAGATGTAGATATAGGGCAGTTCATTGCCATTTGAATTTTTAATAAAAATTTATCTTAAAAATCTAAAGTTGAAAAATTTCAACTAGTTCTGATGATTTATATCTCAACTAGCAGACAATCCCATGAAAGATTTCACATGGGAGCGTGATCATGGACTACACTTTACTGGAGGCAATAAGGCAGGAGAGTGGCATAAAACACAAGCATAGCATAGTTAAAACAGCTATTGTCACAAAAATATAGACTCCTTATGTGATGAGCTATATGAGGACCCCCTGCCTAAAGGAGAGGAGACTGGAAGAGCCAAAAATGATTCAAGAGGGAAAGAATGTGGCTGAAGTACACAGGTCCTGTGTTTTCCTATTTGGAGTTCAAAATTAGGGCTGAACAGTAATTGGAGTTTCATAACCTGAGGGACCTTAGGCTTCCATGTCGATCATGTTTAATTAATATTATTTAGTAACTATTGATGATTAACTGCTGTGAAAGTTCCAAAATATTAGATTTGACCATTTGTAATGAACAAAAGTAACTAAACTCCCCCATGCATTGGTCATAAGCACATAGGAACCAGGCCCAACAAGACCCCATGAATTTAAAAAAAGCAGTGCCATACTGTTACCAACCCTATTGTGGGATGTCACTGTGAAAGATGTGGTACACCAGTCCTCTCTAGAAGTCCAGTAGTATGTACTGCATACCACAAGCTCAGAGGCAAGGGGTGGAGATGTTCTAAATGCTAGGCTTCAGTGGGATAGAACGTACCCTGACTTTGAGGAAGTAACAAAAATTAAAAGATGCAAACTCCCCAGGCATAATTATTTTTAAGAGCTCAAAACAGCAGTTCCTAACCCAGCCCCTAAGGGCAAGCCAGTAGCGAGGCAGAAGGATAACTGCACTTCACTGTCATCCCTGTGCACTGTCTTCCAACATTTAGGCTCTGCATCCACCTGCTGTGGCTACTGCTGGCAACAGCCTACAACAAGTTACATTTGCCTAGCTCAGTATTCCCAACCCAGCACCCAGGAATTAATTCCTTCTCTTGTACTCTGGAAATTATGAATTCCATTGCCGGCTGGAACAGTCCCTCTTCTGGCTAGATCCTTTCCCTGAAGCTCAGCTTGGGTGAAGGGCAGGTACCCAGCAATAAGTGAGTAGGTTGATCACACTAGATTCGTCCTGTGTAGAGAATAGCATGACACTGAACAATGGAAAGGCTCAAATGCCAAGTCTATGATCACCTAGAAGTGTATGTGCAGCTCAATGAAGAATTTTATGCACAAAAGGATTATATTGCTACCTGGTATAAACCAGGGGAATATCAGGGAAACAAAAGACAGAGAGGATCATTTCTTCCATTTCTTTCGTTTATATAGCAGGTTGCAAAACAGACATTTTACAGCATTACTGGCAGGATACAAACAGTAGCCATGAAAAATGAGCACATTTTAAAGTGTGTCCCCTTTATGTCCTTCATTTTGTCATTATGTGTCAAGAGAAAAGAACTCACATGTGGGTGTTCATCCTTAATGCCCACTTAGGCCAGATTTTGATCTCTTTTACAATAATGTAAGTCAGCAAACAGAGCTGTAAACAGAGGAGTCTGAGTGGGAGTTTTGAGGGAGGAGAAGGCATTTATAGAGGCTGGTAGGGGCAGTGTGCTGCGAGAGAAGCTGACCCCTGATTAGGGGGCAGGGCTTCTCTGATTAGGGGTCCTATACAGGTAGCCAGCCAGTCAGGCAGTGGCACAGGAGCCAGCAAACAGGGGAGTTTAGGGGGAAGGCTAGGAGAACCAGGCAGAGGAACAGACAGGCTAGTGAAGGGAGTGTGTGGTGCTCTGGCAGTGTTGTGGTGCTCACTGAGGGTTTGTTTTGCTGCAGGCGGTGATGTTTTGGTTTGGTTTGTGTTTTCCAGACTAATGGGACTTAGGTGGGAAAGTGACAGATATAGAGACCGCAATGGTAGTGACCCAAGCAGTGGAAGACACAGTGAAGATGAATGGATGTGGAAGCTGCAGCATGCACATGATCCTGGAGGGGGTACCTGAAAAGAGTTTTGTCTGCATGAAGTGTCGCCTGACTGAGCTGATGGAATTAAAAATCTGAGGATTGGCGATGCGGGTGGAAACTCTGGTTGAGTTTAGAAGGGAGTTTGAGCAGATGATGAAGCAAAGACATGAGGAGTCTGAAGGGAAAAGCTCAGACTTGCAGGTGGAAGCAGGACCAAAAAACTCTGAGGGGAGACTTCTGGGTGAGGAAAGTGGACAGTGGAAGCATGTGACTAAGAGAACCAGGCAGAGGAAAAGACAGGCCAATGAAGGAGAAATAGAGTTCAGAAACAGGTTTGCAGAGTTGGAAAATGAAGAAGGGGCACAGCAGGTGGTCACCGAAGGTGAGAGGGCAAGGAAGAAGAGAAGAGCAGCTAGTTCTATAAGAAAAGGGGAAGAGTCAATGGAGATAACAACACCAAATATGAGCCCCAGGAGAATACAAGATGGGTTGCACAGGATTGCAAAGGAGACTAGGAATCCAGAGGATTTGCAGCCAGAGGGAACAGGGGATAGACCGGAGAATCGCACCATCACCAAAACAAGGCAGGTCTACATGATTGGGGACTCCTTACTGAGAAGAATAGACAGGCTTGTAACTAGAGCTGATCCAGAGAACAGAAGGGAGTGCTGTCTGCCAGGTGCTAAGATACGGGATGTGGACCTGAGGCTGAAGAGGATCCTAACGGGAGCAGGAAAGAAGCCACTGATTGTCCTTCATGTGGGAACAAATAATACAGCTAGATTCTCGCTGGAACATATCAAGGTAGACTATGCCGGGCTGGGGAAGACATTTAAGGAATTCGAGGCTCAGGTGATCTTCAGTGGGATTCTGCCTGTTCCTAGAGAAGGACAACAAAGGTGTGACAAGATTATGATGATCAACAGATGGCTCAGACAGTGGTGCTATAAGGAGGGCTTTGGGATGTATGGCCACTGGGAGGCATTCATGGACAGAGGACTGTTCTCTCGGGATGGACTTCACCTGAGTAGGGAGGGAAATAGACTTCTGGGATGGAGGTTCATATAATTGATTAAGAGAGCTTTAAACTAGGAATTTGGGGGCGATGGCTGGGAGATGTCCAGGTAATCTCCATGCCAGAATTTAACCTTGAGAGGGAAGAAAACGAAGTAAGAAGGGATACAGCTGTGGGTAGGAGAATGGACATAAGGAGGAAGGGTGGTGTAAATACAAGTCTAATAGATGATACTGGTAGTAGAATGTCTGTGCCTAATCGGGTAAAGAATGTGAGAGAAGCCAAACAGGAAAAATTAAGATGTTTGTACACCAATGAGAGGAGCCTAGGTAACAAAATAGAGGAACTAAAGTTACTGGTGCAGGAAGTGAAATCAGATATTATAGGGATAACAGAAACATGGTGGAACAGTAGTCATGACTGGAGTACAGGTATCGAAGGCTATGTGCTGTTTAGGAAAGACAGAAATAAAGGCAAAGGTGGTGAAGTGGCATTGTATATCAATGATAAGGTAGACTATAAAGAAATAAGAAGTGATGGAATGGATAAGACAGTCTCTCTGGGGAAAAATCACATTGGGGAAGAAAGCTACTAGAGCCTCCCCTGAGATAGTGCTTGGGGTGTGCTACAGACCGTCGGGATCTGATTTGGATATGGATAGAGACCTCTTTAATGTTTTTAAAGAAGTAAATACTAATGGGAATTGAGTGATCATGGGAGACTTTAACTTCCCAGATATAGACTGGAGGACAACTGCTAGTAATGATAACAGGGCTCAGATTTTTCTGGATGCGATAGCTGATGGATTTCTTCACCAAGTAGTTGCTGAACCAACAAGAGGGGATGCCATTTTAGATTTGGTTTTGGTGAGTAGTGAGGACCTCATAGAAGAAATAATTGTAGGGGACAATCTTGGTTAGAGCGATTATGAGCTAATTCAGTTCAACTAAATGGAAGGATAAAAAAAATAGATCTGGGACTAGGGTTTTTTATTTCAAAAGGGCTAACTTTAAAAATTTAAGGAAATTAGTTAGGGATGTGGATTGGACTGAAGAACTTGTGGATGTAAAGGCAGAGGAAGCCTGGAATTACTTCAAGTCAAAGCTGCAGAAACTATCAAAAGCCTGCATCCCAAGAAAGGGGAAAAAATTCATAGGCAAGAGTTGTAGACCAAGCTGGATGAGCAAGCCTATCAGACAGGTGATTAAGAAAAAACAGAAAGCCTACAAGGAGTGGAAAATGGGGGGATCAGCAAGGAAAGCTACCTTATTGAGTCAGAACATGTAGGGATAAAGTGAGAAAGGCCAAAAGCCATGCAGACTTGGACCTTGCAATGGGAATTAAAACTAATAGTAAAAGATTTTATAGCCATATAAATAAGAAGAAAACAAAAAAAGAAGTGGGACTGCAAAACACTGAGGATGGAGTGGAGGTTAAGGATAATCTAGGCATGGCCCAATATCTAAACAAATACTTTGCCTCCGTCTTTAATGAGGAGCTTAGGGATAATGTCAGGATAACAAATGGGAATGAGGATATGGAGGTAGATAGTACCACATCCAAGGGAGAAGCCAAACTCCAACGTCTTAATGGGACTAAATCGGAAGGCCCAGATAATCTTCATCCAAGAATATTAAAGGAACTGGCACATGAAATTGCAAGCCCAATACAATAATTTTTAATAAATCTGTAAACTCAGGGATTGTACCATATGAGTGGAGAATTGCTAACATAGTTCCTATTTTTAAGAAAGGGAAAAAAAGTGATCCAGGTAACTATAGGCCTGTCAATTTGACATCTGTAGTATGAAAGGTCTTGGAAAAAAATTTGAAGAAGTAAGTAGTTAAGGACATTGAGGCCAATGGTAATTGGGACAAAATACAACATGGTTTTACAAAAGATAGATCATGCCAAACCAAGCTGATCTCCTTCTTTGGGAAGGTAACAGTTTTTAGACAAAGGAAATGCAATGGATCTAATTTACCTCAGTTTCAGTAAAGTATTTGATATGGTTCCACATGAGGAATTATTAGTTAAATTGGAAAAGATGGGGATCAATACGAAAATTGAAAGGTGGATAAGGAACCGGTTAAAGCGGAGACTACAACGGGTCATACTGAAAGGTGAACTGTCAGGCTGGAGGGAGGTTACTAGTGGAGTTCCTCAGGGATTGATTTTGGGGCCAATCTTATTTAATTTCTTTATTACTGATCTTGGCACAAAAAGTGGGAGTGTGCTAATAAAGTTTGTGGATGACACAAAGCTGGGAGTATTGCCAATACAGAGAAGGACTGGGACATCACACAGGAAGATCTGGATGACCTTGTAAACTGGAGTAATAGTAATAGGATGAAATTTAATAGTGAAAAGTGCAAGGTCATGCATTTAGGGATTAATAACAGGACTTTTTGTTATAAGCTGGGGACTCATCCATTAGAAGTAACAGAGGAGGAGAAGGACCTCGGAGTATTGGGTTGATCACAGGATGACTATGAGCCACCAAGGTGATATGGCCATGAAAAAAGCTAATGCAGTCTTGGGATGATTAGGCGAGGTATTTCCAGTAGAGATAAAGAGGTGTTCAGGGCCGTTCTTACCCATAGGCAAAGTAGGCAGCTGCGTAGGGCACCACAAAATTTGGGGCACCAAATTTTCTGGTGCTCTGTGCAGCTGCATGTTGCTCCAGACCCTGCTCCGGTTCTTCCCAGGGCCCCAGCCCTTGCTCCACCCCTGCCTTGTCCCCTGAAGATTGCAGCTAGGCCCAACCCTGCACTCACCGAATGGTAAGTGGAGCAACCCGGCCCCAGCCTGCTCCACTCCCCGGCTACCAGCTGCACTGCCAGTGAGTGCTGGGGGGCGGTTCCCCGTCCCCACAAGCCTGGGAGCCAGGGGAGCAAAGCAGGCTGGGGCCTCAGATCACCATGCAGGACGGGGGGGGCTGGCCACTTTCTGCGGGAAGTGGAGTTACCCAATCCCAGCCTGCTCTGCTCCCCTGGCTCCCAGGCTTGGAGGGAGGGGGGAATCGCCCTCCAGCACTTGCCAGTGGCATGGCTGGGAGCCAGGGGAGCAAAGCAGGCTGGGGCCAGGTCACTCCACTTCCCGCAGGAAGTGGCCAGCCTCCCTCCTGCCCGCGGAGGCCTGGGGCCAGCCCCTCAACTCTCCCCCATGGAGGCCTGGGGCCCCACCCCCAGAGGGGGGCTGCGTAGGGCATCAAAATAGCTAGGGATGGCCCTGGAGGTGTTAGTACCATTATACAAGGCACTGATGAGACCCCATCTGGAATACTGTATGCAGGTCTGGTCTCTCATGTTTAAGAAGGATGAATTCAAACTGAAACAGGTACAGAGAAGGGCTACTAGGATGATCCAAGAAATGGAAAATTTGTCTTATGAAAGGAGACTCAAAGAGCTCGGCTTGTTTAGCCTAACCAAAAGAAGGCTGAGGGGAGATATGATTGTTCTCTATAAATATATCAGAAGGATAAATATCAGGGTGAGAGAGGAATTATTGAAGCTCAATACCAATGTGGACACAAGAACAAATGGATATAAACTGACAATCAGGAAGTTTAGACTTGAAATTAGATGAAGGTTTCTAACCATCAGAGGACTGAAGGTCTGGAATAGCCTTCCAAGGGGAGCAGTGGGGACAAAAGACAAATCTGGCTTAAAGACTAAGCTTGATAAGTTTATGGAGGGGATGGTATGATGGGATAACCTAATTTTGGAAATTAATTGATCTTTGAATCTTTTGACTATTAGCAGTAAATATGCCCAATGGCCAGTGATGGAATGTTAGATCGGGTGGGATCTGAGTTACTACAGAGAATTCTTTCCTGGGTGTCTGGCTGATGAGTCTTGCCCACATGCTCAGGGTTTAGCTGATGGCCATATTTGGGGCCGGGAAGGAATTTTCCTCCAGGGCAGATTGGCAGAGGCCCTGGCGGATTTTCGCCTTCCTCTGCAGCGTGGGGCACGGGCCACTTGCTGGAGGATTCTTTGCACCTTTAAGTCTTTAAACCATGATTTGAGGACTTCAGTGGCTCGGACATAGCTTAGGGGTTTGTTGCTAGAGTGGATGGGTGAGATTCTGAGGCCTGCGTTGTGCAGGAGGTCAGACTAGATTATCATATTTGTCTCTTCTGACCTTCAAGGCGATGACTTTAAGTCTAGAGTAACTCCCTTGCAGTCCATGCAGTTAGTTTAGATTTACACCAGATTTGGTAAACAACATCTGAATGTGGCCTATATGTATTTTTTTGTCTTGTGTTACAGAATAAGTCTAACTTGATCAGGGATCAAACCATCCCTCAGTCAGACCCAGCACTGGGAAGAGGAGATATAAAGGTAGCACACAACAGCTTTTCCACCAGCTCTTGGGTCTTTTACTAAGGGGATTTCAGCAAGACCTGAGGGTCTAGCCCATTTCTTTATATTTTTATGTGGATCTTAAATTCTGTCAAAAGCGTATTCACCTCTGATAAATTGTAAATATACTGTAGACTCGCTCCATTTCCTAGGTGAGTTGCTGATTGTTAGTAATTTACACTCAAGGTATAGCAACAATTTGCCATTGGCTTGGGGAAAATTGCTTTGCTGCCTATGATTTATGGCTATGATTTGCCTAAGAGTTTTATGAGGCAGTTTTCTTTAACATGCCCTCCATGAAAAAAAATCCCAAGCAGTGAGAGTTCACAGTTACTTTCTATATCTTATTTCTTCTTCACCCAAATAACATCAGACGGTTACAATTTCATTTCTTTGACCCCCTTCTTAGGATACAATGTCTTTTTACTACAATGGCTGTGGTTTTCCATGTGTGTTATGACAGATGGACCTGATCCTGCTTCCAATGAGAGCAGGCCGCATAACAGCCGAACAATAAGGGTGAGTGCCTGGGGAGGAAGTGCCATAGCTTTCTGGCCTTGTTGAGCTAGCACGTTGAGCAAGATCCTTGAAATAGTTATTTGAATTTTTTGTTTCCCAAAAATCTGGTTTTTGCAAAGAAAAATTTTCTGCAGCCATTTTGATAACATTTTCAAGAAACCATTAAAGATGGAATTGTTTTGGTGAACAACAAAAAATGCTGACAGTGACAACAGCTTTTGGGGTGCCATTGCACTGGGCATTGCAAACATAAAAGAGAAGACCGTCTTTTCTCCATAGAGCTAACTACATGGGTTAACACTTCCAAAGTCAGTGCCAAATTTGCACTAAAAAAGTATGTTGGTGCAAATACTTGATCATTCAAAATGCACTTTCATATGTTTGAAATTGTTTTTGTGCTCAGAAAAATATTACTTGACCTAAACAATTGTTTTGCACATGTACATACTAAATTTTCAAGAATAGTAATGATTTCGTGTGACTCCATTTTTGAGTGATAAATTTAAATCATATTAAAGGAGCCTGATATTCAAAAGGTGGATGCTCGGCACTCCTGAAAACCAATTTGCTTCAAGGTGGCTCAAACTGGGAAACCTAAAATCACCAATCACTCTTGAAAATGTAGGTTGTGGAGTTTGCAGCTTATGTGCACATGTTGGGGCACCTTAGGCAGTGTGTGTTGAAAATTGGTTGGTCTTAGTTTTACTTTAGCATGTCACAGAGTGGAACAGTGTCATTTTCCAGGCTACTGGATAAATGAATGCTTTGGAGGATTTTTTTATACAGACCTGCTGTTCCAATTGGTTAAAACTGTGTTTTAAAATAGACTTATAACAGGATACTAGAGGAGTGGAAAGTAAGACAACAATGTAATCAGCAGTATTTTTATTTTGCTACTAAATGAGTCCAGAATAGTGAAATGACATAGAATTTTATATTTAATTCCTGTAATCCTTCCATCCATGAAAATCAACCATCAGAACAAATCACTATCTTTGAAACACAGGACTTTGCAGAATTAACATTCACATGTTCTCCCTACCCTGCTCCTTCACCACTGAGCTATAGATTCATTTCCAAGTCACTCTAAATATATGCATGTCCTTTGTTAGATCTCTGTACATTTCATACTCAGAAACAACTGAGATAGTGTATGCCCGCATGTGAGATTGTCTTTTCCCATTCCAGACTGGCTAGCCATTAAATTGAATATTTTCCTTTGTCATTACTATGGTGCACATGTAAAAACAAATCCGCATTCTCAATTTCATGGGAGGCTTGTAGAAGCAATAACACAACAACAAAATATAACAAGAGTGTGAATAGTGGATAGGGCACTGGCCAGCGGAGTGACGACACGTGGGGTCTATTCTCTCCTCTGTTTCACCTCCTAACCTTATTCTGTCTCAACTATTTAGCTTGTAAGCTTTTGGGAGAGGGGTTGTCACTTACTATGTGTATGTAGACGGGGGCTCCCATCTCAGTGCCTTTTAGCACTACTGTAATGCAAATAGATAGCAAATCAACAATGACAGTAAGAGTCCAGTTCAAATCCCATTGAAATCGATGGAAAGACTACCATTTACTGCAGTGGGTTTGGGTCAAATAGTGACCTATTCATGGGATTTGAGAGGGAATAGAGTGGTGGGAAATATTTCACATATGCAAAAAGGAGGAAATCTTTCCACATGTAACTTCATAATCATCACCTCTGAGCTTCAGCCCCCATCTTCCTTTCAGAACTCCATGGATCTTCTTTTCCATCCTTATTTATTCATGCAAAAAATTAGAAAAAATAAAAGAAAAAAGATGTGGTACAGGACAAAGTTTTCAAAAATCCATTAATTATATTGAATGTATAAAATATATCTACACCCTATATGATGAGTGATCAGTTCAAAGCACCTCTGAAGTTTTCAGTACTGTTCTGCTCAGCATCTCTTAGCCAAAAGATTTAAGGTTCAGATAGAAAGAAGGAAATTAACTTGGATTTTCACTGTTTTCTATATTTAACATAGACAAGTATATAATTACACAACTATACAATATCTGACAAAAGTCCCTCACCCTTTAAATGAGTAACACTTCAAGACTGCTAGGTCATCCATTTAATCATGATCCCCCTTATTTGTAGGTAAATGTACACATTTTCACTGTGGCAAAAGCACTGTTTCCCATTTTTGGCCCAATGTGCTTTCTCTGTGAAATCAGAATTTGCAACAATCACCTGCGGGGGTGCTCCAAATGCAATTCTACAGGTTAAAGATCATTTGGGCTCAGTAGCTGAACATCACAGGACATTGGTTGCCAGAGGTGAGTAGAAGTGCAGTACTTGAAAGCTCATATTGTTGCTGTGCATTAAAGTCACTCTTTTTATTATATTTGTTTCTTGCCATGAAGTGTAAGAGAGGTTAGCCATCCAGCATTCATCATAAAATAAGCTGGCTTTGTAATTTGTTCAGTGAAAAAAACTCTACTGCCACATAAACCAAGGAAAACTATGAGATTGGACTCCTCATACTGATTTGCCCAAGTATGTAATACTGTTTGGAGCACCAAGCCACATGGTAAAGCTATCTTTTCCTTTCACAGTTTTGGCAATCTGCTGTCAGCCAGAGTACTGATTTCTGAGCTGCTGTGCCAGACGTCAGTTACGGAAGTGGCAGTATAGTGGCTGAGAGATCAGTAAAACAGTCAGGCTAGGTATCTGCAAAAGAATTGAAGGATTCATCTCCAAATGGATCAGAGAGGTTAAATTTAAGAGAGTATTTAAAATGGAATAATCTTTCCTCCTTAAGAACAAATATAGATAAGCAGAGTTTATGGAATATAATACTACAGCTTCAAACAAGTTAGTACATTTGGCCCTGTATTTACTTGTATCATACACAGAGATGAAAGTAAGTCAGTAAGGTCCGGTATAGTGTACTGGTAAGAAAGTGGCCACCGGTACATAGCTGACCTTATCAGCAGAGCCACTGATGGAGAGGGAAAAAGGGGCAGTTTCCCCAGGGCCTGGCGATTTAAAAGGACCTGGGGCTTCTGGCCACTGCTACTGTGCCAGCAGTCAGAGCCCCAGGCCCTTTAAATTGCCACTGGAGTCCCAGGGCTCCCAGCCGCTACCACAGAAGCAGCCAGAGCCCAGGGCGGCGCAGGCCACGCAGTGCTGAGGGGCTGGCTGAGAGAGTCTGGCCCCAGCCCCGCCCCTTCAGCCTGAGGTTCCACCCCTTCCAGGGGCCCAGAGCCACCCCCACACCTTGCCCAGGACCCTGGTTGCCCTGTATGCTGGTAAGTCCATTAAGTTACTTTTGCCCCTGGTCATACAGCCAAGTAATCCTTATTTATATGAGTAGTTCCATTGATTTCAGTAAGACTTCCCTTATAATAAATAAATGCCAGTATTCTACCGTAAAAACCTCTTCTTGTTTACATTACTTTTACACCAGTGTAATTCTACTGACTGCAGTGAAATTACTACTGATTTCACTGGTGTGAGTGAAAGTTCAGGCATATTGTAATCCACTAGTGATTTGGGGTGATTACTATGGAATAGTCTAGTATTTTTCTAAGGGTACTTTCATGAGCAACAATTACTTGTATGATCATTTAACCAAAATCCCCAATACTGCAATGTTCTTTTGGAGTTCACAGAATAATACTGTCCCGTAAGTACAATAAATGAGTGAGAGTGTGTCCTGATGGGACTTGAGCTAATTTCAGCAGCTCTGACTATCAAATTTTCAATTTTCTTTTTTAATAATTCATAATCAGTGGTAATCCATAAATCATCCTAAGCTACCATCTATAAAACACAGCTTTCTGAAATATGCACGTAAACCAGTTCATTTTGAAATGTGCTTGAACTTTTTGTCATGAGCATCGGACTTAAAGCTTGTAATAAAACTGACAGCTAAATAAGAATAAACGGTTTAATGTTAACAAGAAATAGCGCTTTGCTGCTTCACCTTTGATGATAAAAATCACAAGTTTTCTTCTCCCCTGAAGTTAAATACAATGTTCTTCTGCATCAAATGCCTGGCACCTCTTTCTCCAGGACTACAGCAGCCCAAATGTAATTTGATCTAATTCATGAAAAGCACTTTGTGAGCGGATATTTATTGCCTGCAAGATAAATAGTCAAAATATATCAGATTTATGGCTGTCCTGGGAATATGGCATTATAGTTGTTTAGAGTGAACCTGTGAGTAAAATCATTGCAGAAAACAGTGGATTGGTCTATGCCTTAAGACTAAAAAAAAAATAATCACCAGACAAGATAACAGAAATGTAAAAAGGTGAAAGAATTATGGCTATACCATAGGCATTTAGAATAGTATCATAGCTCCAAATACATTACAGGTCTAGTAAGAAACTTTGATAAAACAGGCCCATGTAAATCAAGTGCCTGGAATTTACTTATAAAATTTTTATTTCATAGTTTTGTGAAAGAAAGAAAGAAAGCAAACAAGCAAGATCTTAGCCTTCGGGATAATTCTTTTCGACTCAGGTTCTTGTACTATGCACATCACTGGTTTCTGAGAGGTGAAGTGAAATAAGTGAAAGAGAATCCTTATTCTAGGTGCTGGCTGGTGAGTCTTGCCCACATGCTCAGGGCTTTAACTGATCGTCATATTTGGTGTTGGGAAGGAATTTTCCTACAGGGCAGATTGGCAGAAGCCCTGGAGGTTTTTCGCCTTCCTCTGCAGGATGGGGCATGGGTCACTTGCTGGAGGATTTTCTGCAGCTTGAGGTCTTCAAACCACAATTCGAGGACTTCAATAACTCAGAGATAGGTTAGGGGTTTGTTATAGAAGTGGATGGGTGAGATTCTGTGGCCTGCATTGTGCAGGAGGTCAGACTAGATGATCATAATGGTCCCTTCTGACCTTAAAGTCTATGCGTCTATGAGAAGCATTCTGTCACAAACAGGTGATATAGAAAGAAGGAATCTCTCAGTACCCAACTGAAATAATGAGTTGAACCTCATTTGCAAACTTAGATACTTTTGAACCATTTATCCAGCTGATATTTTGAAAATTAAATGATGCATTAATTTACTTAAATATTAAAATGAAAGAAATTTCACCACTTTCCACAGCGTGTAAAAGATATGGAGCATTGCCTGAAGTGGGTGGTGACTAACAAGTGACACACAGGAGCATGTGCATAGCTGTTACCACAGTCAAAAGGGGAAGACTGGAATCTCAAAGTACAAAAGACTTCAGCTAATGCCATACCCAACCAGTCTGCTAAAGTTTCTCTGAATGAGCTTCCCAAGACATAACACACACTGTCAATATTTTCCAAGCAACAGCTCACATCACATATTCAGATACCCTTATGCTGACCAGCCCGTTACTCCACAAGCAGTCCCATCTATTCAGCATGAGCAAGGCTATCAGAATTTAGCCCTAAATCAGTCACTTTAATGGACTCCAGAGGCAGCCTAGGCTAGTGTAATGTACCTAGAACTACTCAACTTTTTTGAGCAAAGAGCTTTTAAATTGAAAAACGTTTTTCAAAAACAATTTTTTTTTGTGAAAAATTGTGGACACTGTCAAATTTTGTTTGTTTTTTATTTAAATGTTATGCTTTTTCAGTCTTTTTTCAAAATGTTCATCAGATTATCAAAATGGTTATTGCAATCTTGCCTTTACCACAATTATAATGTTTTCAATAATATTCTCAAGAAAAATGTCAAGAATAGAATTTGTTTACAACTTTAGATTAAATATTTAAACTATGACATTTTAGAACACTTCAAAATGAAAGTAACTTGAAATTCCAAATTTTTCATAAAAATAAGTTTACATTTCTTGACCAGCAGAAATGCACATTGAGGAGGCTAGAGGAGATGCAAGTTCAACCCATACTTCCTGAAACAGCCTCAGACTACCTCTCGGTTTTTAGTTCAGGAAATCTGTGCTCTCCTCTTTCTGTCAGAAACTGTTGAACCCACATGAACCCAGGAATAGATTTTCTATGATAGCTGAACATGAGTAACCTATTATTCAAAAGAAGTTTAATTCACACATCATTACTGTCTAGCACAAATTCCCCTCACAAAAACTGCAAAAGCCTCCAAGATACCCTTTTTTCTTGACTTTACTACACAATGCTTATGGTGCTGGAGATTCTCAGAGGCAACATCTCATTTATAAGCAGAGCTTGGTGTCTTAACCCCACAAGACCTACACAATGATCAAACATTTATGACATTTGAAAAGATCAGTTAGTGACTGCATCTCAACCAGTCTTTCTTATTATACCTTCAGCACAGATATTTTCTCAGAGGTAACTGATTCCAGAACCACTGAGGAGCCCAAATTTATTCATCCAAGAGTCTCCTTTTAACAGTCTGATTTTAGCTTCAGCAGCCTGAGACTGAAGTAACTCTATTGAAATGAATGGAGTAACTGCAGATTTATAATCAGTATTACAGAGAGCAGAATAAGGTCCACCAGCTCTTAAATTATGAAAACTGTTAAATGAAGATCACCATTGCCAAGTGGTGTGGCAACTCTGAACCCATGGTAGCACAGATCCTCAACACATCCTTTAGGGAAGGAAATTTGCCATGTACCTTAAAGTTCATCATAACCTTGGAAGCATGTAAGAAACCATCACTCCAGCTACCACCCAGTATCTAATCTCCCATTCTTATGAAAGCTATATGAGAAGCACACTTATGGACATACACAAAAGACACCCTGATTATGTTCGGTTTCTGGACCACCCCTGCAGGACATGAAGCAGAGCATGGCAGGGCCCATGAGCTCCTGCCTCTCCTCAAGTCCATAAACAGATCAGAGACCTTTTTGCTGGTAAAACACCCTGTGCAATTTATTTACAATATTAGCTTCCTTCACCCTTATATAGATGCACCCCTACAGTTCTAGGGGCCCTCAGCTCCTGGGGCGGGAGGGAAGAGAGCTTCCTGTGCCTTTTGTATTAACAGGCTCATTAGCCTCTTAGTTCTCTTCAGCTCATCAATTAAGCACAGTTCTTCTTAATGAGCTCTGCTCTGGAGTAACTAATTAGAGTTCCAGGGACCAGAGTGCTGGCTCAGCTGCTGTTGACTCAGTGCTCAGTCACATAGAGACAGTATTGATATCACCGATGGATCTCCTGTAGGCCAAGGACTGGGGCCATCCATTCATACGGATGGTGGTAGACTTCTCCAACCATTTTACCAGGGACTCTTGCTGGTTGGCCTCAGAGCTGTGTCAGGAGTTAGTAGGATCATACTAAGTTGGCTTCAGCAAAGTATTGAATAGTACCTGCGTTACAACTGAGGAGCTCAAACTGCTGTTACTGATACAGTGTTTGAGATGTTAATGTGTGCTTCTGAACATTCCTGAATCACTGCACATAACGTTTGTCGATACCTAGACAAACATTTTATAAACGTATTATTCTCTCTAAGGGGATCTCCAGTGCATCCTGTCACTGTGTCTGTTTGGTTTGCATTATGAGCTCTGGAAGGATTGTCTGTATTTTGTGTCTTGTACAACATCAGTTACAATGTAAGTGCTTAACCAACAACCCTTTTAATAATAATTGACTGATTTCATGTAGGCCACCAAACAGCCATCAGATGATGTGGCTTATAGCCAGTACTTAGCTGGAATGGGTTTGAACTGGTAAAAATTACTAACACTTGGCCCATCTTTTTCACTCTCACCTCCAACGTATATTTTTCATTTGTTTTACATTTATTTTGTATGCATTTGTACTTTTGAGTAACTATAAAATGCGTAAAATCACCAATTATATTTTATGGACCTGATCTTGCTCCCATTAAAATGTATAGGGAAGATCCCATTGACTTCAGTGGGATCAAGAATGCCCAACAGTCATATGTACACAATATGTCTCACAGTTCTAATTGGTAATCAGAGTTTTATCGTAAAGATTGACAAGTGGGAAACAATCAGCAGCCATAGTTTACCGTGGAACATTTTTCTCTTTCCTTTTTTTTCTTGATCCACAAAATGTTCTTGCTATAGCAACACCTGTCGTGCATTCAGGCTCCAGCAGAACAGCTAAAGCTCAAACGAAGTGTTTGTTTTGAATTAAAGAAAAACTTCCTTGAACTATTCCCCATAAACAAAACAGCAGACATTAAAGGAAACTATGAATAATCTGCTTTGACTTGGAAAAGGGCATTGAGCAAGTGCCAAACAGATTTTCACTGATGTTTCAAACTGATTTGAAACAGGCTAGCTGCATTCAGGACTGGAGTTGGTGGACTGGTATCCAGTACTGTGAATTAAAATTGTATACCTAGGCCCCAATCCTGCAAGCTGCTCTAGATGGGAAATTCTCTGCACTTATATGGTACCTCATTGGTTTCAGTAAAGATCCACACAGATGCAGTGGTCTGCCTGAGGTGGGCAGTTTACAGAACTGGGGCCCTACTTTGTTCTACCACAAAAGCTTATACTAGCAACTGGGAACTCCAAAGACTGAACCTGCAAAGTGCTGTGCACTTCCTAAGTGTGCTCAGGAACCATTGAGCTCCACTGGGACTCAGCAGCTCTCAGGAGGGGACTGGCAGCTTGCAGAATCTGACCCTAAATAAGTGCTTATGGTTTTGTATAGAATGTGTATTACGTCCAGATTAGGAATGGGCAAAGTAGTGGGGATAAAATAAGAACCAGCCCAAAGTTCTGCCAAATTTGAATTGAAACCCAAATCTATAAAGTAAAGCTCAAAACTTTTTGATTAACTTTTCTTTTTAGAGATGTTGTCAGCCTAAATTAGGCCGAGAGAGATTTGACATGTAAACATGTTGCTCAAATTATGAAAGATAAATGAGATTAAGGCAATTGCCACTTTAATAATTAAAGCCCCAGTATTGTGAGCAAATCCATGCAGGCAGGCCTATGCTAGGTTGGAGTCCCGCTGATTTCAGTGGGTTCTACCAAGGAATACATTTTCCCAGGTGTGATGATAGGATCTGGGCCCTTAAGTTTAAGGAACCCAAGTATGGAATATTTTTGCTAGAATGTTCTATCTTCACAAGTATTCCTTTAATACATTTTCTTTTGTCTCTATCCTGATGTGAGGGCCAAGACATGAAGCAAACATAAACCACTGCACGAAAGGCTGCGCTTGAAGTATTTCTGACCAAACCAAATACAGGAAGTACTATCAGTCCGAAAAGAGACTGTTCCTTCACAATTTCCAAACCCATTTCAAACCCAAAACGATATGGAAAAGCTTCAGATAAGCATCCCAACTTTAGAATATTAATCCAAACTGAACACACCACAGGTTTTGGAGGCCAGCCCATCTCTAGAAGGAATAAGAGAAATTTCCATACTCAGAATCAAAGAGATTATGACTCCACAATCAAATAGCTAATGTTTGTTTATTTTATTTTCAAATTCCGTCTAACAGACTGTAAACCAGACCAATTAATTGTTCGATTCAGATGACTTTTCTTTTTAAAATGTTACACAAATGAAGGGGGGGGGGGAAATAATAAGCACAACCCAAACAAATCACATGCAAGATCCTACACTATAGGCCAAATTCTAGCCTTGTGACAACTTTACCCAAAACAGATGTGCCACTAACCTTATAAAAACAGCATAATTGTGAGCCCATATCCTGGCTGCTGCTGGTTTCATAAACAGCCTTCTGTGCAGATTATTCCTTCCAGGGGCAGAAGTAAGCTGCACCAAACAAAACAGAAGTATAAATGCACAATGACCATGAACATGATACCAGGAATCACTCCAGAATCTGCCTTACCCGCCTGGAGTGTTTGTGGAGTGTGAACTGCATCAATTTAATGGAAGTCCAGCACTGAGGATTCATTGTTGCACCCCATGGGTCTTCCCCAGACACTTTTTTTCATTTCACATGGAAGATGCCTAAATTTAGCCACAGAATTTTTTCCCCAAAGTATTAATATACGTTTATACTCTGCTTACTTTTCAAAGCGTCCAAACCTTTCTTTCCCAAGGCCTACTCATGTCTAGGGATTTGGTCATAGATTTTTAAAATGCTCCTCATTCCTGAATTAGCTGCTCTAAGAAAATGGGAAATTTGAAAAATGATGTGCAGGAAACACTTCTGAAAGGTTCAGTGAAACAAATGTTCATTACAGAGGTATCTGCAAAACATCAGAGGGGCAAGCCCTGGCCTTGTGCAACCACACACACAGACAGGTGCAGTGGGTCTTAGACATAACAAAACTAATGTTTCATTACATAGGCTAAGGGGCAGGATTTGAAAAGTCTACACAGGGGATAACCTAGCTGGGGGTCCTTGCCCCAAGCAATGGGGGAAGAAGTTGGCAATAGGGCGGTGAAGAAGCAGGGTGGCACCCATGGATCCATAACTACATACATCCACCAACCCCATTTCCCCATGGAAAAATAGTATAGCAGCATACTGCAGCCTGCCTGTCACATGCCCTGGAGGAAAACCACTGCCGTGGACTGACTATAGGATTTAGCCCATAAGAAAAATACCAGCAGTACCAAATATGGTGGATTTCACCAGTGCCTTGGACCATGTCTATATGAGTGAAGATTTGGATCTGATCAGACCCACAGTTTGCTCCTAGATAAAACAAAATAGGCTAGGGTGGCTTTCAAGCTGGCAAAGGGCGCTGAATAGCAATTGTCCTAGTGGACAATTGAAGAATAAATAGCATCATAATACTAAACGCACATAATAAGAATAATTGTGAATTTAGATGAGTAATTACTTGAAAATATACCTCTAACTCTGCTACTTGAGCTGTCTATATATATCTGTAAATAGTAAATAGATAAAATGCCAGTAGATGACAGTCAAAAATATGTAGCAGAGTTTCTAGGTTTTGTAGGACCAATACAATTTCTTGTTTTTGTGAACTGCCAATGGCTTCCTTTCTGTAGATCTTTGCATCATCTCTTAACAGCCCCCACCACCAAATAAATCTTAAGTAATGTGTACCATAATTCAGTGCATAGAAGTGATCATTTAAAACTAGGTCCTGTTCCCACTGAAGACAATAGCTAATCTCCCATCTACTTCTGTAGGAGCAGGATAGAACCCTAAATCTGTTCTTCAGGGGAGGAGGAATGAGTGGTATTACTGTCTACTGTCCATATTCAGAATATAAACTTCTGCCAAAGCTAAGCCTCAGTTGCATTCAGCTGTCAGTTTCAAGAACAAGCAAAACTTGGATATTTGTTTTTCCTATTCTGAATCTATTCAAAAGAGTTTCTCCAACCCAACTGCACATCTATTCAGCTGAGACAAACATAACCATCTTCCAGTGGCTGGGCTTGTCATTTCAGTCTTCTTGTTTTCCTTTCCTTCTTTTCTGTGAAGGCAAGAGGAGGGGTTAAGCTGGGATTGGTCTGAAGCAGGGAAGGTCAGAGGTTTCAGGTCTTCTTCAAATTGATTTAGGTATGCTGCATTTCACAGGAAAAGAATGTTTCATGCTGTCTCAAAGTGCCACAAACGCATAAGCTCGGTTCTCCTGAGTAACAAAGATTGTTGCTGAGCAGCTGTTCCTGAGGCACCAAGTGATGTAAAGGCTGATTGGCAGATTGCGTGGCTCTGAATAAATGAATAGCAGACACATGTACTACTTCTTTGCTCTGAGAAGGGCTTCGGTCTCATTTCAGGGAAAGCACTTTCAGAGCAGCACCTGTGGTTTCCTGGATCTTTCAAGAGCAGGAACCTGGCTGGATGACAATTCTTTGGCTCAGGGCTCACTTAATAAATGCTTCCAAGTCAAAAAGGCATTTTTATTTGGCTTGTTTCATGCAAAGTGGGTCCAAGGTTTTAATCTACACTCTAACACTGCCATCTACTGGCTACTCCGGCATCTTGAGCCTACCCCTGCTTGACAGAGAAAAGAACAGCCTGCTTTGACAGACAGGATGCTTGTGCTGTCACACACTGTTCAAATAGTTCATGCTCTCCTTCTAGAATCCTGACTTTCATATTAATAAGGACTGATAGCTCTAAGGTTGGCTGAAGCCAAATTCAATATGTTTCCTGTAATGTCATATGAAATGCATAAAGGACTAAACCATATTGTTTGACCTCATGTAAAAAAGGGAAAACAAAGTTACTGTCATTGCTTTGAAATGAGTAAAGTCTCCTAATAGTATCCAGAAGAAAGAAAATGATTTCTGCACAGCTGGCCGATTGTTACTGCTGCACTGTGTTAATCATGAAAACCATAACAAGACTTTGCTGAGGGGACCTGATTGCGATAGGGTAGCACTAGCACTTATGTCTAACCCTAATAAACCCTGGCAGCCCACATTGGTTTGAGTAAATAAATGGCCGAGAAAGGATTATTTTCAGTTAATGTCAAATGCATTTATTTAATGCTGACAAGCAGCATTTATTTTTTAAAGACACCTATTGATCCGTTATAGTAGAATGGTCATCCATTTCATTTATTCCTTGTGCTTTCTCATGTGTCTTAGATAATTTTTGCAAGACCATATTCCTGCAAGGTTAGATCATTTGGACCACTGCCAGTCCCACAAGATCTGCCTTAACTCTCCTGCTGCTAGACCCCCCAAAATGTCAGTTTGATTAGTGTTCCACTGAAACTGACAGAATATCAGCAGATATCAAAAATACGGAGAAGCTCGTTCGCTTTAGCCCTGAGTCTTAAAATAACAACATGGAAGACGACCATGCAGGTGTAATGAAATCAGAACAACAACCCACTGCCATACTCTGCTTTAGACTTTTGCACAGCTTCTAAGGGCCAGGGCTTAAAAAGAGCTTATGAATTAGAGTTGGGGGAATTTCCATGACTTCTAAATAGAATTTGGCTTGGCATGTGTGCACAGCCCCTTGTATTTGCTTTTCACGAACATTTGTATGAGGGAAGTTTTGTTCAGATGAATGTTCACAGGAAACAAATGTTGGGCCCATTGCCCAAATTTGGTTAATCACAAAACAAATATGTATTTCACAATGAAGCAAAATTCATTTTGGATGGAAGGAGAAGTTGTTTAAAGTCCCATTGCCCTTCAGGGTGAATTCTATTGAATAATAGTGAGTTCCTGTTTAAAAAAAAAAAAAGATTTTTTTTCCCAACAGGACAAAAGGAAGTTTTAAGGCTCCAAAACTATAGTTTATACGGGATCAGCCATCCAATCGGGTAATAGAAACAATACTGAGTAAACTGCATGACCAGTCACATAGCTTTAATAATGAATACTTGATGGAACAGTCACAGGGAACAATTTGAGAGTGGTTCACAAGCTGAAATCTAAGCATTCATCTAATTTCAAATAACACAAAAACTGGTGAAAAATGACAGTCCATTCATAGCTAATTTGCAAAGAAGGAAAAGGGCAAGTTTCACTGAATCAAATGTTCAGCCAGTCCTATTTTTAATCTTTGTAGATTTTCTCATGGTAGATAATAATGCTAGCAGTTATTTGAATGGTTTTTAGGGAGCAATTAAAAAGATCTGAAAAATTTAAATGTCTCACTATTATGAATTCATTTTCTTAGCCGCAGGAACATAGAAAATGTTACTGTTAGAATTCAGGATGAGATGGCAGATTGTCCCACATCTCCATACTGCAACATTCTTACACCTTTATCTGAAGTATCCGGTGCTGACCACTGTCAGAGACAGGATACTGGGCTAGATGGACATTGCGTCTGATCCTGTATGAGCAATTCCTATGTTGCTATATCAGATCTGACCAGCGTTCTATCTAGTCTGCTATTATCCTGTCTCTGTCACTGTCCAGTGCCAGCTATCCCAGAGAGAGGTGTGAAAAAGCCCGTAAAGTATCATTATGGAATATTTATTCCTAACCCATGCTAATTAGTGGTTCACTTAAGCCCTGAATCGTGAGTTTATATCCCTTCAGAAAAAATTAATCTAATGTAACTGTGAATATTATTGATATCCACATAAATGTCTAATCCTTCCTTGAATCTTATTGAGTACTTCACTTCAAAATCATCTTGTTGCAATAACTTCCACACGTTAAAAGCATGTAGTATAAACAACATTTCCTTTCTAGTGGTTTTAAAATTGTTGCTTTTAACTGTCAGTGACTATCCTCTTGTTTTTGTATTACCAGTAAGTGAAAGGGTAAATAGAAACACCCAATTTATCTTCTTTAGCCCATTCAACATGGTGTTATAGTGGGTCTGTGGCGGTGCAGGACATGCCACCATGGCACCTCTTGCTGGTTGGTCTGGAATTAGCTCAAGTCCTTCCACAGGGCACCCTCCTCCAGTGATGTCTCGCTCACCCTTACTCCTGCATTTCTGTCTTCACCACTCTGGGGCCTGCGTTGCTCCCCAGACCACAGCATCCTTTTCTGGGCACAGCCTTCCGGCTGTGCCCCACTCCACTGTCTCCCCTTTTCTGGGGAACCAGCAGTCTATAGTCCAGCCACTTGCCTTGGTGGCCTGCTGCAGTCACCAGTCTAGTCCCTTGCTCCAGGGGCAAACTGCAGTCTGTGTTGGCTACTCCCCCCAGGACCTTATCTTTCCTTCCTCCAGAGCCTCAGTCTGGCAGTGGTCAGCCAGAAGCTCCTTCTGCTCTGCTATTCTGCCCAGCACTGCTCTAGCCTCAGTGCTCCTAGTCAGCCAGTCCTTTTCCCTAACACGCAAGGGAGTGACTGCCCTCTGCTCTGTTGAGCAGCCATTTATATATAGCCCCTATTTTCCTAGTATTTTCACATGATGTCACAATGCCTTGAAAACTTCTATCTGGACATCTGAAACATCTCAGCTTTTCATTTCATCAAACAAAACATTTGAGTTTTTTTAAAACAAAATGTTTGTTCAGGATATATTGATACCTTGATATAAATTATTTTGTACAGCTTTGTTTCACTTTCATTGCACAGTTAGCACTTATTTCACTCTAGGTATTATCTAAGGCAGGGGTCAGCAACCTTTCAGAAGTGTTGTGCCGAGTCTTCATTTATTCACTCTAATTTAAGGTTTTCCGTGCCAGTAATGCATGTTAATGTTTTTAGAAGGTCTCTTTCCATAAGTCTATAATATATAACTAAACAATTGTTGTATGTACATTAAATAAGGGTTTTAAAATGTTTAAGAAGCTTCATTTAAAATTAAATTAAGATGTAGAGCCCCCCGGACTGGTGACCAGGACCTGGGCAGTGTGAGTGCTCGCGTGCCGCCTTCAGCACACGTGCCATAGGTTGCCTACCTCTGATCTAAGGCCATAGCTTGTCATTACTTAGGGCTTAAAACACGGCAGCGGCACAGCTGCACCATCGCAACTGCACGTCTGTTAGCACTTCAGTAAAGACACTATCTACCCCGGTGGAAGGGGTTCTCCCATTGGGGTAGGTAATCCACCTTTCTGAGAGGTGGTAGTTAGGGCAATTGGAGAATTCTCCTGTAAACTTAGCACTGCCTACACTGGGCGTTAGGTCAGTATAACGGCATAGCACAGAGGTGTGGATTTTTCACACCACATAACAACATAGTTATGCCAAACTAATTTCCTAGTGTAGATTAGGCCTTATCCAGGCAACACTGTTGCAATGTGATTTGACAAAGTGGATGAGCCAATCCAGTCAGAGCAAATTCCCTTTCTCTGATCCCTCAGCAAGTTGTGGAAGGAGTGGTGAACATCTGGAGGTCCCTTTGTTCACCCCTTCTCTCCTGTGGTTACCAGTACAATAGAGAGGAGGGAAGCAAGGTAGAAGAGGCATAGCTCAGCCTTTCTTTGATTTCTGACACTGCTTCAGGAGGAGCTTTTTCAATAAAAAGGGGAGATTTTTCAACCCTTAAAATGTTGCCAAAAAAGTGTCCTGTTGATTTTGAAAATCTGCTCATCTAAATACCACCACCGCTTATGTCAGCACTCCATTTGGCTCAGAGGCTTCCATGGAAGTTGATTTTACTTACATTAGATAGAATTTGGTCCTGTCTTTGTGAACGGCAGAGTAGTCTTTCAATCACTCTTTAAAATGAACATGAAGCTAAGAAGAGCTCTGTGTCACTTGAAAGCTTGTCTCTCTCACCAACAGAAATCTGTCCAGTAAGAGATATTACCTGACCCACCTTGACTCTCTAATGAAGCTAACAGTCTTTTGTGAACATTAGTAGAAGTGATTTCATTTGACTGCCTCATTGTGAAAACAAGAGTATTCTATTTGCTTTATTGATTTTAAGAAAAATATAATATTTAAAAAACCCAGACTGTATATCATTTCAAGAAACAAGGACATATAGTGTATACTACTTCACTAAAGCCAACATTTCTCTACTCAATAGATATGGCACTTTAAACTCTATACATGGTACATGAGAACTCAGTACCACATGTCTCTTAGTAAAATTATTATCCAGTGCTAAGATTTTCAAGGGTATAATTTTATCTGCGTTGCTGCTCTTAGCAGTAGATCATAAAATCAAACCATAGCCTTGTGGAATATTGTTCATAGAAAAGAAGTAGTTTGATGATCTTGGCGGAATAATGTTTCTCTAGATATAATCAGACACTTAGTTCATCGATACAATACGTAGGTATGTGGCCCAGTTCTGAAGTCAGTGGGAGGCTTTCTACTGTATGGAGTATGCAGTTGGAACAGTATGGTAGATTGTTGTATACATACCATGCACTGTGGATCTCATTCTGCTCTCACTTACACTAATGAAGAACACTGATAATAATCAGTGGAGTTGCTTCCAGTTCATAATGTTGCCAACTGTTGAGATTTTATCAGGAGTTTCACAGTGCTGGATGTTTTTCCTAAAGCCACAGCTCCTGGAGTCATAAGAAACTCAGCTTTCATTTTTAAAAAAGAAAGATTCTAGACTTCATGGTTGTGGAGGCAACCCGATCCAAATGTACCCTAAAGACGCAAAAACCAGAAGGCAAAGGAAACCCTACTTGCCACACACACACAATGTATTATTTTTTAAAATCTCATGTTTTTAATCCAGTTTCATGATTTTTTAATATAAAGAGTTAGCAACACTGCTGATCTAACTGAAAACATAATCTGGAAAGGCAGAGTCTTTTTCTTTTTTAATGTGATATCCAATATAAAAAAAGAGAAGATAAAGATACGGAAAGCTTTGTCTTCAGATTGCTACTATAAACTGACTGGTGTAATCTAAAACTAAATGTATAATACCAACAAAATGAAATCATACTACTTGACAAAATACAACTTGTTCAACACAAAACATATGTTTAGCCATTGTAGTGTTGTGTCTGAGATCTAAGAATTTAAGATACTGAAAATAACGTACTGTATTTTTAGTCTGTTTCAATTACACTTTTATAATGCCAGAATAATGGTGAGAGTCAATTTTATCACTATTAAAACTTAGTTAACATATTAAATAACCATCACACCCTAATTAAACCTGTTAAAAGAAATGTCCAATACTTTGTTCTATTTCTTTTTTTTAAACTTGTAATGAAACAACAGACAACATCAGTACAGTTATTATTTGTTTCAAATACACTGCTATATTGTGGACTGAATAATAAACGTGATTTTTATCTGTTTTGTCTGTTTTTTATTTAAGAACATGCAGACGTTAGACAATAAGAAAATAAAAATAATAGTAAGTTTTATGAGAATAATTCCAAATTTATGCAATGCAATCTGGAAGCAAAGATTTAAAAAAAAATAGGTGGTATCATTTATATATTGGTCTAGCAACCACTTTTTATAATCTATGGCAGTATTGTAAAGCTGGACTTGAAATGTCTTTCCACTTACTCATTCTCTTGAAAAGTGTGTTAAATTTTTTTTACAAGGATGCACAACTGAAAATTCATTGGAGGAAGAAATAGGTTTGATATTATTTCACTGATAGAGATAATTATAGAACAGATTTGTAAGCAGCAGTTTTCTGTTTGTGCCCACATCTTGAAATATGTGTGTGTCACGTGGTATGCACTCATTTGGAGGCGGGGTGGGGATGTGGTACCACTGCGGTTACAGTCTACCATATTGTCCCCAGACGGAAAACAACACCGCCCTGAGGCCAGAGCCAATATGGCGGCTCTTTGAGTCAGGGCAATGCTGCCTAATGGCCAGAGTCAATACTGTGGCCCTTGCATTCAGAGCGGCATGGCCTCATGGTTGGAATGAATTACAGAGGCCCTTGTGTTCAGGGCAGTGTGGCCTAGCAGCCAGAGTCAACATAATAGCCCTCAGACACAGGGCAGTGCAGTCTAGTGGCCAGTACCCAAGGGGCTGCCACAAGGGTGATGGCGGGCCAGGTAGGAGGGCCTGAGCCTGCCCAACTCCACCAGACCCCAACCCAGGGTCCTAACAGTGGCGGGGGGTCTGCCACTAGGTCAGCGGGGAATCCCACCAAAACATGCTGACCTCCCACAGATGGGAGATACCACTCACTCACCCTCCCTGAGTCACTTCCAACCACTCTTCCCGAAGCTGTACTCCATGCGGCATCAGGATCTCCAGGCTCCTCAGCACAGGTAATTCCCTGGGGCTCCGTTGGCCACAGAACTCTAGTCCTATTCTCAGGATATCCAGCTGTTGCAGGCAAGGGCTATGGCAGCTCTTCAGTTGCAGCCTCCTCCAAAGGTCCTTCCTCTCCAGTGGTCAGCCTACTGTGAACTGGGCTGCTCCATTTTATACTGAGGCAGCAATTGGAGGATGCCCAGCATGGTCGGGGGCAGGACTTCTGCCATCCAGAGTATGGGGTTAACCCTCTTCTGCCCAGTGGGGCGGTATATACACCTCATCACAGGGTGCTTTAGACCTCTAGTTTCCTTTTTAGTGGGTACTATATCTGGACCTGATCTGTAGCCTAATTTTCGGGTATACCAACCTCTCATATCTCCACTGAAATCAAAAAGGTGTTCAGCATCTCTGAAAATCAGGTTATTTATGCCTGATTTTCAGCCAGGCCTTAACCAGGACTGCCTTTTTGTGGCCACAAAATTATGGGCATAAGGTAAGCCATTTAAGGATAGATTTTCAAAATCTCACTGAGTTTTTAGTACCTGCAATTTTTAATACAAGTAATTGATGATGTAACTAGGTACTTAGGATCTGATCCAATGCTCATTGAAGTCAATGAGAGTCTTTTTATGGATTTTAAATTGCGCTGGGTCAGGCTCTGGGACATCCAAATATCCTAGGTTTTGCCCACAAGTCACTGAGGGCACAAAATTCCACCCATAATTATTTCCACACACAAAACTGGGTGCAAAAAGGACAGCTGAATTAAAGTCAGAATGAAAGCCATGCTGTCTTTCTTTATAGCTATGGGCATAAAAGAGACAGATTGAATAAACAATAGTGTGCAGAGAGCAAGTGATGAGGTCAAAAGTAAATGATAAGTACATTCATCCCATCCCAATGTGCAATTTATCATAGGAATATCCCCTACTACATATTCCATATGCAATGATCAACTGTGTCCTTTCAGTAAGAATTCCCTTTATTTTATTATTTAAAAACAATAGTACAAGAAAGAACAAAAGTAAGGTAAAATATGTGTGTGCACGCGCACGCCCTCTGTAGTAAACTGCCATGCAACCAAAATGGCAGCTGCTTTGGGTTCAGCAAGGATGAATAAAAGCTACAAACACTGCAGCCAAGTACAGAGGCAACAGGATTGCTAGAAGATGCCTGAGTCCCCCAGTCAGGGATTGTGCCTGGGTTTTTTTCTGCAGTGTTGCCCCTTTTACTTCACTTGGCACAGGCCAGGACATAAAACCTACAAACTGGCACCAAATCTGCTAAGACGGAAATAAAATCCATCTGAGTGCTATATAGCATCCGAATCTAGCTTTCCAAAATCGCATCATCCAAATTAAAATGTCCCTGAAAAACTGGAATAATAGAAGCAATCAAATCTAAGCCTTAATAACATGAGGTTCAAGCTATTTTGGCTGAGGGGTGGGGTGTCATGATTCTGAAAGAACATTTAGGTAGGTTTGTTTCTTTCAGCTTTCAAATATTGTTTTAAAGAACATGTATAAGTTACACTTATGCTCACTAATATTGTGCAGTTCAACAGCAATGTAAAAATCAGCAACAAGTATTTTTGTCAGTTTTCCAAAGTATGAACAATATATTCATTCACGGACAAAGGGGATTGTTTCTGAACATGAACTCTGCCTTCAGGCTTTAAGACAGTGCCTTTTTAGTGGTCTCCATGCAAACTTTCTTGAAATTATGTTCCCAATTGACATAGTTTTTTAATTAGACTACCCAATGGCCACTTTAATTCACAGGATATACAGTCATTGTCGTTTACTTTGAATTAGTTCTATTGAAGAGTGTAAAAAAAAATGAGCAAGAAGAGGAATTGATTACTACAAAAGCATGCTAACCATTTCAATCCCTAGGTATAAAGATAAAATAATGAATCAATTAATGTGGACTGCATACATCAAGGAAAAGATACAGAATACATGATGAGGTCAGTATAATCCCCTTTTATATTTTTATGAATAATCTAATGATTTACTTCATTGGAGTTACTCCAGATTTGAACCAGTGTTTAACTGGAGAGTAGAATTTGACCCCCAAATTACAGAGTTGGTTCCTGTTAGAGCAAAAATGATGTTTCTGGTGAACCTAGAGATGGTTAATAGTCTTAAGAACAGCCATACTGGGTCAGACCAAAGGTCCATCTAGCCCAATATCCTGTCTTCCAACAGCAGCCAATGCCAGGTACCCCAGAGGGAATGAACAGAACAGGTAATCATCAAGTAATCCATCCCGTCACCATTCCCAGCTTCTGGCAAACAGAGGCTAGGGACACCATCCCTGCCCATTCTGGCTAATAGCCATTGGTGGACCTATTCTCCATTAATTTATCTAGTTCGGTTTTGAACCCTGTTATAGTCTTGGCCTTCACAGCATCTTCTGGCAATGAGTTCCAGAGGTTGACTGTGCATTGTGCGAGTAGTACTTCTTTTAGTTTGTTTTAAACCTACTGCCTAATAATTTCATTGGGTGACCCCTCCTTTTTGTTATGAGGAGTAAATAACACTTCCTTATTTACTTTTTTCACACCATGATTTTATAGACCTCTATCATATCCCCTCTTAGTCCTCTCTTTTCCAAGCTGAAAAGTCCCAATCTTATTAATCTCTCGTCATATGGGGACCCCCTCAAAGAATTCTAGTACATTGGTGAGGCACAATTTCTCTTTACTAAAACCATATTGACTCTTCCCCAACAAGTTATGTTCATCTATATGTCTGACAATTCTGTTCTTTACTATAGTTTCAACCAGTTTGCCTGATACTAAAATCAGACTTACTGGACTGTAATTGCTGGGATCATCTCTGGAGCCCTTTTTAAAAACTGGCATTACATTAGCTATCCTCCAGTCATTTGGTATAGAAACTGATGTAAATGATAGGTTACAAACCCCAGGTAGAAGTTCTGCAATTTCACATTTGAGTTCCTTCAGAACTCTAGGGTGAACACCATCTGGTCCTAGTGACTTATTACTGTTTAATTTATCAATTTTTTGTCACCTAAAAAGAATGGCTCAGGTTTGGGAATCTCCCTCACATCCTCAGCCATGAGGATGCAAAGAATTCATTTAGTTTCTCAACAATGGCCTTATCATCCTTGAGTGTTCCTTTAGCATCTTGGTTGTCCAGTGGCCCCATTGGTTGTTTAGCAGGCTTCCTGCTTCTGATGTATTTAAGTTTTTTTTTTTTTTTTGCTATTACTTCTTGAATCTTTGGCTAGCTGTTCTTCAAATTCTTTTTTGGCCTTCCTAATTATATTTTAACACTTAAATTGCCAGAGTTATGCTCCTATCTATTTTCTTCACTAGGATATAACTTCCACTTTTTAAAGGATGTTTTTTGTCTCTCACTGCTTCTTTTATTTTGTTGTTTAGCCATGGTGGCTCTTTTTTGGTTCTCTGTGTTTTTTACTTTGGGGCATACATTGAAGTTGAGCCTATATTATGGTGTCTTTAAAATATTTCCATGCAGCTTGCAGGGATTTCACTTTTGTCACTGTATCTTTTAATTTCTGTTTAACTAACCCTCACTTTTCTGAAATTAAACGTTACTGTGTTGGGCTGCTCTGGTGTCCCCCTTCCCGCCCCCCTCCCCGGGATGTTAAATTTAATTATACTGTGGTCACTGTTTCCAAGCAGTCCAGCTCTAATCACCTCTTGGACCAGATCCTGTGCTCCACTTAGGGCTAAATCAAGAATTGCCTCTCCTCTTGTGGGTTCCAGGCCTAGCTGCTCCAAGAAGCAGTCATTTAAGGTGTTGAAAAACTTTCTCTCTGAATCCCGTCCTGAGGTGACGTACCCAGTCAATATGAGGATAGTTGAAATCCCCCATTATTACTATTTTTTTTATTTGTATAGCCTCTCTAATCTCCCTGAGCATTTTGCAGTCACTATTACTATCCTGGTCAGGTGGTTGGTAGTATATCCCTATTACTATATTCTTATTATCTGAGCATGAAATTACTATCCATGGAGATTCTATGGTACAGTTTGGTTCATTTAACATTTCTATTTCATTTGATTCTACGCTTTCTTTCACATATAGTGCCACTCCCCCACCAGCACAATCTGTTCTGTCTTTCTGTTGCATATTCTGGAGTAATATGCAAAATAGACGTTCACAATTAGGCCCTGATTCAGTAAGCTAAACATGTGCTTACACACTTTCCTGAATCAGAACTGAATTACCCGAACTTAGTAGTCAGTCAATACTGTCATGGATGTTATCTTGCCATTCACTTTACGTTTGTAAATTAAAAGGGGTATTTCAAGGTTTAATTAATTAATGTTGATGAAGCACTTTCAGCTCCTTGGATGGAAGTTGTCATATAATATAGCTACTGTGTGTTCTTCATCATTGTTTATACCCCCTAAACAGAACTGAGCTGCTCTCAGTTATTCCCCAATTCAAATGTATGCCTACATCCATCCATCCATCTAATGCTGTCTGTAGTAGTAATGGGTAAACTTCCTGTTCTAATGAGACTGGAAATAAAATTAAAAGATTTTTCTGCAATATTTGATGCTTCAGCTTACAGTTCTGGTTGAAAAAGAAAGTTTCTATGTACAAGGAATTAAAATAGAAGAAGGAGCAGAAGTTATTCAAACAGTTCTGAACCTGCAAAACTCCTGTCTGACAGCAGTTCATGTTTTGGGTGAAAGTGTGGGTCAGCTGCTTTTATCTCAGTGGCTCACTCATCTCTAGATTACAGCTGAAGTTCCATGGGAATAAGTTATTTGATTCTTTGGAAATAATTAAATTGAATCAATTTCTAGTTATCTTGGGTCATGTTCTGAAAATTAACTGCAAATCTTTTCCTTGTATTCCGCAACTGGGTTTCAGATGAAGAAATGATAATGCATTTATAATTTTGAATGTTTGTTTAGACTTTCATACTCTCATCTGAAAACTTCCCTGATATTGTGTATATTTCTGTGGCATTGATTTCTGAATAAGCTGTTAAATTGAGGTATGATCAGTTATATGGACAGGGTAACTGCACTCTCTTATATCTGAAATATCCCTGGAGGCTCTTGCCATTTCTCAACATCACAGATGTTAATCTTTATGGATCTGAAGCATAACATTACTGAGCATACACTATCTCACTTACCTCAAATGTAGTATACAGTACTTGCAAGAAGTATCACATAATCCAAACTACCATATGCATCTAAGGCCTGATCCAAAGTCCACTGAAGTCAAAGTCCACAGAAGGTGAGTTGCAGTGAAATCACAAATTTAGCTAATTTCTGTTACTTTCTTCCTAAAATTCCTTACTGAAAAGGTTACCCTCTATATTGCATAACAAAATACTGTAAAGCATTTTTCTAAATCTGTAATATATTCACCTCTTTATATGTTATGTTGTTATTTCTTGAAACAATAATAGAAGCCATAATAGAGTAAAACCCACTTATGGTAAATTATGATATAGTGAAACTACACCTCTAACCTGATATAATGTGACCCGATTTAACACGAATTTGATATAACACAGTAAAGCAGTGCTCCGGGGAGGCGGGGCTAAGCACTCCGGTGGATTAAACCAAGTTCAATATAACGTGGTTTCATCTATAATGCGGCAAGATTCTCTGGCTCCCGAGGACAGCGTTATATCAGGGTAGAGGTGTATATAGTGAAACTGAATGAAAGTTCTAATTTATCTGATTGCAATTCAACAATAAAATCTTGATACTATGCAATAATTTATATCTCAAATGGGATTAGGACTTGCTGAGACTGGGAAAATGACTATTTGCTAACATGGAGTCGTTGAAATGTAGGGCTGGAAGGGACCTCAAGAACTCATCAAGTCCAACCTCTATGTTGAGATAGGACCAAGCACACTTAGACTACCCTTAACAGGTGTTTGTTTTATCTCTTCTTAAAAACCTCAAAGGATAGAGATTCCACAGCATCCCTTGGAACCTACTCCAGATCTTAACTATACTTATAGTTAGAAAGCTTTTTTCCTAATATCTAACCTAAATCTTCCTTGCTGCAGATTAAGCCAATTACTTCTTGTAGACTCTCCAGCAGACATAAAGAATAATTGATCACTGCCCTCTTTTTAATAGCCCTTAATGTATTTGAAGATTCTGAAGTCCTCCTCAGTCTTCTTTTCCAAAGACGAAACATCTCCAGTTTTTTCCTCATGGTAGATCAGGTTTTCGAAACCTTTTATAATTTTTGTATCTCTCCTCTGGAATCTCTCCAATTTTTTCCTCATCTTTCTTGAAGTGTGGCATCTTGAAGTGTGGCTCCAGTACCTAGTAGAATGGAGAAATTATGTCACAAATCTGTGAATACACCCCAGAATTATATTATCCTTTTCTGCAACTGACTCACATTGTTGATTCATATTCAATTTGCGATCGATTATAACTAAGACTGTGAGTCAGTCACAAAGGTCATGGGAAGTCACGGATTCTGTGACTTTCCATGACCTCTGTGACTTCTGCAGCAGCTGGTGCTGGCCCAGCAGTCTGGGTGTGGGGGATGGGTCTCAGGGCTAGGGGCAGGCGTTTGGGGGTGGGGGAACTTACCTGGGGTGGGGGGGCTCCCTGCAGCTCCTAGGCGGTGGAAGGCCGGTGGGGGGGGTCTCTGTGCCACACACTGCCGGCACCTGCAAGCCCCACTCTCGCAGCTCCCATTGGCTGGGAACCACAGCCAATGGGAGCTGTGGCAGCTGGCACTTGTGGCAGGAGCAGCAAAGGAGCCCCTGCCCCAGCCCCTATCTCCACTGCCTAGGAACTGCAGGGACATGGAGCTGGGTAGGGAGCCCCACTGCAACCCACAGCCCACCCCCCATACCAGTGGGGTCCCAGCCATGCACCGCAGCCTGGTGCCCCTCTCCCCCAGCATCAGAGGGGGTCCCAGGTCACTTTGACCCCCTCCCTCAGCACCTGTGGCACCACCAGACTTCCCCCTCTCACCCAAGTACCCCCGCCCAAGTTTTAGTCACAGCAGGCATTTTTAGTAAAAGTCTTGGACAGGTCACAGCCTGTGAATTTTTGTTCATGGCCATGACCTGTCCATGACTTTTACTAAAAATACCTACCATGACTAAAACATAGTCTTAATTATAACCACCAGGTACTTTTCAGCAGTACTACCTCACCAGTTATTCCCCATTTTGTATTTGTGCATTTGATCTTTTTCTTCCTAAGTGTAGCGCTTTGCGCTTGTCTTTACTGAATTTCATCTTGCTAATTTCAGACCAATTCTCCAATTTGTCAAGGTTGTTTTGAATTCTAATCCTGTCCTCCACAATGCTTACAACCTCTCCAAGCTTGGTGTCATCTTAAAATTTTATCAGTATGTTATCCATTGCATTATTCAAGTCTGACAATATTCAATCATGCCAGGCCCAGGATAGATCCCTCCAGGATCCCACTAGATACGCCCTCCCACTTTGACAGAGGACCATTAATAACTACTCTTCGAGGACAGTCTTTCAGGCAGTTATGCACCCATCATAGATTAATTTTATCTAGACCACACTTCCTTAGTTTGCTTCTGAGAGTGTCATATGGGTCTGTGTCAAAAGCCTTACTAAAAACAACATATGTTAGCTTATATGTATTTAAACACCACTCAGAGCCTAATGTAGACAATGAAGTTTAACAACCCATTAGCTGCTCATTGTTAACGATAGGGCCATAAGACCTGTTGGAACTTTACAGAACTTGAATTTTTCTGTTTTTTTGAAAAATCATCTGAAGATACAGAATGCCATGCTATTTAGCTGTGTTGTCATTTGCAGTGTTGTTATAGCCATGTTGATCCTAGAATATAAGCAAAACAAGGTGGGTGAGGCAATATCTTTTATCAGACCATCTTCTGTTGATGAAAGAGACAAGATTTTGAGCTCTAAAATGACCTGAAGAAGAGCTCTATGGAGCTTGAAAGCTTGTCTCTGTCACCAGCAGAAGTTGATCCAATAAGATATTACCTCAGCCACCTTATCATACCATTTAGCAGACTATAGTGGATCAATGTTTATTAAGGTCTTGGGTTTTAAGCACTGGATTGGGACTCAAGAGATACATAACGGTGAGCAAGCCATTGAGGTCTAGTTTCAGCAAGGGATTTAAGCATAAGCCTAACTTTAAGCATGTGAGTATTTCAAATTTAGTAGTAATGAGTGGTTATATTTAGACACCGGCTTAAGTATCTCGCTGAATAAGCCTTCTCTCTCTGTGCCTCAGTTCTCAATCTGTCAAATGGTGATACTACTTTATTTCTCCCATCCTTTATTTGTCTTTTCTATTCAGATTGTATGTAATCAGAACAGAGACTCTCACTATATGTTTGTACATTGCCTAGCACAAGGTGGGGCTGATCTAACTGGGGACATCTAGGCACTATAATAACATTAAACAAAACTCATCATAATAATTTAGTACACATTGTACACTTGATATCAGAACCATTTCTGGCTATTAGCAACAACCTTTGAAAGTGTACTCTAAGGGAACTTGGGCAGTTTTCTAATTAATTTCTGAGCATGCTTACCCTTTATAACACAAACCAAACATCAGCAAATTATGTTCACTGTAACTGGAACTTTCCAAACCTTATTTTTCCGTTCTGTTTCCTTCACTTTTCCTTTCAGCAGAAACAGATACAGTTAAAAATCGCACAGTGAAATATTTCCATTTAAATTCAGTTAAAGCATTTGCTATTTTTATTTCTTTTATGTTTAGGAACCTTTCACAGGTCTTCTGCTTCCATTTAGGGGATGACTGGGTAAATGTAGTATATAGCTGCCCTGCAACCTTGTTCTTAATTATCACAGACTACAGGACATTCTAGTGTCTAATAGTCTCTCTGAATCATATATGAGATGTGGATAATAGGGACACCTAGGTTCATGAACTATATTTATTTATTTAAATTTCTACTGTACCATTCTCAAGACTCAGGATACTTTTCAACATGTAAAACCAGCAGTACCTGTATATTTTAGATTAAAAGAACTTCATGTCAATATGGGCTCATTTCTCAACCCTAACTCCCACTGAATAATCCCTTACTCTAAAAGAAGTCCTAGTGACATGAATGGGAATGTATGCAGTAAGGACCTACTAACCATCATGAGTACAGATGGCAGGATGGAGCTCTTCCTGAAACTATCCTCAACAAATCATACACTAACAACACACTTAAGCCAAACCCAATCTACCCAATCGACCTCTATTCTCCCCAAATGCCTATATATATATTCATGGATTTTACTGTATGCCCAAAAGGTTCATGAATCCAGGCTGTGGCAGGCCATGGAAGAGAACTCCAAAGTGACAATGTTGCAGCCCACCTCCCCATTCTCCCAAGGAGAACTCCCACCTTAATAGCCACTTCTTATCATTTAAATGGAGGGAGCTCCTGCTCTGAAATCTCCAAGTGCAGCAGTTCCACAACAGCAGAGGGAGGGGCAGTGTCTCAGGAAATCTGGTCTTGAGCCTTCTAGGGCTCCACAGATCTGAAATGGTAGCCAGATTGTGGACAGTAGTGAAATAATAGGAAACTCGTAATGGCTTTTAGTGTTGGCATCACTCTGGAAAAGGTACATGGCATATGCTGTCAGCAGGATGCACTGCTTAAAATTGGGCTTTGATGCAGCTTGCTGGAACTTTGGCTAGTCATTGTACACTCTAGTTTACCAGCAGTGTTGTTCCACTGGATTCTACACTGGGTATGCAAGGGAGGGGAGAGTAAAACTGACAAGATCAGTTTCAAAGTTTCTCTTCATCAGTTACACCTGTACTGCTATGCTGTCTGCACATATATATATGTGGGAAGCTTGGGGACAGAAGCAGGGGACAGTGGATGAAGGTGCCAGTGGGGACCCTGAATACATGTCTATGCTAGTGCATGATTTTAGCCCATGGATTCCAAACACATTGCAGTTGTGTCTGTATGAAAAGTATATATATTTACCATAGATAACAGAGAAGTCTCAATTATATGAAGATCTTAGGGAGCCTGGGAAGTCTTCAGATGATATGGGATTGCAGTAACTGGGAGCTCTGCAACTGTGAAGCTGAAAAGCTCCATAGGAGCTTAGCTTCAAGCCCTGAAGATTTTCTAAACTGTGCAATAGTTGAGCTCTATGTTCGGGACACAAGGAGGCAGAAGGAGGACTGCAGCTTATGGAGATGGCTGTTTCAGTTGGCTCTGGGAGCAGATCTGCACAGCTATCTCATGGATTTCACCTCCCTCCCTGCATTGCACCCTCCATTTTTATTATCCTACGTTTCACCCTTCTCTGCTCCTAAATAGCTCCTACAGTAACCCCAGGAGGCATACTAGATCTTTGGTTAACCCAGAGTTTGAGGGGTTGGGTAATTAGAGTGTATTACCTGTAATGCTTTACTTCTCAGAAGCATATGAATGTGTGCAATGAATGAATAAACTCTATTCACTAAGCAATAACAAGAGAACAAAGACATTGAACATGTGCAAAAACAGCCAAGTTGGGAAAAGGAAAATGTCATCCATACAAACATTAGAGACACAAGGTGGGTGAGGTAGCATCTTTTATTGGACCAATTTCTGTTGGTGAGAGAGAGAAGCTTTCGAGCTTAAACAGACCTGAAGAAGAGCTCTGTGTAAGCTTGAAAGCACATCTCTCTGACCAACAGAAGTTCATTCAATAAAATATATTACCTCACCCACCTTGTCTCTCTAATATCCTGGCTACAACAACACTGCATACAGTCATATATAAATATGTCTTATTGAAACACAATATACAATTTAGAGCTATATTTCAAGTGGAAGAAATGGACTTCAGACATAACATGAATTCTAACTTTCCTAAAGCTTTGAAAACTATCTGGAACCTCTGGATTCACCACTCTTCAGGGAGTTAATTTATTTTTCCTTGTTGTTTTAGGGAAGGAGAGATATAACTACTGTAATTAATTATATCTTGGTAATCCACTACAATCAAGACACAAAACAAAAACAGGATATTCTTCTCACTATATTCTATCTGATGCAAGACCAAGCAAGTAAGAAGTGACTGCAAAATATTAAGTTTCCAGAGAGGAGTTTTCTCAGAGAATACTAATTTCTCATGGGACAAGCAATATAGAATCACAGAAATGTTGGTCTGAGAAAGACTTGAGAGGCCATATTTGGTGACAGAGGCAATTTGGCAACTTTGTCTATCGATACAAGCAAGTCTGTCATTAGGGCTAAGCATATCTTAACTGTCAAACTAAAACATGGACTTAAAAATAAAAAAATTGTTCTGCTCTAAACTTTCTGCCAGAAAGTACAAAAAAAAGAGGACTTCCAAACCATAAATAATATTTTTGCAGTCATGCTTGCATCCTTATTCCTGAAACCAATTTAGAAAACGATTGGACAGGGCACCCTGGGAATAAAGAATCATTTGCCATTAGACTTTAATGTGTGATTACTTAGTAACATAATTGAAAGCATGACTGGAGCACGTTGCCAGTTTTCTATTGCCAGGAGATTACATCATGAATGATACAGAGTATTTCAAATCATATTTTTTTAATTCCATATTTGTTGTTATAAGAAGTTTTACTTAATATTTGCATTATGTTTTCATTTTCAAATATTGTATAGCTGTGGGGAAACTCTCACTGTCAGATTTTCTGGTGACAATCATAATACAAACAACTAATTACAATGATTTTCATATGAGGAATGCAGTGGAGGCTGGTAACATCTGAATGTGGGTAGATGGAACTGACACAAAGGTGCATTCAGAGCCAATTTATAGCAGTGAGTAAAGACTGAAATGAATTGGATTCAAAACAGTGCTAGATCCTCAGCTGGTGTAAATTGTAGGGACTTCTATGAGTCATAGAATCATAGGGTTAGAAGGGACCGCAAGGGTCAACTAGTCTAACTCTCTGCCAAGATGCAGGATTTGTTGCTTCTAAGCCACTCAAGACAGATGGCTATCCAGCCTCTTTTTGAAATCTGTAGAACTTCCATGACTTCCCTAGGCAGTTTGTTACATTCTCCTACTGTTCTCACAGTTAAGAAGTTTTTTTCTGACATTTAATCTAAATCTGCTATGCTATAGTTTGAACCCACTGCCTCTTGTCCTGCCTTCTGCGGCTAGAGAGAACAATTTTTCTCCATCTTTTTTATGGCAGCCTTTCAAGTATTTGAAGATGGCTATCATGTCGCCCTTAATCCCCTCTTTTCCAAACTAAACATACCCAGTTCCTTCAGCCTTTGCTCGTATGGCTGCATTCCATCCCTTTGATCATCTTTGTCACTCACCTTTGGATCCTTTCCAGTTTCTCTACATCCTTTCTATACAGCGGTGACCAAAATTGGACACATTACTCCAGCTGAAGCCTAATCAGCACTGAGTAGAGCAGTACTTTTGCTTCCTGTGATTTGTCCAACCCAAAACTTCATTTGCTTTTTTTTTGCAACAGCATCAAATTGTTGACTCATGTTAAGGTTTCCCAAATCCTTCTCAGTAGTGCTACTGCCAAGCCACTTATCCCCCATTCTGTATTTGTGTATTTGTTTTTTCTTCCCTATGTGTAGCGTCTTACATTTGTCTTTGTTGAATTTCATTTTGTTGTTAGCCAGGTTCTCCAATTTATCAAGATCCCATTGAATTTGAGCTCTATCCTTCAAACTGATTGCAACATCCCCTCCCCCCAGCTTTGTGTAATCTACAGATTTGATTAGTATGCACTCTATTCCTACACTCAGGTCATTAATAAAAATACTAAACAACACTGGACCCATAACAGATCCCTGTTGGAACCCCACTTGAGATCTCCTTCCAATCTGACATCATTTCATTAATAGTTACTCTTTGTTTGTGGTTGTTTAATCACTTATGTATCCACTTAATGGTAGTCCTGCTGAGCCCACAATTCTCCAGTTTACTTATGAGAATGTCATGTGGGACTGTGTCATAGGTGGCGGATATAGTAGGCTGGGGAGGCAAAGTCTCCCTTGGCGCAGCCAGTGCCAACCTGTCACTGGACACCTGGGCCATGGTGGCCTTGCCTGCGCTCTGCCTCTTCCTGTCACTGCTCCATCCCTTCCCCAAGGCCCCACCACCCACCGCTGCCTGGTGAGTCCCTCCTCTCCTCCATTTCACCTCCATCTCCGGAGGTCCTCACTTGCCGCTCATCACGTCCCTGCTGGCAGTAGGGGCCTTGCAGGGGAGGAGGGTGGAGGAGAGGAGGGACATGACACAGGTGTTGGGGGCCTCATAGGGGAGAAGGGTGGAGTGGCGAGCAGTGGAGCCCTCACAGGAGAGAGAGAGGAGAGGAGGAATGCAGCAAGCAGCAATGAGGGGCTGAATAGGGACGGGGACAACCTGGAGCGGGGGCAGGGCCTGGCACAGAGCAGGCATGGGGTGTGGGCAGGGCCATGGGAGGAAGAGGCAGGACAGGGAGCTAGCCTCCTGCAGGGAAAGCTTCACCTGCCATCCATGGACTGTGTCAAAAGCCTTGCTATATGTTATATCCACTGCACCGGTTACTTTATCGAAGAAGGAAATCAAGCAGGTTTGACATTTGTTCTTAGTAAATTCATGATGGCTACTAGTGATCATCCCTTCATCCTCTAGGTATTCACAAATTGAATGTTTTATACATTGCTCTAGTAGCTTCCCAGGTAGCAAGGAGAGGCTGCCTGGTCTATAGTTCCCCAGATCCTCCTTTTCCCCCTTTTAAAGATGGGCACTATATTAGCCCTTCTCCAGTCTTTTGGGTCCTCTCCTGTCATCCATGAATTTGCAAATATTATTGCCAGTGATTCTGAGAGTTCTTTAGTTAATTCCTTCAGCACCTTGGGATGCATAGCATCAGGCCCAGCTGACTAGAATTCATTCAATTTAGTCAGAAGACCTCTGACATGTACTTTACTTACCCTGTTCAGCATCCTTTCCCCTCTATTGTCTATGATAACTTTGCTCATTGTCTGGTCACCTGTTATTTTTTGTGTGAAGACTGAAGCAAAGTAAGTATTAAGCAGTTCTTCCTTCTTACCATCTTCCATTACCAGATCACCTTCTTTACTGAGCAGCAGACCCATACTATCCCTTCTTTTTTGTCTAACATATTTGTATAACCCCTTCTTCTTGTCTCTAACATTTCCTGTCAGCTGTTACTCATTCTTTGCCTTGGATTTCCTGATTTTGTTCCTACACACTCATGCTATTCCCATGTATATTTCCTTAGTGACATGCCCATCCTTCGATTTGCTGTATGTATCCCTTTTGCTTTTTAGATAACTAAGAAGCATCTTGTGCAGCCACATTGGTCTCCTGTGGCTCTTCTTATCTTTCATCTGCATTAGAATAGCTTGATGTTGAGCTTCTAGTATTACATTTTTTATGAACTACCAGCCCCCTTTGACTCTTTTTTCCCCTAATTGGTCTTTCCATAGGACCATGCCTCCTATTACTCTGAGCTGGTTGAAATCTGTCAATGGAGCTATGTGGATTTACATCAGCTGAAGAGCTCGGCCAGGGAGTACAGTATTTACTCTATATACCTTGCGGTGCCTACAGCAAGATCCTCAGCTGGTATAAAGAGGACATATTAACTTTAGGAAAAGCATGCCGATTTACATGATCTGTGGACCTGGTCCTACCAGGGCTGGCTTCAGGGTTTTTGCCACCCCAAGCAGTGGAAAAAAAAAAAAAAGCCACAATCATGATCGGCGGCAGCTCCACCGCACTGCTTTCTTCTTCGGCAGCAATTTGGCAGCAGGTCCTTCCCTCTGAAAGGGACCAAGGGACCCACTGCTGAATTGCCATCGAAGATCCCAACATGCCACCCCTTCCTCTTGGCCACCCCAAGCATCTGCTTGCTGAGCTAGTGCCTGGAGCTAGCCTTGGATCCTACACATGAGGAATGTGCTGCTGACACACTCATGTTTCCATAGACAGGTTGCATTATGAAGCTCTTTCTCCCTTTTAATACAATTGTGAGCTCAGACAAAAACACCAGTTTCTCAAAAAGAGAATTTTATGCAAGAAAGAACTAAGTAAGAGGGTCGGGATTGGGCCCATTGGGAGTTTTGACTTGTCATAAACAGATAAGAAAAGTTAATAGCACAGAAGTACTTTACATCTCTGACTGTAAAGGGTTAACAAGTTCAGTAAGCCTGGCTGTCACCTGACCAGAGGACCAATCAGGAGACAGGATACTTTCAAATCTTGAGGGAGGGA
>NC_133770.1:181125600-181222596 GCF_003597395.2 Chelonoidis abingdonii | reverse complement strand
TCCTCTCTGTTTTGTGATTCAAGGAGTTTGAATCACAGTGATCTTCCAGGGTAACCCAGGGAGGGGAAGCTTGGGAGAGGCAATGGTGGGGGAAAGGGTTTACTCTCCTTGGGTTAAGATCCAGAGGGTCTGGGTCTTGGGGGTCCCCAGGCAAGGTTTTGGGGGGACCAAAGTGTACCAGGCACTGGAATTCCTGGTTGGTGACAGCACTACAGGTTCTAAGCTGGTAATTAGCTTAGAGGAATTCATGCTGGTACCCCATCTTTTGGATGCTAAGGTTCAGAGTGGGGAATTGTACCATGACATGACTAAATAAAAACTGAGGGCCCCGTCATATCCTCTTGATCTTTGTGCTCCATGTGCACATAGTTCCATATAGTAGAGCTGTATTACCATTCCTGAGGAGCCCCCCTTACTCACGAATCCCCCTTAAGGAGATTCCCTCAGGCAGCCACTGGCAGGTAGGTTCAATGGACCCAAGCTGCCAGAGAGCCACCAAGGACTGGGAGCCTGCATGAGTGACCCTGTAACTACTGAAGAGGCCCTAAGATATGCATTGTACATTTTAAGGCCTGTACCCCATGGAGTTGGAAAAGATGAAGAATTCAGAGGAAACTGGGAGGGGAAACTCACAGTGACCTCCTCTCCCTTTGTTCCTTCTTACCGGTTTCTCATCTCAAGGGGAAGGTCTGAGCCTTTGTAAGGACTCTGGAATATGGTTCGTGGACTGTTTTTGTCCTTTTTACTGTCCCTCAAATGACCACAGGTGAGAAACTCAAAGGACAGGGGAGGCTTAAAGGGATTTTCTGCTTAAAGGAAACTGCAGCTCATCTGCCATTCCACTCTTACCCAGTCACAGAAAGCCAGTGTGACAAGTGGCAGGAGATCCTCCTTTCTGAGGCTGATCGTAGTCTAATTTTCCTCAGCTGGAAGTCATGACAGGCTCTTCAGAGGCTTCTACTCACCAATAAAATACATTTCATTTTCCAAAAGGGAAACTTTTGATTACAAGACATCTCATAAAACTCACTTGGTTCCTGGCTGCTTTTACATAGTTTCCTAAGCTGTTTCACAGTATTGAATGATTGGAACAAGCTAGATTACCTCCTCCTAATTTGTTCTGGTGAACTACCATGTACATGAGTAAAGGGCTAGCTTTCTACAGTGAAAACAGAGCTAAAGGCAAAAAGTATGTCAGGCTCATTAAAATACTTTTAACCTGTTCAGTTCATGACAGTGGAAGTACCCGAGCCTTCTGGGCTTTGTAATATAATAGCACCCCTTTATCATGTTGAATGGTTTATTGGAATCAGCTTGTACATATAATTTATTTTACCATGGTGAGGCCACTACTGCACGGCTATCATCTCTGCTTGGGGATTCTTCTGTCATTTTTAACATTTGGAAGTTTGGAGTAGGGGAGTGGAGTTGTTTGTTGATTGCTTTTGCTAAATAAGCTTTCATTTGATTTGAGCATTGTTTGCATTATTTATTATTTTTAGATAGCTTTGAGACCAGAACTGGGGCAGAGATGCAGAAAGGCAGAATGCACTTAAGGTGACCAGGTAGCAAGTGTGAAAAATTGAGACAGGGGCTGAGGGGTAATAGGCACCTATATAAGACAAAGACCCGAATATCGGGACTACCTGTATAAAACGGGACATCTGGTCACCCTAAATGCACTGTATTTGTGAATGGCTGCTGTATAGTCATTTCATTGGCACGAACAATAACACAGAGTGCAGCGAGTGCTTTTGCTGACACCCTCATAAATAGGGAACATTTACATATTGCATTATATGGTTAAAGTCAGCTTAACAAAATACTAATATGATCAGCTTCACCATTAGACTCACTTTCTATATTTATATATCGATCAGTCAAGTACTAGGCAGGTAAATTCACACAGGCCCAGTTCACCCACAGAACACAATGGCTTTGGTGGAACACAGCAGCTCCCCTGTGGTGTTTCCTGGGATTTTATCATGTGATAATCTACTGCCAATGTCATCACAGGATTCTGCACTCGGCCATGCATTCAGCAATTTAGACAAAATAGTCTCTCTTTGAGCCTAACCTAGTGTTTCTCAAACTGGGGTCACTGCTTGTGTAGGGAAAGCCCCTGGCGGGCCAGGCCAGTTTGTTTACCTGCCCTGTTCACAGGTCCAGCTGATTGCAGCTCCCACTGGCTGCAGTTCACTGCTAGAAGCGGCAGCCAGTAAGTTTCTCGGCCCGTTCCGCTTCCAGCAGCTCCCATTGGCCTCCCAGTGGGAGCCGCGATTGGCCGCACCTGCAGATGGGGCAGGTAAACGGCCTGGCCTGGCCTGGCCTGGCCTGCCAGGGGCTTTCCCTAGACAAGTGGTGACCCCAGTTTGAGAAACACTGGCCTAACCCAAAACAGGTACACTATTTGCAGTGTTATCATGACCATGTTTAAAAAACAGAGCTACTTTTTAAAATTATATTTTTTTTTTATTGAGAGACTTACACTAGCGCCATAAAAGAGCATCCAGCCCAGGCTATGAGTGAGCACAACCAACTCTTAAAAATAGAATTCATACACAACATGCTCTAACCATCAACCCAGTTCTTTTTTGTCACCTTTTCTCTTGGTTCTGCTGGGAGATGGGAGAGGCGTGATGTTGTGGTATCCCATGGTGGTTCTTCTGGAATTTAATAATCAGTCCCACCAAAAGAACCATTATGTGATACCACACTATCACCCCTCTCCCATCTCCCCGCAGAACCAAGAGAAAAGCTATACCTTGCGACATGCTTTGAAAGGTGACAAAAAAGAGCTGTGCAAAACTTTCATAATGGAACCTCAATTCAGGCAATATTCACCCAACTTCATCTCTTTACTAAAATTAAAGTCCTCTTAATGACTTTCATGAACTTTGGCAAGAGATTTGTAGGGACCACTAAGAGGGCTCTAGCTCCAGATTCCCTCTTCCCCCTCCAACACCTGGAAGCTTTCACCTTTACCTTGAGCTGTCTTGCAGTTGTGGTAATACCTCCAACCTTACTTCTCTCAACATCTCCTGAGAGCAGCTGACCAGTTCTCTCCCCTCTTTGTAAGATTTTTTGGTAAGTGGGAGGTACAAGGTAGAGTCATTCACTGGGTCATTTCTTTTATTTAAAGACATCCATTTAGTGAGGCTGAAGAAACTGCCAATTTTACTGCAGTCATAATCTGCTCCCTCTCTTTCAGGAATATTCTGAGGCAAGAAAATTTGGGAGTAGATAAATCTCAAGGCAAAGCTAGAGAATCAGAGAGGGATGACGGTACTCAGAGTTACTAAGCACTTTGAAGGATTGGATCCCAAGGGAATTATGTCAATATTGGAGTGAGGCAAAGAATTCATAATGAATAATTTATTAATTTTGCTTTTTCCCTCTGAATGTACACTGTTCATGTATTCATTTATTTAAAATTATTCACCTAATAATTTCTGCCAATATGTATGGCTTGTAGGTTGTCTGTGAACAGCTCCTGGCAGCTATTCAAGCTCTTTTGAATAGATACGTATGAACTAACAACAAACTTAACACTTAGAATCAGGATTCTGGTGTGAATGCTCATGTTTACATCTACTAGTTGGCGTATGGCAGTGGTTTTCAACCTGTAGTCCATGAACCACTGTGGGTCTGCAGACTTTGTCTCGGTGGTCTACAAAAGGTTGTCATTACCATAGAACAGTGGTTTTCAACCTAGGGCCTGCAGACTATGTGTAAAATTTAGCAAGGGATTCATCTGAAACTTTATACAGATCCACAAATGAAAAAAGGTTGAAAACACCTGGTGTATGGCACTGATGTCTTGTAGAGGTACCTAGAAAAACCTGCACTGGCCTGGAACAAGAGACTGCTGCATAAATGCCTTAGAAACCCACATAAAAGCAGCAGCAGCAGCAGCAGCAGCAATGGATTGCCCACCTAAAACATGAAAAAAGAACCCACATGTCATTTATAGTAAAGAAAAGCATTTCAACAACTGTTCACTCTTATGAAAATATTAGCCTTGCAGTGCTGCCAAGGTCAATAAAAGCTTATGTTGTCTGTCATATAAGTACCAGTTGTGAACATTAGATGCCTGCGGGCTGGGCAGGTCTAGTTTGAACATACGACCTTTCAGAATATTTTCTTCTAGTACTTGATCTCTCCTGATCTGAGGTTGCAAATTGGTCTGGACTTTGTCAAAATTAAGTAATTTGTGTAATGTGGACAAATTTCTATTGGTGACATGCTGGTAACTGAGACCACCAAATACATTACTGTAGTGCTCCAGCCACATGTGAATCCAGGTTCACAGAGGTAAAAGACAAGGACATAATTCCACTTGACCATGTAGCCTCCAGTATATAAATTAGATTTGGATAATCTTGCACAACAAAGCTATTGGATGAACTGGTGAAGCATATTATAAGAAACCAGATACAAAAGTCTGCAGTAAATTACAGTTAGCTTGCCAAATTGCATAAGTACGTTTCGGTTGAAGCTAAAAAAAAAAAAAAAAAAAAAAAAAAAATTATCCTTGCAAGTTAATCCAATTTTGGGGAATTACAGAATTCCCCCAAATTGTGAGCTAACTCCTGGCTCACATAACAAATGGATACAGCTTTGTCACAATTACAGCATATGGAATTTATTAAATAAATATTCCAAAATACTTGTGCGATTGTTTTTTGTACAACAAACCATAATCCATAATCTTAAGGAAAGAGTATATTTCTACAGTACAAAAACCTATATAGCCCAGCAAAACTGCAGCTACACCCACCTTGGGCTGTGATTCCATCAGATCTCAGTACTTGTGTGAATCAGTACTTCAACAGGAGCCATGTAAGAAACACACACCTGCTGCAGAAAGTGCTGGCAATTCAGTAAACCGCACTCATCATCCCCTTGAATTATTACAGAAGCTATTCTCCTTCATCGTATTCGGCAAGCAGACACTGTTCTGCTGGTTGTGCTGGGCCAGATCCTCAGCTAGTGTAAATCAACATAGCTCCATTGACTTCAAGAACATTTAATGACATCAGTGCTGTTTGGGAATATGCCCCAGTGACTTCTGGATTAAATCAAAATCCTGACTATTTAGGATCATCAACGATCCCAGGGTACTTTCTGAAATATGAGTCATTATATTAATTTCAGCACCCTCACCAAATTCCAGACTGGGCAATAACATTGCATGCACCTAAAATTCCCTCTGCAGTTTCAAGTGTTGGCTTTCTACCCAGGGCTGTTGGGCACCATTGCTGTGTGCTGTTGAACATCTGCTGACTTTTGTCCCAGAGACAGGATGCATTTTAGTTATATATGAAGTAACCATTGTGTGTAGCATGTAGTTAAGTTTGCAGATCTCTCTATCATCCTGCAAGATGAAAAGGTGTTATACAAGTGAAAGCTATGACATTAGAATAGCTTATTTTTCTTTACTATTCATCAGGATTGAGCTTTACAAGTGTGCAAAAGCCTCCTCTACACCAGACTATTGGGGATAAATCTCCCACCAATTTTACTGCCACCAGTGCAATTTCACCAGATAGCAGAAGTACTAATGTAGACATGGCATTGATGTACAGCAGTGTTTTATCCTCAAGCAATACAAATGGTCCTATTCTGAATAGGATTAGACCACATGGAGGTTAAAAAAAAAAAGGGCCATTGTCCTGTCTACACTAGCACTCCCACCATTATGCTGATAAGAGCACAGAGGGATATTTCCCAAAAGAAGCTAGTATAACTACAAGGCTAAGAAAGAAATTGCATTGAAGAGGAAAGGAAGAAATTGCAGCACGGGTCAGCTTGTACAACTTTGTAAAAAGGAACTAGTAACAATAATTCATCATTTTTCTAGCATTTGGTTTAGTTGCATTAAGCCCCTTGATCATCTCTCCAAATTTACTTTCTTTGGTGGTACAGTGAGCAAATATCACTAGCTGGAGGAATCTTTTAGGATGCTAATTAACTTTTCTTAGGGGTGGAATGTTTCACCTTTCTCATGACTGAGAGTGCCAACCTTGGGGCACACAGTCAAGAAGCAGGGCAAAACCCCCAAACTGGTTTTATGTTGTATAAATAGATCTCACCAACCCAGTAATAAATATGAACGCCTAAAGCACTATAACAGCCTTACCATGGAGTCACAGACAGTCCCCTTGTGCATTCCAGTCCATCTTGCAACCCAAGCAAGCTGGACTTGTGATAGATGGCCCCTTACACCAAAAATCACAACCATATTCAGGTTACTCCCAGTACCAAAGGACCAGTCACTTACCCCAGGTCAATTGTACTCTGATCTGAAGCCAAAGATAATATTTGTAGCCAATCCTGTAACAAACTAGTTAAATGTTTATTAAGTAGGAAGAAGAAATAAAAAGTTATTCACAAGGTTAAAGCAGGTAAACATATACACACAAATGAGGTACCATCTGAAATTCAAAATGTAATAGAAGCTTCTATAATCAGCAGCTTTTATATCCTTTAGGACTAACCCAGCCCAAGCAGCATGGGGATCTCTTGCTTATGGTTAAGAATCTTTGCCCCTCAGAGCCCAGACAGCATAAATATACCAGTTTCTCCTTAACAGGCATTTTATTCCCTTCCCCCAGCATTCAAGCTGTGACGGAATGCAGCTTGTGCACATACCCTCTTCAGAAGCATTGGGTAACAATTAAAACAGTTTGTCTACAATGGTTTTCTGGTGCCTACAGGCCTTCTTTTGTTGGTGAGAAGATAACACCTCTTGCGCTAAACTAGCATTTCATACTTGGTAATGCTTCTCCCACGACTGTGGAGAATTTAAAGTCTTAGCAAACATTTTTATAGTTACAGAGCAAACATTTAAACATTATCTTATAACATGGGATACAGCTTTTATAAGTAAGATTAATACATGCAGCATCCTACAAGCATTCCACAAAGTCTAAACACTAAACACATTCTTATAAACACTAATATCTACTTTAATAAAACTAACACACAGATAAGCCAGACCGGTTTCCAGCTATGCATTTGTCAGTGTTCAGTAAGGCCCAGGGCCTTGGCATGAGCTGACACTTGGTCTGCCAGCATCATAGGGGGTCTCTAAGTAAACTCCATTTAAAAGCCTTATAGAGACTAAGGGCTTGGCTACACTTACATTTTATAGCACTCTAACTTGCTGGTTCAGGGGAGTGAAAAAAAAAAAAAAAAAAAAAAAAAAAAAAAAAAAAAAAAAAAAAAAAAAAAAAAGAGCCTAAAACTCTAATATCAGAATATGATTGTTGACACAAGGGGTTATATCAGTATAGTTATACCGGAATAAAACTTTCCTGTCTAGACAAGGCATTACCCACTGCCTGCCCTGAAACCTTAGGTGATTTTTGTGCTGTGCAGCTTTGGCTCAGAACCCAGATACCAGCAGCCTGTCTATAGCACACTAACCTCAGCCTGGCTTCAACATCCTGGTTACTCCTTACAGGGTGACACCAACCGCCCCTCCGAGTCTCAAGTCTCCCCCAAACCATCTCCCTTACAGTGCCCAGTCCCTCTCACTGGACCCTCACAGAAGTTATCAAGTTCAGTGCCCCCAAAGAAACAGAGCACATACTAGTCTGTTAGTTTGGCTGAGGATTTTACCCTTCAGAGCGACACAGCACTGAGATGGGGTTGTGATAAAACCACAATGAGATTATTAACAAAGACAGAGATGAAAGTGATAGAAGAGACAGGTGTGAATACAAGTAAAACAAAACAAGTGACTAAAACTAAGTTACAATCTTTGTTTAAGCAGTTTTCTTGCCTATAGTCAGTTTGCAGCTACTCTTGCCTCCTGGACTAAGAGGCTCCACTTTCATAAATTCAAAGGGTGCTGCTCTCCTTTGTCCCCTAGGTGATAGATACCCCCAACAATTTTTTCCAGTTTCTTATATCCTCAATGTTTATCTTTGGTTTCAAAGTCAGGAATCTCTCCTGGGAGTCTAGCTTTTTGTGTCTACCAGGGAGTCAAAGTCAGGTTAATTTTTGCAGTCTCCTGTGATTTTACAATGCAAATGAACTTTCTGAGATCTCTGATGCAAATTAACATACCATTGTCCTTGGCCACACTTGGCGTGATATGCAATTGAGCCAGAATGGTGTTGGCCATTCTCCTTTGTCTGAAAAGCCCCACCACCACCCAGTGTTTTGCCTCCTTGGTCCATTTACAGAATTCAAAATCTAATATCAGAGATTATCCATAATTTCACATACAGCATCATTGCATACATGTCACAGTGATACTGATGACCAGTGGGTTATTAGTTTTCATATGATACATTACAAGACACTTCTAAATAAATATGAGAGTGGTACGTGAGGTATATTGAGGCCAGTTGAAGTTTATTTTTACATACAAGGCAGCTCCTTGCCATCCAGCACTGAGGTGGTCTTAGAGTCACAGTGATTAACATACTTCAACTGCAGATGCAGACCAGAACAAGAAGTGTGTCCTTCATTGTTTTATAAAACAAGGTTAAAACCTGCAGTTTCACCAAAGAGCTCGGATGGATTTACCAAGGAGTAGCTTTTTTCCTAATGTACACAAGGCTTTGTAAGTACTGTTATGTTAATAGCACCTTCATCTCAGGAGGGCTTAGTGTGTTTCTTGGTTAATTTTTGTTAATCTTTTACACAGTAAATTTAAACTCATTGTAATTCATATAAGAAATACAATTCAGAGCAAATGGATAGACTACACTACCACAATGGTGTATAAACCTCCTATCTAAGGTACTTCTGTGGCCCCCATGACCATAAAATCTGACCCTCCTCACAATCATTTATGCATTTAGCCTCAAAACACTTCTGTGAGATACGGAAGTGCTATTATTTGCATTTTGAAGATGTCAAAGTGATAACAGCATTTAATATCAGGTAGAGAAGGGATGGCTAAATTACTCTGGATGACAATGACTTTTTTTTTCTGGGTTACACCAAGGGACAAACAGATGAACCTCCACAAACAGCGTTGAACTCAGGATGCTAGAAGTGGATGGACTGAAAATACCTAGTTTTCTATGACCAGAAGATCAGTTACTGCAACATAGATGTGTCATATAACTGATATCTACCTACCAATTCTTACAACTTTGTGGATTGGCCAAACCAAACCAAATTTGGATAGCCTTGAGTTCTGTGACCATCTTCTGATTCTAGGAGGTACAGGTTCTTAGATGTTCTTTAAGCAAAAGCTGGTAATACTATAGCTGTTAACATCTGGGTATCTATTTGTAGTCATGTTAGGGGATGGAAGAAGAACAGGCATTATGGTCAGGTTTTACCATTCACCAGGTAAATTGCAAGGTCATCCATGAAATAGCATCCTCCAAACAGTTCAGGAATCATTTCAGTTATAACCTGCTTTCCCAGCAAGTGAAACATTACTACATTCTCTGGAGTACTAAAACTGGAATGTTTCACATCCCTCTTCTCATGACCTTAGGAAAGCAGAGGGGAGGAAAGAGCTCACTATTAAAGAAAGAATGAATCTGAGAAAAATGTCACAATCCACGCACCTTTAGGGCTGAACTTGCCTGGACCATGGAACTATATAAGTACTATCCCAATGGTGTAGAAAGCATGTAAAACTGAAGGTGATGAGATTAGCAGGCATTTTCTTGTCTCTGTGCATAATATCTTCTTATGAAGAATCTGATGGAATGAGTGTGGATCCTCCTAGCCAAGTCTTAAACAAGACATAATTCTCTCCACATTTAAATCAAAGTTGCTGTTCTTGCATGATATCAATGGAGCTGTGCCAATCTGCATCACCTGGGGGATCTGGCCCATAGTATCAGATGAGCTTTTTGATTCATAAAGCACTGATGTTGCCATGATTAACATCACTGATGCATGACACCTGGGCACATTTCTCATCATGTGTATAAGCAACCTAGAAACAAAGGCTACAAAATACGTGTGATGTGCAAGTCATAGTGACCAAGGCAATCTGCAATGTGGCAACAGGGTCATGAGTTATCCCCATGGATTGTAACCTATGTTCTCCTCAGAAAGCAGGAAAGATGCTCGGATTCATGTATATGCCTAATTGCTGTTCAGTTGCTCCCTGGATGACTTGTTGTTACATATGCTTTTTTTCTTTTCTGGCCACACTCTGCCCATATCATACAGTAGAATGCAGCATTTGGGAAGGAAGGCTCTGGTCAATAATGCCTCTTTTTGCTAACCATACTCTCTTTTCTGTCCTGCTTTTAGAGATGTAGCTTACTGGAGGAGTGGAGATAATGCCACACTTCTCTAACCTGAGCTCTGACCCTGGAGAGTGATCTCCATATATGTTATGCTAGTTCAGATTCTTTAACATGATACAAGTGCAGAAGAGGCTGTTAAATTAGAGCTCGGCAGGAAACTCTTTTCCTGGCCCATGAGAATTTAAGATTTTCTAAATATTTCCCATCAAGAGCTGGGATAAAAATTCAAAATCTTGAAAATTTTTGCAAATGAAAAATCTGGAGAAAAAAATTAAGGACAGTCCAAGCTAACATTTTGTTTTAATAATTCTGAAATATTTCAATTTGATTTCTACCTCTTATTTCTTTTTGTTTGCTTTACACACACACACACACAAAATTCCCTAAATTTTAAAATTAAAAAGTCATTTTGACCTGGAAAAGTGAAAATTTTTCATTTTGAAAATGTCAAAAGTTGACATTTAGACAATTTTGAAACTTTTTTCAAAAGTTTCAAAGAGGAAATTTGGTCAAAACTGACCCTCTCCCACAAGTAGTTTCAGTTTCAAAGAACTGGCATTTCTGGTGAAAAATGTTTTGTCAGAAAATTCCCAAACAGCTCTAGTTAAAAGCCTAGTCCTCTTTGCATCACTCTTTCATGACCTAAAATAATCATGTCAATGTGTGCGTTTACATAAGCTCTTTCCCAATGATTTACCTTGGCACCACTGAATCAGTAGCTTGCCTCATTCTGTTATGGCCTGTCAGCTGGTGAAGTCAAGGACATGGGATTTTTTTTTAATTAAAACAGTGTACGTCCAGAACTACCCCACCACAATCACCTGCCCAGCCCCAAAAACTGCTCAGAGATACGTCTGCTCGAGACTGGATTGTATTCTCACATATGCAAACATCCTTAAATTCAGTAGACGTATCTGTAACATGAATGGATGTTTGATTTGATACCGACTGTATGACTTTGGCACAATAGAAAAATGGATGAGTCTTTTTTAAAAGAATTTCTGAATTTAAAACATAAGCATTAATATAACTGTTTTTGTCACCAAGATCTATATCAAATACATTAGCAGCCACAAACTGAGGCAGTTTTGCAAAGAGGTAACTAATTGTACTTGCTGCTGTGAATTAAGTGTAGCAAACCAAGCATCTCCCGTATCAAGACTCCCATTCTTTAAAATCTAGCCTTTCATGTACAATGATCTTTATTAAAAAGATGATCTTTACTGATAGTTATCACACAGTAGTATTCAAGACACCACACTTTATCCCTATACTCAGGAATGGGAAATGACAGTCATTGTCAGCTGACTAGATCAAGGCAAATAATGTTTGTGTGGTACAAAGGCCCACTGGTGGTTCAGCAACTCTTGTCAGGTCAGACATACTCACTGCACCTAACACACAGTTGTCATAATCTGTATCTAAAAGATGTCATTTAAGGTATTGTATACAAACTAGTTATCCGCTTGTTTAAAAATCATTGTGTTGTGTATGTACAGGGTGTGTACAAAGAGTTAGAAATATGTGCTAGTATTATGTTCTTAAAATGTATTTGGCAAGCAGTGCCTAAGCCAGACCTGTTCCAGACAAAGGAATGTGGTTCCACCTGCTTGAATGGGGTCTCCAAGGTAAAAAATCAAGAGACATTGGGAATGCATTTACATAAAAGGTAAACAAATCCCTCAAGCTAACAAGGGGAGGTAACCACTCAACACCCTGGCAGGAAAGAAAAGCTTGGTATGAGCTTACTTTTCAAAGAATGCATGTCAAAGATTTGCTGGACTATAAAGAGAAAGGAGAGAGAACCTCAGAGTATTCCATCACTTGGGGGATTCAAGGAGCTCTTGAAATCACAGAACAATGTGCCCTTCAACTAAGGGAGTTGAAGACCCTGAAAACTGAATGTAGGTGAGAAATCTGTTTAGGGAATGGTTGTAACTTGCTGAAGTTAAGTATTAGTCCTAGATGTGTATTTTTACTTTGTTTGTAACCATTTCTATCCTCGCTCCTTGTACTAAATATGACACAAACCTGTGACTTTGTTTAATAAACTTGTTTTACATTTACTAGAAACCACTTAAATGCTGTGACTGAAATAAGTGTTTGTCAAATACCGGCAAAATTAATGAGCTGCAGTGTATTGACGCTTTAAAAGAGAATCAAACTTAACATCTATGAGTGTTCCAGGACAGCGAGACACTAAAGAGACAGATGTGCTTTGGATTAACCTATGGGAGAGGAGAGAACAGTTGAAGAAGGCAAATAAACACATTTTTTAAAACCCAGAGTGTCCCAGGTGCGTCACGGGAAATAGGAAGGATAATTAGGCCACTGGCTTTTTTGTGTTTGTGTGTGTTATAAAAACCTTCTTTGAAAGATTAATGCCATAACCACTTAGACGATAATTCTCCTTTGAGGCAGCAATTTAAGACCACATCACATTTTTCTCATATCTGCCTATTACCAGCGCTATCAATTTAAATATCAACAGTTGGTGAGAAATGACATCATCTACACTTTTTGTTGTTGTTAATTAATGAGTGGAGGTCAAAACCCTGCCACTTTTACCCACTGATTTCATTGTAAATTCTGCCCACATGTGAACTGACTGAGAATTGCAGGGTTTATCCCAGGTATTATCCATAACTATTGTCACCATACTTAAATAATATAACAATATCCCTGAAGTATGTGAGAGACCAGCCTGCAGGGCCTGATCCAAAGTCTTTGGGATTCTTCATTGACTTTAGTGGGCTTTGAAGCAAACTCTAAATTCTTTAAACTATTTTAAAGTGGATTTTGGATGCCTGCTAAGAAAAAAAAGACTGGAAAAAGAGCAGATAGGTTCCTGGGGATTGTCTGATGACAGGGATGTACTTAAGGTTTCCCTGCTTTCCAGTGGCAAGAGACTGACTTTACAGTATAATTGTATCAAGACTGGCATTCAATCAAAAAAGGAAAAAGTAGTTCATTATAAGAATCTATTTGTTTTAGCACAGCTATTGTGCCCTAGCCTGTTAAAGTGTTTGAGTATTTATCTCTAGGGTGAAGAAAGCTTTATGGCTAGCTAAATACACAGCTAATGCAGGTTAAAATGCCTTCTCTTTAATGTTTTTGAGGTTTAACTTTAATGTATGGCACTACTACTTTGTGGAAGGGAAATGAAATGTAATGTAGAAGAATCTAATGACATATGATGTATCAAATCAAGGTTTAGAGTGAGAATAATACTTTACGGATAAAAGATGTCACTCAATTTACGGCTCTTTGTATTCATTTAAATGAATAGATGTTAAGAAGATAATCACCATTTCACTTCTGATATTTCATTGTGTATAAACACACACACTAACTCAGGTTACAAATTGGGATCTTTTTTAGATAATCTATTTTGAATTTTTTATATATTCAATATTTTATAAGTTAGAAGATCACCTTATTTAAATTGCTGGCACAGATGCATTGATTTTCATTATTCAACTTATCTAATTTATTTCATCTGATCAGTTTAAGATTTCCCTCTCGCTAAAACCATTATAACTCCATTGACTCCTCATTTATTCAGCGACTTCTTTGAAGTTATTGTGGCATAAACAACTGAGAATGTTCCCTCCAAACATGCATTAAGTAACAAAATTGTATATTTCCTAAATAAACAGCTCTACTCCACCCACTGTTCCACTCCGCAACTTGGCTCCGACCCAAGCCACAACACCACTCCTCCCCCTGCTCTGCCCGAAGCCCAGCACTGCCTTCATTCCCTCTCTGCCCCTAGGCCAGCTCCACCTCTATCCCCAGCTTCTCTCCCATCCCAAGTTCTGTCCCCAGCTCTGCCTTCAGCACAAGCTCCTCTGCTGAACCAACTGTGTGGTGATGGTAGGGGTGGGGGCCACGGACAGATTACAATACTGGTAAGGGGGTAGGGGGTACAACATAAAAAGTTTGGACACCACTGTAATAGCTGGAGCCTCCACCCAGAGCTTTCCTCCTATTTCTGGCTCAGAGAAATTAAAATATAAAACAGTCTGGTCACCTTTACAGATGGTTCTTCTGCTCTTGTGAACACTCAGTTGTCTTTTAGGAACATGGAACCACAAGTATCTTTATTTGAGGAAAAGGAAAAACCTATTAAAAGAAACATGAACATGATGCATATTCCATATAAGAAACTGAGCTAACCAAATCAGGGCATCAGGAGTTTGGTCAACCCCACAGTTCCAAATTATAATTGTGAAACGTGGAGGGCCAGACTCTTATTCTCACCAAAAACCCCACCCACCTAAAACCCCCATTCATAAGGATTCAGTGGTAGTCAAATGGTGTCAAGGAGTGGCTGTCTTCCACTGGTCTGCTCCTGCCCAAAGACCCCCAATCTCTGCCAGGTCATGCTCCACGTGCAGCTACCTGATCCAGTTCTGCAATACCTGTTCTGCTTGTGAGGACTTGGTGGGCCAGTGTACAGCTATGTCTGCCCCATACTGTTGTTAGGCTGGTCAGGCCTTGCTGCAAAGTCAGCTCCACAATGCCGCTGCCAGTAATCTGGTCTGATCCTGCAGATTTCCTCCACACAAAGTGCAAAATTTTCAGGTGGGGAACCCAGAGAAAAAGATGACTCTTGAGTTTCTGATCTTTAGGACAGAGCTCATTTCCCCACACACCCTCTGTTAATCTTGATTTTCATTTCAAAACCAAAGTCCTCTTCCCATAAGTGGATGATCCATTCACTCCAGGCATATCCTGCACAATTCCTATACCCTTTTAGGAATATAGTTATAATAATCTCTGATGTAGACAATCAAAACAAATTTCAACCAAAGCAGCAATACCAGTAGGTGGAATTATGAATAAGTACCATTATAATTCATGTAAATGAAGCTGGGTTTCAGTCCGGGGCCCTGTAGTTAACAGTTAAGGTGTGCATCTACATCACCTTACTGATCTCATCCCTGAACTCCATTCTACCGTGCTTCTTCTCCCTTACCTCAGGGAGAGGGACTGCAGGCTTCCTCCTAGCTGCTCCCCCAACACTATTTTCAGCCTCCTGGCTTTCTAGAAGCCCCAACCTGTTCCCTCACAGGCGAGCTTCCTTCTAATTAGCTCCCTCCTCACAACTTAAAACTCCCCTGTTTGCAGTTTACTGGCTGATTGGACCCACTTGGCCTAATTCAGGTCTTGCTGGGCCCATGTGGGAAGTAACTCAATCACAGTTTCTTTAGAACACGCTCATTTTCCCTTTGTAGGTGGTATCCATATTATCACTTGACATGGAAGCCATGTTGGTGGCATCTTTCAAGCATGTCCAAAATATGTCCATTGTCTTGTTCTTACCATGTTTGATGTTTTAAGTTGGCTGGCTCTACTTAGAATTTCTGATGTTGCAACTCTTTCCAATGGACTCTGAAGATCTTCCACAGGCTTTTACTTTGTCCTTTTTATCAGGTTATGCTGTAGATTTCAATGACACTACTCCATCTCACCCAGAAGAGCTGTTCAGTAGATTGAGCCAACAGGTGTATCAAGCTTGTCTTAACTTTATTGTAAAGTTATGTTCCCACTGAGGAATTTTCCATCTACACAATTTACTCAGGGGGGACAGGAGGGGAAATCAGATCTTAAATTATTTGGATAACAGTGTGGGATGGAAGATTTGCAGGTATCTCTAAATTTTGGTCAGTGCAGTCCTACAGAATATGCCACAGCTTCCTATCATGAACAACACGCTTGCCCCATACACCAGACGGGAAGCTTTGGGACCATTATTAGTTAGGATTGTTAATACCTCTTTTCATAAAGGCAGGATGCCAACCATCTGTAAACAAGGGATGCTGAGATCTGTAACCCATAAGCCACTGACACTAGCAGCCTTGTCAAATATCATCCAGTCTCTAATCTCCCCTTTCAGAAGAAGGCTGTTAAGAAGGTAGTGATTAAGCAACTCTAGTCACATCTTGGCTCCAGAGGTGTTTGATCCCAACTAATCTGATTCTCAGTGGGGGGGGTTGTGGGTGTGAGGGAGGGAGGGGAAAGAAAGAGAGAGATAGCGGTGTTATCCATCACTGATAATCTCCTACAGAGAATGGACAAGAGTAAGGTTCCCTGGCCCATTTTATTAGCTAAGTCAGCAGCTTTCAGTACTAATGGCCCCTGCATAATTTTGAAGGAATCTACAATATTTCCAGTCTTTTCTTGCTGAGAGATCCAAAAGGATGGTCTTCATATTTACTCATTCTTCCTCAGCACTCTGGTAATCAAGATTCAGCACGGTTTCATCTGGTTACCTGTTAGATGTGATACAGCACAGCTGCTGGTATCAAGAGTGAACTGTTTGGATCTGCAGCATCATAAACATCAGACAGTCAAATCAACACCTTTTGCTGAATCCAGATATTGAGGTCTGACAGAGGACAAAGGTGGGGAGGTCTAGGGAAGTAAATCGATTTATGCTACATGTGGCCAACTGTATAAAGTTATGCAGATAAGCATAAGAAATGCACCAGGATGACAACTGCACCTTCTGTTGGATGTGTACATCTGACCTTTGCCAATGCAATATGCAGTTTGCAGGTCACTTTGGATTCACTGCTGCTCTTACATTCCCATAGGACAACCTTACAAGTTAATGCCCATTTTTAATCTATGGTTACCCAAAAGGCATGAGCTCTTCCTCTCTAAAGTGGACTTCACCACAGAAATGTAATACCTTTACAACCAGAAGGTAACTTTTGTTACCTTCAGGGCTGCAATGAGCATTACCTGGGGATACACTTTTAGAGCACTCAGAAACTTCAGCTGGCACAACCTGTCTCTTCAGTTAGGTGATCCATTATAAGCATATCATCACAAAGCAAGTTTCCTAGGGGGGTAGGATCCTATTTCTTCTTTCTTTCTTTTCAGTGCCAAGCACATTATCTAGCTCAACTAATAAAAAACAAACAACAAACAAGAGCAGCAGCAGCATTTTGCATTGGTTATCTGCTGCTTCATGGTGCAATACAAGGGTTTGTTTATAATCCAGAAATTCCTAATTGGTTCAGGGCCCATGTATCTGAAATCTCTTTTCACCCCATGTCTCACGGCAGGTGTCATTTTCTTCTGGAGCTGGCTGACATCTTCTGGGGTAGAAATCTTCAAGATTAACAAAAGGGAGTGCTCAGTCATCGGCTTCCTCTGGCACTCTACTAGACCTGATGTTCTGGACGGTTAAGGGCACAACACAAGACCTGTGTATTAGACAAAGGTTAACAGCAGGTCTGTGCAGCATATGGAAGCCAGGAAATTTAGCAGGTGGAGAATTCAATCCCTGCCTTATGTAAAATTATCATTACTAATTTAAACAACTGGTTTTTGTTAGGTCCAGAGAAGAGGCACAATATCAAGTTGCAGAGGGAAATGGGTGACTCAGAAAAATGGCAAGTGGGGTCATCTGTTGGAGAGATCTGCTACTTGCAGAGGCCTAAGGTGCAGTGCCAGAGGTGGGAGATTCTTTCGAAGTAATGTTCTCCCCACCCTTCCCCATTTTGGTGCAAGATAACCGTAAGTGGATGCTAGTTGTGGGTAGAAATGAAAGCTGGTTAAACAGGGCTTGGGATTTCCCACTAAATGCAGATCCAGTCAAGGAGCAACTGTCAACTCAGCCCATTAGGGACTGTGATGCTAGCACTGAGAACAGAGGACATTTTGCAGTAACAGATATAGCCATAAAATTAACAGATCAAGAGTAAACTGAAGTATTTGTTTTCCCAGGAGCTTCTAGTCTCTGCCAGCCCAGAGAAGGTAGCATTAAGCATGAAACCCATACAGTAATCTCTCATTGGGCAGCAATCTCTATTATTGCTAGACAGCTGGACCAACCTATTGATGGTGTACTAAGGCTCCATGGCTTTAGATTTCTTTGGCTAACACATCATTGTTTTGGAACAGTATTCTCAGTTAGTTTGTCACCTAACATGGAACAGAAGATCTGAGTCTATTAGCCCAACAAAATCTTGAAGAGAATAAAACAGATTAAAACACAAGGACCTGTGGCCAATAAAGAAAGAGAATGGATCAAGTATTTATTATCCAGATTGTATGTGGACAGTAAGTAGAATAACCTGCACACACTAGGGATGAAATCTTGACCCTGTTGAAATCAATGGGAGCTTTGCAGTTGACTTCAGTGGGGCCACGATTGCACCCTAGGTATTTCCCCACATCTGCAGGTAATATGATTTTGAAACATGGTACAGCTTTAATTATTGCAGCACTTAAAGAGGCAACGCCCCACACACATAATTCCTGCCCATTCAAGGCAGTCATAATTGGGTTAATGTAACAGAAAGCCAAGGTGCAGCTAGGTTATCATCCAAAACAGGTTTAACATAGAGCCTACGATCAGCAGGATACTTGGAAAAACAAATAGCCTTGAAGGGATAATCACTGTTTGGAAGTCAAGTTATGTAAAACATATTTCCTCCTGTGTTATTGCTTCAAGTTGTTTGATTGCACCTAGTATGTGTACAGAGTGAAAATTACAGAATCTTCACCCTTACTGGTTTAGGCTCTGTTTGTTGTAATAGCTACTTAAGTTTTAAAGGGTTTTCTTCCCTTCTTCCTTTGGTCTTTCTTCATGCAGGTAAAAGCTGATAGGAGTAAAGTAATGAGACAGGATGAAGAAATAAGCAGCCAAGGAAACACTGCCAATTTTCTAAATCAGACACCAATGCTTTTGGCATCTTCTTGTAGTTTACTAAACACTGAGTCCAAATTTATCATCAAAGAACTAGCTAGGCATGCAGATTGCACACATGGTCCATATCTCTCTCAAAGGAAAGCTTACAAACCTAGACTACTTCACAGTATCACTTTCTTTTAAAACAGAGATCAAATAAAAAAAATCCCCAACACTACACTGTATGTACTATAATATATAAAAATATACATTTGTATTTCTCCTTTTCCCCTTCTGTATTAATCCATATATTATATATTGTACATACACAAATATACACTAAAAACTAGATACAGAATACATTTTAAGATAATATAATACATCAAGACACACAAGTGGATTGTGAGTGCTCATACTGATTTGATGTAAATATCTCTGGTATGTAAACTGAGATATTAGAGGCATATATTAATAGATCAATACAGAATCCCTGATATACATTAATAAAATATTTTAATCCCTGGATTCTGATAACATATACAAGTCACTTCTTTTGTGGTTTCATGTTATCAGTAAGAAGACTGAATTCTGGCTCCATGGCCCTTATCCAGCAAAGCACTTCATTACATGTGTAGCTTAAGCAACTAATAAAATTTAATATTAATATTATAACTAAAATAGTACTATTGACTACTCAGATGCTTAAAATTATGCATGTGCTTAATTGATTTGCTGGATCAGACCCTTAAATAGTAATCAAAAACATTAAAATTGATGTTTGCCAGTGTTTGAAAGGAGACAAGGGACACATCTTGCATGAATTTGAGGCTGAAAGAAAGGGTCATTATTATGTGTACTTCAGCTCATTCTCATCTTTCTTTCTCCCTTTTTCCTTCTCTTGTTCCCTTTTTGTCAACCATTAGTAGGGACAAGTCAGGATATCACATAGACACCTGCATTTTCCAAACTGAACACTATACAGTATCATCTGTGTTTACAGTAGTTTAGGAGAACTTTCTTGTAGGAACAGTTGAAATATGATATTTTGATATTTTGCTTAGCAGTAACTTTTTTTTCCCTAATAAAGTGAGCAATTGGACTTACAAGTACATGCTGCTATGAGAACCTTAATTTTTTATTTCCTGCTTATGAGGGGGAATTGAATTCAGTGGAGTCAGGATTTCATCCCTACTCATTGAATGTCTAACTATCACATTCTATTAATGTGCTCATTTTACATTTTAAATATTACATTATGGGGCAGATCTTCAGCTGGTATAAATTGAAATCAATAGACTATGCTATGACAATTTGCACCAAGTTCTGGCTATACACATACCCACAGAAATATATCAGTCTTGCAAAATTCTACTTACCTTCTTGATCATGGTTAAGTAATTTTTTATGGGCAAATACTATTAATTTTTTCATTATAATCACCATTGCGGTAAAGGGCTAGAAAGTAGATTTTTGCCTGGGCTGTTCAATTTTCACTCCAATTTTACAAGGTGAAGATTATATTTTTATACAGATAAACACAGATAAAAGAATCTAAACAGAAGAGGATGGGCAAATAAATACATTTTACCAGTTTGCTAGAACGTTATTAACTGTGGAGATGAAGGTCATGCTTCATGTCATCTGAAAAATAGTTTTGCTTGTATTTCTACAGTCTCGTTGCCTTTTCCAGAATCACCATCTAATTTCCCCTAATTTTCAGATATATAGTGCCTTAACCCAAGATAGCTATTTTAATAAATTACACATTTTCAATATAATTCTAAATGTATCACATGTACAACAGACTCTGAGGACCATGCTCTGCCTTCCACTATGCAGGACAGCTTATAATTCAAAATAAGCAATGAATCATTAATGATACACACCTGCATAGGGGAGGTCAAAATAAAACCCTGAGTCTGTCTCTTCTATTAGCACTCAGACTCCAAATATCATTACGTATGTAACTTTATACTTTGTATCTATTTACCATAGTAAAAAGTAATTAGGAAAAAATAGCTGTTTATATTGCTTTTTTGGCTCTCTCTGTTGTCTAGCAATTGGATAAATCCCACTAATAGGTTGTTACAATGAGGGCTCTTCCCTTCCCAGTTAAAGATTTTACATTTTTTAAAAAATAAAGTGGAAGGAAATTGGGAACTAAAACATCCTTCTAAAGTGAACCATTTTGACATTTCCCCCAAAAAATTGTTGACTGAAACAATTTGCCAAATTGACCTAAATTTTCTAATAGTTTTGATTGACCCAAATTGGCATTTTTTGGTGACCAAATGGGTTTTAATGAAAGATTTCACGGCTCTTCTCCCATAACCTATTGGGGTAGGACACTGCATCACCATTTGCAGCTCATTTTATGAGATCTGGGCATTATGATTTTCTGACCACCATGTTGCCTTTATTTATTGCAATAAAAGCTGGCAGGAAATTTGAAAAATTCTGACTAAAATTTTTTGCAAAAGCTTTGAAAATATTTTATCAATCAGATTTGCTGTCTTTTGACAATCTGATACAGTGGAAAGGTTTTTCAAACTTTGAAATTTCAATGAAAAAACAACGAAAATTTTCCAGAAATGTTCCCAAATTGAGCTGCTCTAACTTCAGTTCTGTTAATCATTATTTCTGTTACCATGCCAAGAGGAATCTCTCAGTGCGTCCCTATGCAGTCATGTTTATTTGGGGCCAGACAATGAATGGCATTAAGACAGCTGTGCAGCAGATTTAGGCCCTTTGAACTCCCACAGCTACATTAGGGTTCCCTTCATCAAGGGTGCAACTGTCAGAAGGAAAGTAGGGGCTGATTCCCACTACTTAAGAATGACACTGCTTCACACACACACAGGTACGAAACCTCACAAAGTTTGGTAAAATTCAGATTCAGAGCTGGATCCAGACTTCATGATTGGACCCCTCTCTAACAATTATGGCAAATATTTCAGAACATCTGCTTGCATTTCCAGTGCAAACACCTGGGCCTGAAGCAGTAAGTAACTGCTACAAAGTTCAGCAAATCAATATTAAAACTGCACGATTTGAAGAGGATGGGGAGTATAATTTGTGAGGGGAAAGCTAGGAGTGCTTTCATTAGGAAAATTCTTCTTAATGGATACACATCATTTTGTGTAGTCCGATATATTCCAAAAGAGAGAAATTGCTTTTCTTTAGTATTTCTATAAGCCTGAGATAAATGTCTTAAATGGCAGAGAAAGACTAGAAGTATCAAAAGAATGGGAGATGAATACCACAACAGGAAGGTAAATCCCTCCCCTTTGCCCCTCCTCCAATTCAGATACTACTTACCTTGCTTGTTTCATTATAGGTGAAGCAGAAGAGCAGAGAAGGAAAAGTACTCATAACACAGCACCAGTATGGTCTCCAGATGTTTTCTGAGCAATAAAGAACCCAGAGGACTGAGAAGCAAATCATAATCCAGGCAGTCTCCATACAAAGAGACTGTACTGCTGAGAGATTAACAGATTTTACTCAGAGAAATACTTTGGGACTAAACTCTTAACTTATTCCACCTGGTAGTACCCTCCTGAGCTTATTCATCTGCTATCAAACTTGAGGCAGCTGACAGGTTTTTAAATGATGGACTCCTTTGGGTCACAGTACTTAATTATACAGTATATCCAAGGATACGCACATGGGTCTTTTATGGTAAATGCTATGACTGTCTTAAAAACTCATTAATATGTCATTAACCAAGCAGACATTTACTAATTAAACAATTAGCCCCTCTCTTCTATTCCTTTGTTCCACCCAGAGATTGGTTACTCAGATCCTGACTTTAGATTTTGAAAAATTTCTTTTCCAGGAAAAATGTATGTCTATAAAACAGACCCTAGGACTAAGACATTTCCTTTGCTTTTGGCCCAACAATCAAACATGAAACCAAGAACAAACCCCTGATCCCACTGCTAAATTTAAATCAAAGGAGTTATGACAATTTACAACCCCTGAGGATCTGGCCCCAGACTTTCTGAATGCAAATGATTTTGTGATTTCAAAATGTTAGTGCACAAAATCAAAATGTTGACTTTTCTAGCCCGACCTAATTGTGATTTCAGGAATGTGTAGAAGTGAATTCAGCCTCCATTTTAACCTATGTAATTATTAAGCACACACACAAACACCAACACCAGTAAAACAAATATAAATATGCAAGGATTAAGGACTGGAAACAGATCATTCTGAATCACCATATGAAGTTAAACACCAAACAAGCATGCTGTATTCTTGTCTTTGAAACTCAAAGCATTTTTAATAATTTTACTCACACTGTTTTCTGCTGATAAATGTAGCTTGATCATGTTTGATGTGCTGTAACTGTGTTAAACTGTGGTACAAAGGAGGATTATCAAATGTATTGAACTGGAATACAGCAAATTTCTTTTTTAGAGAGAACCTGCCCTTTATGATCAAAAAGTAAACAAAATTGTAGTCCTATTTAGATTATCAATTGGAACTGTATGTACAGTACTTCTACTGACACATTATACCTCTGTCTCTTTCTAGTTTCTTCTATGTGTTCTATCATTATAAATATACTGCCTCCTAATGGTTCCATTTCCTGTTGCTTGTTGTGAAACAGTCTTCAAGAAGCACTGGATAATATGAAAAAGACCATGGGACAAGTTCATCCTGGCACTGGTGAAGGGACAGAGGGGAGGCAGTTTGCATTTCACCTGTTTGGTGCTTTACGGGTGCTGGTGTACAATTCACTCTCTGAATCCCTGGGGCAGACTAAGGCTGCCCTAACTTGCACCCCTGCTTTCAGAAGCCCTATGCAGCTTTCCAGGGACACAGAATTGTGAGGCCACAATTCCCTTCATACCTTGATCTCTGCCCCATCCCTACCTCCCCCCAAAACACTTCCCTACACCGAGAGAGTCCTCCTGTACCTAACTGGTGCACTTGAACTGAAAGGCAAAAATGAATCAGGTCTCATATCTAATAGACTTTTGTAAACTTAAAGTAGGTTGAATTTCCACACTGATGTAGCTCCTCTGAGCGCAGAATTAAGAGGCTGGTATAGCTAGGGGCTGCAGTGGCCTCCGGCACAAGTTACTAGAGGTGAGAGAGTGGGCTAGGAGTTGTAATAGCAATTCACAGTCATCTGTCATTCCCTAACACAGCGATCAGTTGTAACAGTGGTCAATCAACAGTGGTCAGTCAGGCTGCTGGAGTGATATAAAACAACCGTACTGCACTGGCAGATCTGCATCAGAAGGTGCAAGACCCACTTATTCCTGTTTTAAATGGCTAAACTATGTTTGTGGTCACAAGAGGGGGCCTGGTTGACACCTACAGAGCCTGAGATTCTCTATATATCCATGAGACAGGCACAGCATGGACGGCCGTAGCGCAAGCTTCTCCCCAACTGCCTCAGCCTGACCTGAAGAGACCACACCAATGGGCTTAAGGGAAGATTAGTATCTATAACCCCAATTCTTGAGTCCAGCCAACGTATGCTTGACACACAATGGATGGCAAAGGTGACTTCACATGACATTTGCTGCACTGATTCTGTGGCTAATCAGGGGTCAATTCAGCCCCCAGCTCAGGTGACAGCAGCCTCAGGGCTGCTCTGTCTTATGCTTATTTGCCTATGACCCCAAGGGATCATTTCCGTTTCCAGGAACAGCTGGAGTTCAGCAGTGTTCCAGCACACTCCCACTTCCACAGCCACACCACTATGCTGGCTAAAAGGTAGTTAATATAGCGATGCTATACTGGTTTTACATCACCCAGAGATTCCCTCTTCACAAAGGGACTTCCCAGGTGGCCACATGCACTGGCTTGGTAGCCATGTGTGTCATTAGAGGGTACAAAAGGGCTGTAGTGCAATGGAAAATTGGACTCTGTCCATACAATCCATGTTGGTTTTAAGGAGCCAGTTCTTATCAATCCATTGGTGGTTTGGGTGATGGAGGCATTTGTCCAGAAGGAACTGTACTGAAACCACAAACTCATTTCACATAGAACACAGAGAAACCATGAAATGGAAAGACTTGGTAACTAGTGACCTAGGCTGCAATTAAACCAATGGTCTACATGTGAAAAACTCCTTACTCATTTGCAACCACCCAAGCCCATCTAATCCCTCAAGTATTTAATTTACTAGACATATCAACACATTGCGGTCCTCATTTTCATAACTACCATGTGGATATGATCACATATGTAAGGAAGCTAAGGCTTTAATTTTTCATATCTTTTGTACAGAAGGACAATGTTCCACCTTTACAGAAGTGGAAATGCAGAAGAGCAAAGTGGTATTTGTGTGAGAAATATTTTCATAAAGGAAAGATCAATCCCCCCTCCACTGACTGAAGAGAAAATTAATTACTGCATTTGGCAGAAGATAAATTATTCCAATTTACAGAGTTGTGTAATTAGAGTAGCTGCAGAGTCGAAAACTGGCTGCTAACTTTGAACCTCAACCCCAACATGACATTCCTACTTGTGTTTAGTTCTGCCACTTGTGAGCACGTTGAAAGTTCTCTGACTGTGTCTTAATAATTATACGTTGGTTCAAAAATAATCATTGGCTTCATTGCCTAGATGAAACCTTATCATCTGGTTAGCAAAAGGTATGTTGTATTGTCTTTGAAGTGCTGAAATCCCCACAGTGGAAAATTTATTAGGGGAAAGTGATGTTATGGCAACACAATTAATTCTGCCACAACATGTAGAATTAACTGCACTGTTAAGAATTAATGATTCAAGAAAGAGTTCAAAGAAAGAAAAATACTTAGTCAAAATATGAAGTGTCACCTTTGATAAAGTCTAACAAGACCATATTTAAAGAACCATCTCACTGGGAAACCAAGTTACAAAAAAGTGGAAAATAAATGGTTAAGAAAAAAGGGGGAACTTCTTTAAACTCCCCGCCCCCAAGTCTTAAAGGAGGTTGTCAGTTATGCTTGTACAGAGAATTTTGTTCTCTTTTTGAAGCCAAGAGAAAAGTTTTTAATCTCATCTTTAACTGTAATCCTTTAAAATATGTAAGAGATTTAGAAGTGAACAGGGTAAATTTGGCAGAAGATCCTAGTTATGGAAGTAAGGTAATTTCTTTCAACTACTGATTGCCAAGGGAGTTCAAAGCCTGCTACCTAAACTATCTATCAATTCCAGCTACAAGCTGCAATCTACTGATTTTTTACATTTCTTTCTATTGATCAAAAATATTTAGAAAAGTCAAGCACAAGCTACAAATGAGTGAGACAATACAATTATTACAAAAAGAAATGAGAGTTGTTTTTTTTCAGAACAAATAAGAATGAAAGAGTAATTTTTTTCTCAAGCAATATTCTTAATAGTATTTCTGGTGATTTTAAAGTATTGTAGTTATTTATGTACAAAAAGAAAAAATCCATGAAATGAGTCGACAGAGAGAACTTGGTAGGTGGGTGAGTCAACCCCTCAGATTTTAACACACCAGAAACTACTGCAAGACATTTTTCAGTGAGTTTACAGACATTTCATACTTTAAGAAGTCATTTCATGTCAACAGGTCAAATCCAGCAGAGGTACAGAAGGCGGAAACCATGAACCAGGGTTGTTATTACTATTTCAAGCCAGTGGGTATGGCAGCACCTCTCAACACACACACCACTAGTTCCAGCACCTATGAATCCAGGTTAATCAGGACTCCATTGTGTTAGGCACTGGATATATAATAGTAAGACACAGTCCCTGACCAAAACAGTTTACTTTCTCCCAACCTGTGCCTGGTTGCAATGTTATCATCTACATATCACAGATGGGGAATTGAGGCACAGAGAAACAAAGAGACTTGACGAAGGACATACGAGAAGTCTGTAGCAGAGCTGAGAACAGACTCCAGTACCTTAACTACAAGACCAAACTCTTTCTGTCAAGGCCAAGTTCTGACCTCAGTTACTCTGGTGTGAATCCACTTGCTGAACTCAACAGAACTACTTGGGATTTGCACTGGTGCAACTAGGGGCACAATTTAACCCTCCATTTTACTCAGTCCCCCTTTCTCAGGCAAACACTGATTGTTTTTAATGGCATCATGACAACCAACCATGAATACAGTGGGAGTACTGAGAAAAAATGAGTAAGGACCTCAGAATTTGGCCCAGTGTTGTTTGAGTCCAAAAAGACAAAGCAACTCAGTAACAGGATAAACTTGGCTTTCTTCACTCTTTGATCTATTTAAGATGTGCCAAGCTTGTGCTATGAGGGCGGGAAATCTTTGAAACAGGAGCTAGTGGGCCACATCTACACATCTACTCTCAGACACATCTTTTTAAACACAGAGCAACTCAGGCGAAGTCAGTGGATTTACACCAGTGTAAATGAAATTAGAAGTTAGCCTCCTATCTCTCTGAAATAGAACACAGTACTAGCAAGCTATTTTTTAAAAATCAGTATGGAGGTAAATAAATATATGATGGAATATTTCCATATATTTAAAATATGCTATATACTGCAGGTATTTTATACAGATGTAACCTTATATAACATTTTATAAAATTATCAACAAATTTGAGTTATTTTGTGCCATATTACATATTTCTTTTAAACCCACTTCATTCTTCTGTTCAGGAAAATCAATTACTGCTGAAACCTTTTAAGGCCAAGATTTTCAAAAGGGACTAGTGATTTTAGGTGCCTTAAATTCGAGGTTCTCCATCTGAAACATCTTAAAGGCACCGGATTTTTAGAAAGTGCTAAGAACCTCTAAAAACCAGATCCTGTTAAGGTTTCTCTGGTTGGGCCAAAAATTGAGGCATCCAAAATCATTAGTCACTTTTGAAAATGTTGGCCTAATAACATAATATTTGTGATCACACAAATATTTAACATATTTACATAATATGTTTATTAAATACTTTGCAAATGTTGAGAAAATATTTTTCTACTGGTGTAGTAAGTCCCAACATAGCACTCAAAATTCAAGCAAAATTCCCATGGACTTCTATAAGACTTTTTCCAGAGTAAGGAGTGTAGAATCTTCCCTCTAGTATGGAAAGAATAGTTTCACCAGATGTTATATTCGGGTCTGATCTAAAAGGCCAATGAAGTCAATGAAATGACTTCCATGGGTTTTGGATCAGGCCCTTAGAAAGAAAATTACATACTTGAGCAAACATGCAAAGAGAGAACATTTAAACAAAATGCATTTTACTATGCCTGTAATTTTCTGTTAGCCCTGATGTTATTTAAGGATTTTTTTCAGCGCTTTCATCCTTACCAGACACCTTCTCATATGGAAGAGTCATACAGCAGAACCACAATCTTGTGTGTATGACATCATAATCTGTTGCCATGGAAATTACTACTATTCAGCATTATGACTTGTGGAGAACAGATGATGGGCTAAAATGGGAAAAGCCCCTTTAGAAGCACAATATATTCAGCAATTAAGAAAAGGCAGGAAAACAGTGAAAAACAAGAAGCTTACCCTAATGTTAAAGACCCCAATGCAACAAGACACTTAAGCATGTGGACAACTTTAAGCCTATAAGTAGTTTTTTGGGAGTGCTTATGTGCATAATTATGCACATGCTAAAGTGTTTTGCTGGATATGGGCCAAAGTTCTCTCTGAAGAATAGGTCAGAAGGAAAAAATATTAGTACATTAACAAAAATAATAATTAAAAGCATTAAATAAAAGAAAGAGAATTGTACTCTTCAAGTCAAATTCTGACCTGATCTCATTGGCTCCAGTAGAACAAGCCTGAATTTGGCCTCTAAATTGGTTTTCTACCTTTTTAGGTCTTATTACTGTAAGCAGAGTCAGGATGAGCTGTACCCTGACATCTGGTGGTGAAGTATGGGAAGTGTGGAAAGAATGTTTGGAATGCGAAATCTCAAATATTTGCATAGGCACACCTGCCCCATCCCAGACTGCCGAGCTGTGGGACTGCTTTGTGACAGAAATGACTCAACCTCAGTTGGGTGGTACTTGCTAGACAAGGGACATGGATTCCAAAACCCTGTGAATAGAGAGAGGTTGGGGACAGGTATTTGTGCCTGGTGGTGCAGGCTCCTTGTGGAGCTAGAAGCACCAGTTGCACCCCCTCCTCTCTCCACTGTGGAATGTCAGAGTTGATTTTTTATTCCCTTAAGACTCTAGATACAGGTTGCTGAGCTGAACTCACTTTGGGCTAATGGTGCACTACCAGTGGGCTCCCCTACTATGTGCTGAGATCACTAAGAGCTGAAATCACAAAAGAGCTGAAATTACTGAGCTGGGAGCACTGAGTACTGTGCTAACTAGTGGGGGAGCCTGAAGCTATACTGTGGAACAGAGCAGCTGGCGGAGTGGAGCAGTTTATGGGGATGGCAGGAGCGGACCACAGGACAGCTGGTGGAGTGGAGCAGCTGGCAGAGCGGAGTAGCTGTGGGGCGTGTGGAGCAGCCCACAGAGCGAGCGGAGCCGAGCAGTTTGCTGGGACAACTGGAGCAGCTCACGAGGCAGCTGGTGGAGCGGAGCAGTTTGTGAGGACGGCCGGAGGAGCAGAGTGGAGCGGCTGGTAAGGCGGAGCAGTTCGTGGAGAAGGCGGAAGCAGAACCCACGGAGAGGCAGGGCAGTTGGCCCTGGACCACGTAAGGTGCCCCTTTCACCCAGGCTGGGGGGAGGGACCTCTACAGATAGACTTTGAATTCTGGGGTGGCATTGACCAGAGACTTTTGGGTTGTTGGACTTTGGAGTGATTGGACTTAAGACCCTAAGGGGAAAAGGACATTGCCAAATGTACTTGGGGGGTTGGTTATGGTTTGTGTTATAACTCTGTTTGTGGTGTTTCTCCAATGGGATGCCGCATTGATTCCTTCCTTTATTAAAAAGATTTTACTACACTCAGACTCCGTGCTTGCGAGAGGGGAAGTATTGCCTCCTAGAGGCGCCCAGGAGGGTGTGGTATGTAAGTGTCCCAGGTCACTGGGTGGGGGCTCGAGCCGGTTATGCCTTGTGTTATTGAAACGGAACCCCTGGATACTGAACCTGGCCCTTGTTGCTGCCAACTCAGAGGGGCAGAAGGGTTACATTACTGTACATGCTGTAACTGCTCTGTATGAATGTTGCTGAGGCATGTTGTAGGTGTATGTACAGTGGCAACAAATAGTCATTTTGAAAGGGTATGAATATAGTATATTTTTTAATCCTCTGTGATAATGGGAAGATGTGGTGCAATCTCTAAAATCTTGCTGGACGCAGGATAAAATGTGTGTCATGTTTATGAAAGGGGGGGAGCATAAATTGCTATATGGCAAAAGGGAAATGAAACACAAGAGATTCAATGAGTCCTAATTCTATCTGTGCTTTTCAGAGGTAAATGAAACATTGATAAAAAATGCAACACTGTGCAAACTTTAAAAGTTGTAGGATGTTGCATTTTCTTACAAATGCTAAAATTGGCCAATTGCTACAAAAAGTGCTAGAATAGGCACATTCTTTTTAAAATCTGCCCCTTTTTTGAGCACAAAATGGCCTGTTTTTAAGCACAGGTGGCCTGGCATTTTTAAAAATGCCTTTTCAATGCAAAAGTAACCATTTCCTGGAATTTTCATATGAAGTGAAATATGGAAAGCTAAATGGCATAAAATGGCACAAAAATCACAATACATTCCATAAAACACTTTTCTCAAATGTTGTATTGCATTACTGTGCATATTTGTGCTCTTACATATTTAAGCACAGAAAGAACATATTTCAAAAGGGATAGGAACCTGACTTTACTTTTTTTATCATTGACTGTTCTGAATGTTCACTTTATACTGCTAAAGGAATTTAAACAGGGCAGTTGTGGCTATGAGAATAGAAAAGCCTCAGATGAAGAAGAGCATCGAAAAATATGACGCTTGATAGCATGGTTTTCTAAGACAAATTCTTTTAAAGCTAAATAAGCAATTCAAGTCCTATAAACGGGGGTAGATGAAAAGGAGCCAGGCTTACCTCTGCCTGCCTGACAGTATGAGGCTTTACTGCATTTTAGGGCTCTCAGCCCAGGAGTATCCTTCACTTCCCCCATCTCACTGCTCTTTTTTTGAAGGAGCATGGAGTCATTGATCCTGCCCTGATCCTTGCAGATCCTTGAATTAAGGACAAACAACTTTGCTGAAAAGCATTTTAACATTTTCCTCACCTCCCCAGGGAAGAGAATTGGACCAGGTAAAAAAATGGCAAGGATATTTCATGAACTTGGAAATTTTCTAATTGTTTTTCTAAGTCTCCCAAAACCAGAACAGTTTTCAGTTTTAGATTTAATTAGATCGTTCATTCATTCCCCTTTCTCTCCCTCCATTTTTTTCAGTGGCAAAATGGAAACAAGAAAAACAGAAAATGGGGACAGCGGTGAGCAGAAAGAAAAAAAGGAAGAGAAAAGGGGAAATGAACTCAAGTTCTACTCTTTCATTAAAGAAAGAAAAAGAAGATTGAGAGTAGTAAAAATGATGTCAATTATGGAGATTAACTAAATGTTTTAATTGCCTGTACTAAATCAACAAGGAAAGAACATTTAATACAGCAAAAACAAAGAACAACGATCTCCAAAACCCTATAATAGGTTAATGAAACATTATGCTTTTCTTAAAGCTGAGTGAAGATAACAACAACAAAAAAACTTGTGAATAAATCTCTGATTCACTTTAGTGGTGGTAGGGTTTATTGATTTGTTTGCTTTTGAGTTTTATTTTTGTTTTCACTTATCCAGGAACATTTGGTTGAGCAAGTTTTTGCATTTAAGAATATTTGCAGAAAGTATACGGGGGAATACTAGCCCAAATAAATATTCATGAAGGCACTCTCACCAGACATGTTCGCATGGTATTGCAGAAGAGATCTTCTTATCATTCACACAATAGAGGAGTTGAACAACCATGAATGTTTGTGGATAATTTGTAAAGGAAAAAAGGACTCCTACTGTTTACAAATTTTATGTCACTTAGTCAAGGAATCAAACAACACCATGTGATTTAAATGAGGGGTTAAAATTAACTCAGAGTTTTCTAGCCCCTGCAGTGACTTTTCCCACATAGAGGCAGATGGCACCTACACTGGTGGAGAAAAGGATGTTAACCTGTCTTACTTTTAAGACACACACACACACACACACACACACACACACACAAATCTACTAATGACCAGTGCACCAGCTAGACTGAGCACATCTGATAGAATCACCTCAGGCATCATACAGCAAAGTTCCCAGGTCTGGCTCAATCCGATTACTTCGGGGGGAATTCTGAGCCACTGCGCAATACAGAATTTTACAGTAATTAACATTGTGTGCGCAAAATTTCCTTTTCCCCCAACAGAAATGGGCAGCAGAAATGTTGGCCACCACTAGGGGCTGCTGGACCCAGCAGAACCCAGCTCACAAATAGAAGACAAGGCTGGGGGGAGTGGCAGGGAACTGGAGGGTTTCCAGCATCTGCAGTTCCCAGCACAACTTGAAGGAAGAAGACAGTGCACAGAAAACTCATTGCAAACCCAGAACCCAGCATCAGGATGGTTTTTTTAACTCTGGATCCCTGGGCTCTAAGAGGGTAAGGGGTATGAGTGTCTGGTCCGGGGGGACCACAGCTGGGCTTTGGGGGTGGGAGGGAGTGTGAGTGTCTGGGCCAGAAGGAGCCCCACAGCTGTCCTCTGGGAGTAGGAGATGCAAGTGTTTGGGCTGGGGACAGCTGTGGCTGGGCTCATATGAGAGTCTGGCGGCCTGGCTGGGCTCTGGGGGTAGGGGACAGAGAAACAAGTACTGGGCTGTTATAGAGGTTTCTTCAACTCTCTGCTCCTGGCGGGAAATTGTGTGTGTATCTATTTTTACAGACATACCTGATTACAGATATTTTGAAATTAATCACCAAGAAAATTGAAACTGGTGTGATTATATAGTGTTATTTTGACAAATAAAAATTGCAGACTATTAAAATATTGTGCATAGAATTTTTATTTTTTTTGGTGCAGAATTCCCCCAGGAGTATCCTATATATCTATGAATCTTTGAGGAAGCCCTTCAGGCAACACTAAGAGTTATAAGGGAATGTACCCCTTCATACATCAAAGGCAGAGTCTGAGGCCAGGGTAGGCAGAGCTGTTTTTGTCCATCTTAGGGACACAGCTGAAGAGCATGTTGCTTTTGGATATGAAGAGCAACTGCAAGGAGTCCAGATCTTTGTGAGATTATGACATTTTGCACAAACCATTTTAATATTCAGGAGTTGGCACTGATAGCACATATGGAATGCCTCTAGCTGCTCCAAATCTGTCTGTAGTTGGTCCAGGATATTGACCAATATACCAGTGCAGGCTGTACACAGGTTTGATAGATCCTGAATTCTGTCTCAGCACAAATACATTAATTTTAAAATGATATTGAAATTAGACCTGAGAAAAATTTGGAAATACCGATATTTCAACATCATGATGACAAGTTGAAATATTGAATATTTTTGTGGAACAAAAAGCTCTGAAAAAATATCTATTTGGAAATGATGATATTTTGATATTTCCAAATTGAAATGTTGCATTTAGATTTGTAGACCTGGCCTGAAACATTTTGTTTCAAGTCAATTCAATATTCAACTATATTTCCATATGCATAACCTCATGGGAATTGTAATTCAGGTGGCCTGATGACCACTCACATCCTATGGTGCATCCACAGCCAAGTGATTTCAGTGATGCACCATGACACTTAGTCAGAGGGAAGATTGTGTTGCATCAGAGATATAGGGGAGTCAGACAGATCACCCCATAGGAGACAATAAGAGTCCGAACTACAGCTCCCAGAAGGCAATGAGTGAATACAGTCTAGTGTTGAATAAACTCAAAATGAAGTTTCTCTCATCACTTGAACAATCCAAAATATTTCAATTTGTGTCAAACTGACCTGAAATAAGATATTTGGTTTTGATTTTCCCCATGCAAATTTCAAAAAAAAATTACCAAAATAAAAATTTCAAACAGAAGATTCCTCACCAGCTCTAACTGAAATATTAAGAGGAGGAGAAAGAGAGAGATTACTATTCAAGGTTCAGAATCATGAGAATGAGTATCTGTTTGGTGACATGCAGATCTGCATACTTGTGCTCTTCTGAAGAGGAAAATTTGGGAATGATCTACAGAGGATGGTGCTGTAGTTGAAACAATGGCATCAGAAGAGGTCACCTAAGGAGAAAGTAAAGAAAGAAGAGTACAGGACACAATAGGTTCCTGAAGAGTACTAACAAATAGTGGGGATAGAAGGCTGTGATGCTGAAAGAGTGGTGAGCAAAGCAGGAGAATCAGGAGATCATAAACCTGTGAAAACCTACACTGGAGATGAAGTGGAGGAATACAAAGTAATCAGCTGCATCAAAGTCACCAGCTAGGTAAAGAAGAGTAAGCCCCTTTGACTTAGTTAGGAGGAGGTAATTAGTGAAACTGGTGAGGGTGTGTTTGGTAGACTGGAGAAAAGTGAAGCCATAAAGGGTGAAGGGAAAAGCAGAAAGAAAGGAAATCCAGGGAATCAAATTTAACTGATGGGTTTGAGAGACAAAGAGGACGAGGAGAATTAGCTGGCAATTTGCGAGGTCAGAAGGACTGAGAATGCAAGACACAAAAGGATGTTTCTGACCTACTACGAAAAAAAGGGGTGCATCTACTGAAAGCACCAGGACTTCACTCAACTACCATACCAAAGTGTTCTCCAAGCAACACCACATGAAAACATGAGATGCTCAGACTACACCTCCCATGGACCCATAGTCAGATGCAGTTTAATGTCAAACTGAGTCTAAACTAAATGTTTGGACATTTCCAAGTCAAAATGTTTTAGAACTTTTCATTCCAGAAAAAAATGCCACTAATTTAATTTATTGTTCCAATTTAGGATGAAAACACATGCAGAAATATTAGGATTTCCCATGGGAAGAAAATTCTAATTTTCACTTAATTTAAGTTTTCATTGATTTCAGAAAAAACACTAAACCCTGAACTCAGGTCTTGGCAGATGAACAAATCTTTCAGTTTATCTTTGAAACGTATTTGTCTATTTGAAGCACCACATTCTGCTAAGAGAAAACTCCCATTGCCTGGCATCCATTGATTTTACCGAAGCCTGAATAAGGACTTCAGGAAGGAACTTACTAGCTCTCCTTTAATGTTCATTACAAGTACATGACACGTAGTTTGGACATATTACAGCACACATGTTGACTCAGTGTTTTCCTTTTATCACTAACAAAAGACTCCTTTAATATTCAGTATTATTTGTTATCTCCCAGCACTCAAAGGTATGCTAGGCTCCTCACAGAAGACAGAGAGAAATCAATGAGCTTCTGAAGGTGAACTACAGATGGCAGGCTATTATGTATTTTATGAGGTCAATTAAACAGAGATGCAGATTTCAGATTAGATATAATTTTACATCTACATTTGATTACAAATATAATGATGTAATCATCCTGAAGATATTTTAGTACCAATCTTATAAAGCAGTATTTTGCTTTCGAAGTTAGTTTGTGTGACCAAGTTCCTCTTCTGCCTTGGTGGGTCCTGTGCTTACTGGCAGATTTGCTTGCCTCACAGATTCACTGCAGCCCTCAGTATGGCCACTTTTGCTAGTGGCTCAAACCTGCCATCCACTCAGCTGACCTCTTCACTGGCCAGCATGGGGGAAACGGAGAATAATCCCCACAGTCTCTGTGTCCCACCTAGTGGGTCGGGGACAGGCCAGATCCCTTTCCAATTTAGACTTTCCCTTCTGATGTTTCTCACAGACCAGGTCAACTCCTTCTGTGTCCGATCAGGAGTTGGGGAGATAGGGGGAACCCAAGCCCACCCTCTACACTGGGTTCCAGCCCAGTGCCCTGTGGATAGCAGCTGTCTACAACGTTCTTGGTATCAGTTGCATGACAATTACAACTCCCTAGGTACTTCCCCATGGCCTCCTCTCAGCACCTTCTTTATCCTCACTGCAGGATCCTCCTCCTGAAGCCTGATCACATTTGAACTCTTCACTCCTCCAGCAGCACACCTTCTCACTCTCTGCTCCTTGCATACACCCCTACTAACTAATGGGAGGTCCTTTTTAAACCAGGTGTCCTGATTAGCCTGCCTGCCATAACTGAGTCTAGAAAGTTCTTAATTGGCTCCCTGGTGTCTTGATTACCTTGCCTGTCAATTGGTTCTAGCAGGTTCCTGATTACTCTAGTGCAGCCCCTGCTCTGGTCACTCAGGGAACAGAAAATTGTTCATCCAGTGGCCAATATATTTGCCTTCTACCAGATTCCTGTACCCCACTGCTCTGGGTCTGTCACATTTGTCAGATCACAAGAAGCTAAATGTAACCAGCCCTAGAACTTAAGATGTTCTTAAAGGCAGGAGCAATGACCATGGAATAATGTTTTCAGCACTCAAGTAGGTATTTTTTAAAAAAATTGAAAAACAGTCACTGAAAGTTCCTGAAAATGCACAGGCATAAGTTTGGAAGAACCATTATTGGGTCTGATATGCTGTCATTTATGTAAATATAACCCAGAAGGCCTCCAGTGACAGAGATTAGCGCTGAGCCCTTATAACCAGGAATATAAATATTGCATTTTATACAGTTTTTACTCAAAGTATTTAAGAGTTATTTTTACAGCAGACTGCTTTGTTTGCTGACATCTTGAATAAATATGTTTTGGGGATGCTGAGTTTTATAGATTTCTAGGCCAGAAGGAACCACTGTGATCATCTAGCCTGACTTCCTGTATAACACAGGCTATAACAATACCTACGTAGCGCTTTTCTTTTATTGATGCTCCTTTACAAAAGAGACCAGTGTCATTATCCTCATTTTACAAATAGGGAAATTGAGGAACAGAAAGGAGAAGTGACTTGCCCAAGGTCAGTCAGTGGCAAAGCTGAGAACTGAACCCAAGCCTGCAGACACCCAGTCTTGTGCTCTATTCACTAGGACACACTGCCTCCCTATGATGCTACTCCCTAGGGTTAACCTGTATCTAGCTCCCTCTGGGCCATACAGGGGAGTAGAAGGGAATCAAGATTCCCCACTCACCATTGCATGACTGCATAGGACTGGCTACTTGCCCAGGAGTTCTGGGTACATAAGGGATTTCAGAAGTGCCTCTCAAGCTCCCAGGGCATAGGCCAATAAATAATAATACCTAGCTTTAATATATTACTTTTTATCCATAGATCTCAAAGCACTTTACAAAGGTGGACAGTAGCATCATCCCCATTTTACAGAGGGGGAAACTGAGACACGAGGCAATTAAATGATCTGCCTAAGATCTGTTAGTAGGCCAGGGGCACAGCTGGAAATAGAAGCCACATCTCACGTGTCCCTGTCAATTCATCTATCCAGTAGGCTATCCGCCTCTCAAGAAATGTTGCAAATTCTTCCAGCTCCCCAACACAGCAGGGGAGACATTTCTGATGCACCAGGCTGGTGCTACCATTTGAGTGGTGTGTCTAAGCACCACCCCTTGCTATGGATAGCATGCAATGGTATGGTCTAGCCTTAAATCATTATTAATAGAGATATTATATTCCAGGCAAATTGGAGCTGATACAATTCCCATTGAATTCAGTGGCACAACTTCCACTGATATTAACAGGAGCAGGAGCAGACACCGATTGTTTATTACTGTCCACCAGTGCTGCCCTTCAGTTGCAACTGGGAAAAGAGAACATTGCTTCAGAAAATATAAATGTATGAGAAATCCACTTAGGCATCCCCACCCTTGACATTATTACCTTCCTTGAAGTAATCTATTTTCTTGCCCTTCACCCATCCTTTATCCACTGCTGTACAATAAACAGCCTTAAACTTTGATTGGCTGCAGGACTTTTATTTCCTTCTCTTTTGCTGAATTTCAGCACAAAAGTTGCTACATGTTTTATAGTGTAACACAAAGGTGCTTGGAGAAGAGATTGTGGCTGGAAGATAGGAAAATGTCTACCTATAAGCCATAAAGATAGGAAAATGTCTACCTATAAGCCATATTATACACATATGAGGACCTAATACTATTTAGATAACAGTTAAAACCACAGCCTTCAAATACAAAGCCAGCTATTAAAATATTGCCAGAGGCAACATGGCAAGGTTTAGACTAGCTTTATGCAAGATATGGGAAAGGGAGAGAAGGTTGGGTCACTCGAACGACTTCACTGTATTTCTCTCTATTTTTAATTATCACAGATTTAATCAACTTGTCCTGGTTGTATATTTTGCAATAACCTCTTCCCTGCCCCCCTTTTATGGAGGGGGAGGGGATTTATATAACGAAGCCAGTTTAAAAAATATAAGCTACATGGAAGACAGAACAGCAACTAAGATATTGTGATTAATTTGATAGACTTCCAGTAGGAAGTATTTAGTTTATCGGCACATAGTAAATGAATATTAAAATATGCATACCCCAAGGCTACAAGTGAAAGTTGATAACAGCTGTTGGTCTAAAATGCGGTCTCATAATGCAGAGAGATTGGAATAAGCTTGTAATTATGAATTAAAGCTAGACCAGTAAAAAAAAAAATACAAATATTTTGAGTGGGCTGTCTGTAGCCCATACCATTTAAAACCAGTTCTCTGTATTAAAAATAAAAAGGATTGTTCACTTCAGCTTCTGAATTAGTGTTGGAGTGACATCAGCAACTACAGGCATCGTTTGGCTCAACTTTTAGAAAACAAATGAAAATCTCACTGTGTGATCAACAGTTCCATAACATTAAAAAAAAAAACCCAACTGCAGAGAGGGATTTAGCCTTGCATGGCCAACAGTAAATTTTAACACTTTTTTTAAAAAAATTGTAATATTGCATAGATGGTAAAGCAGTAAAAATTCAGGGTCAAACAATCATCTGATGTCAAGTATACTATATACTGGTTTGTTATACTTTAATTTTGCATGGTTACTATACATGGAGGATGTGAGTCAGTATAAAAGATGCAGCTCTGTCTCACATTGAAAAAAAATGCTTTTTTTCTGTAGGATTATATATACTCCATATTTTTTGTCATGTATGTTCTGGAGCTATATTATTTATCATCTCCATTAAATAAACTTTACAAATCCAAAAGTCATATGACTCTTTAACCTTACCTAAAGTCATTAACCACAGAAGCGTATTAAAGTCTTTGTATTCAAAACAGTGCTCTTCAGGAAAGAAGCACAAAAAAAGATCTTTCAAAGCTAAGCAAGAAATTCACCATTAATTTACACAAATAGGGCCTGATTGAAACCCTGTTGAATTAATGGGAAAAACTTCCATTGTCTTCAGTGGGCTTTGAATCAGGCTCATACTGCTGTAGATATGTTATGATGCTTGTGAAGATCTGATAGAAAAAACATCAAATTATGACTTGTTCAACCAGTATGTCAGTCAGGAATACAAGGCATGCTGGGGTTAGATTACCCTGAAAGAGAGCAAAAGATGATGGAAGAGAACAGTAGATGGTCTTGGATGCTTATTAGTCTATTGGCTGAGAGTCAAGTTCTGGCTGGCATCTGGCTATATACTTTTAAGGAAAACCAGAAAACCTTTGTATTCATAGATTCTGAAAGAGGATGGTGCAGGGATTTTCAACAAAAAATAATCTACATATTTGACTCATCTTTAAGGAACAGAGAATCTCTAAAAGCAAAGTGTATCTCTGTGACATTAATACATGAAATGATTCTACTACTATGACATTGACATAAAATACCTGGATGTTACTACATGATGATGGTGAAAGTCCCAAACTGGTGTTTGATCATCAAGTCTCAATCACAGTGCTCAACTGAAGATTTGTGCAATTGCTTACCATAGGTTGACTTTTGTTTGCAGGCTTTGCTTCAAGAATACTTTCTACAGCTATGGTACAATTTTTTATGTATATAATTTTCCTAACAAAAATACAGCTTAATCTTTCTTAATATTTCCAGCAAATATAAAAACAAAAACTTTAGTGTCAAATTAACATTTTATTTTTGTTTAGTTTCAACCTAAAATCATGTTTGGTTTCAGTTTTTTGCTTTAAAACAAGAAAATTACATTTTCTTTTGAATTATCAATCTGAAATTACAATTTTTGTTTTGATTAAAAATGTTAAAAGGTTTCACTTCAACATTCCTGATTCAAAACTTCAGAATTTCCACTCCACTAAATATTTTGATATTTTCACTCTCCATACCGATTAGGAAAGGACACTGATTTTAAACTGTCAGAATGTCCCCTGGCATAAAAAAATTCCATTTTCCAAACAGCTCTAATAATTTCCTACCAGTAAAGAAGAGAGGAAATGGCTGCATCAAATACTGAAAGTAAGTATTTTCCCAGGAGAAATGGGGATACATAATTTTAAAAGATATGTATTTCCTTTCACACTGCTTAGACCACATCAATCCCCTGTGAATCTCTTAACTAGCCAGCCAGTGTTTTCCACATTAAGTTCAAGTTCCTGGACAAATCAATTTCTACTTTCATTTTCTCCCACTCTCCCTCCCGCACATTTCACTCTATCCTAACCTCCCTTCATTTCCTTCTCCCACTCTCATCTATGCTTTTTTTATGCTGCACCTTATGCTTGGAAAAGCATCCCTTCTGTGCCAAATGTCACTCTGTCCTCAATCTAACTTCTCATAAAAACTGCCAAAAAGCCAGTTAAACTCCGGTTCTTCTACTGAAAGACAGTTCACTTCTTTGATTTTGACCACAAGTTTATTAATAGCGCTAGTCAAAAAATGCCCATCTAATATTTTTCATGGGGATTTTATTTTTCAACTATACAAAAAAATCTCATGGAAAGCATCTGCTTTCCTCAGAAATTTTCAGTTTTCATTGGAAAACCAAAGACTGAAATATTTCTGTGGAAAAAATAATTTCTGACCAGCTCTTGTCATTGGTGATCTTATTCACATTACAGAAGCGCCTCACAGGGCCCACTAAGATCAGGGCTCCAGTAGCCTTGGCACTGTCCAAAAAGCTAGTGTGATACAGTTCCTGCCCTGAAGAATTTACAATCTAGACAAGGAAAACGAAGCTCAGGAAAAGGAAGTAGTATTATCCTCATTTTGTGGCTAGGGAACTGTAACACAGGGAAATTAAATAACTTACCCAAGGTGACACCATAAGCCAGTAGTAGAGCAGTGTATAGACCCCTAGTGCTTCTCAACCCCAGTCCACCAGCTAAACCACTTCATCCTCTTTGTCAGCTGGATATTTAGATATCTCTGTATTCTGCGTACTTAGAAAGTATCATGCTGTACATTAACATGTATTTCACAAACCCATCCCCAACATGAATAGAAACATTTTAAACAAATCATTGCAATAAGAATTTATTTCACTGAGTGTATTTGAACCGTGTTCCTATGAAAACAAAGTTTAAACACACTCTCTGAAATAGCTTCCTTTCTAAGGTGTAGCAACTAATATTGCGCATATAGACAATTCAAATGTTCATTCAACCATAACCAGCTTCTCTGAATGACACATTCCTCCAGTAACTCAGAGTTGCCTCCTGTAGGCCACTTTTAGAGCAACTGCACTGTTGAGCCATTTCTTTTCTGGTCTGTGTGCTACAATCCCATTCATTCACCACATATCCCTTTGTACATCCCTTGCTCCAAGTCATACTTCTCTGAATTTAACTAGAATATTTGCACCTATTATGCCAGGTGAAGAAATGAGTTTTAAACTAAAAATGAAGCCAGGGACTAATCTTTTATCATCTTTTTCAGTGTAAGAGCCTTAAAAATCTTGGGTTCAGTTTCATTGTAGAAGTTAATTTTTAAAATGCAAGTAATAAAAGCCACTGAAGTTCCAGGGTGAAATCGTGGCCCTCTTTGATGTGAATGGGAATTTTGCCACTAACTTCAGTGGGACCAAGATTTCACAGTTAAAGGGCCCCAAATTGTACCATCCATCCCCAAGCTAGTATAGCTGCCCCTTTTTTTCAGCTTAAGAAGAAGCTTGTTATGAAGACCTTGCTTTTTTGGGTCCTCAGTTATCAACCCAGCCAGATAACTTTGAAAATACTCCTGGTTCTTCACCTAAGTAAATGTTTCAAGATTAGAACAGGTTGACATTGTGGTAGCATGAGATTTCCCCATAACCAGGTCACCAACTTTCAAGAGACTCACAAATCCAATGACTAGTGCACTCCTGAAATTAAGAAATGTGGAAGAGGCTTTGGAGTACCTGTTTGTTTGTTTGTTTTAAATGTGTACTGTGTTATGTATTTTTATATTTGGAAAGTCTGTAGGATCCAGATAAGTCCCTGCATCACAACTTTGTCATCATCACAGAGCTATTCTTTATGCCAGAAGATGTCTCCATTACAATATCAATTCATTGGGAGAAAAAGCAGACTTTTAATCTTTTGCTTGTCTGTATTTGCCTGTTTATTATTTCAAATAAGTACATAATTTGTAGCAGACTCTTAAATTCAGCATCTCCTTTACAGAGGAATTCTAGTGAGAACAAATGTAATTTTAAAGCCTTATCGATTATGACATAGCTACTGTAAATGAATGAATTTTATATAAAGCAGACAATGTGCAGCCAGTTGATTTTTATCGATAAACAAAATCAATTAGCCACTTGTTCTTTTGGACTAGAAGGTTTACTCTATTGGATTGTTCTTTCCAAATGATTGTTTGATTAAGTTTTCTGCAAAGGAAAGAAAATATAGTGACAGGAATTAAATTACAGAAATTTAGTAAATCTTCACAAGTATTTTACACAATACCATTCTTTACTTAAGAAAGGGCAAGCAACATATTTTATGATTTCCCATTCATTCGACAAAGCTATGGCATTTGTAATTGTGTATATAAAGCCATCAGTCTTCTTGAGCCATCTTTAGCAGAGCAAGCCCCAAAGCATCGTCCATTCTGCTCAGATCTGATCAGCATCTTTATAGTTTATCAGCCTTGGGGTTCAATTTTGTTTTGGATGCTTTTATAAATGAGCACAATCACTGGTGAATCTGTTCTTCCAGATTGCAAAGAGAAAAATCGAGAGAAGAACTTTAGTAGATCACTTTGTCAATGAGGATAAAGTACAAGCACAAAGGCACCTCCAGTAGTCTCAGAGATTATTTTGTTGGATTACATTTTCAGTTTTATTTCAGTAAAATTAGATGATTGTCTTAGTTATTATTGTGTTTGAAGCTATATTCTGTCCCCAGGCGAGGTGCATGATCAATGCACTATCTAGCAAAATCAATTGTTCTGATTTATTTAACTAAAAACTATTTATTTAAAAAAAAAAGGAAAGAGAAAGAGGAATAATGCATAGCAAATGCAAAAACAGTTGTGAGACTTTCTTTTAGTCAGATTTAGGATGTGTTGTATATAGTCAAAGCATGGAAGTTAAGAAATAATGTAGCTGAATTCACAATCCAGTCGAGAATTAGTTTTTCTATATTTAAATTTTTAGGCGACCAATGAAAAGCATGCACTCATTTCTTTTATTTTTACTATAAATGTAAGGGCTAAATTGCTAACACAGAGTTAATGGAGGATGTGCACGTATTTCCTCCTACAGTACACTACATACTTAAGCGGCCCCATTTCCACATGAAGCAGACAATGGAAATGATTCCTCTTAAAATGTAAAAGATGTTTGGTTTCTTTTGTATAGTCATATGAACTCCACATTTGTTATGCAGTAATTCAAGAGAAAATGAAGTTCACTGAATATGTGATGAGTCAAAAGGAACAGGATTCTCCAACTGGTTATCCAAGAGAGTTGCAGTTTCATGATATATGGGACCAATGTCATTATCAGAAACTGTTGGGGCCCAAGAGGTATCTCTGTCTTTGTCACTGTCCCATATGAGAAGGATAATGGCAATCAAATGTCAGTGATCGGAGTCAAAATATTTGTCACACTGAATATGATAGACAATCCAGACTTCCAATCAACCAAAAAGTTAGCAGTCAGATGTTTAATATATGAAATATTCCAGGAAACATGGCTGACTAGAATTGGACTAAGTATTGTCTCCTTAATATTCATCAGCAGTGCAGTGGAGTGAAGATGAAGGGAGGAATCTAGAAATGTTTGAAGTAATACAATGAAAGGAGATCAGTGGAAAGAAAAATGTTGTTTCTTCTTAACTGCACTGTGGATCTGTACTCTCCATAATCTTTCCTCATTCACCAGAAGTAAAGAAACTAGCAATTATGTTTTGTAGAGGGGGCAGCAGTGACACAGTTTTGGGTATCTGGCACATGATTGCTTAATTTTGTAATTTAGACAGGTAGATAGTAGAAGGCAGGGAAAAGAGATAAACTATGTTTGAGGGATAGTGGATAGGGGCACTGATCCACATTTACAGGTTTTATTACTTAAAACAGTGACTGCACAGCTTGATTCTGACTCAGACGCTTTACTCTGTCCACAGCTGAATAGAAAAATATTTTAACTAGAATTAATCAATTATACATAACACCGCACACTTCAGTAAATCTTGCTGTCCACGTCTCAACTGTTTGCTGGAGGGAAGAGAAGGGTTCGTGTTCTTGACATTCCACATGAATTTGTTCAAGCAATAATGCTCAGAATATATACCCATTGCCATCTCATTGCTTTCACATTGCCAAATGGCAGGTAGCATAATATAGGTAGTCTCACATGTGTTTGTGGTGTTGAATTTTAAAATTGTTTTAAATTGTTCAACACCTAATAATTTTATCTTTTAAATTACTTACAATATTTAATTTATAGAAAAAAGAAATAGTAGGCCAGTTAGCTTTTCTTAATTTTTTCTCTTATTGTCAACTCAGGGGTGTGGCTCCCACTATTTTAGTCACAACTGTTTTTTCACTTACCTTAAGAGGTCACCATGATCAAGACAAAGCAAAATAATCAGTTATTAAACATGCTATTTTATTATTAAAACACAATGACTGAATGCAACTGATAAGTTGTTATTTGTTACAATCCCTTCCATGTGTCTTTGTGGAGAGCTTTTAACAGAGATTACATCCCTCAGAGTGAACATCCCTGAGGTGTCCTTTCCTCTTGGTAAGCTAAGACCAAACTATATGTTTCATAAAATTATTGTGAATTCATTCTTTAGTATATCCTTACATAACTAAGAATGTTTAAAAATGGGGAAAGGAACCTTGTTTCAGGGCAGACAGACCTTGTCATGACCAGGGCTGGCTCCAGGCACCAGCTAAGGAAGCAGGTGCTTGGGGCGGCCAATACAAAGGGGCAGCACTCCGTCCACTATTGGGGCGACACGTCCGGGTCTTCGGCGGGGATTCAGCAGTGGGTCCCTCAGTCCCTCTCTTCCTCTTCGGTGACACTTTGGTGGCAGCTCAAAGAGGAAGAGAGGGAGTGAAGGACTCGCCACCATGATTGAGCTGCAACCAAAGTGCCGCCGATTGGCTTTTCTTTTTTCTTCTTTTTTTTCTCCACTTGAGGTCGTGGCTGGGTCATGGGTGGTCTGACCTAGTGGTCAAAGCAGTACTCAGGCCAAGTTGGGTACCAGAAGATTAGAGTCTTAGACTGGAGGGAAAACCAGGAGTCAGGCATCAGTACGCAAGCGGGGTCAGAAGCTAAAGTCTAGGATCTCTCACATGCAGAGTCTGAAGCAAGACAGGCAGGCAGTCTGTACTGTTGCTCAGACAACTCTCCGTCTTGACTTCTTGGCTTAAGTACTGGCCAGCCAGTCAGTGGGTTGCAAGGAACTACCATTCAGGTCCTGATGGGTGGTACTTCCTGCTGGACCCGGCCTCGTGCAGGAGCCCAGCCTAAGCTTCCCATGGCAATGTGGAAGTGTTAGCTGCCCAGACACCCCATGGTCCCAAGTTTTAGCACTGCAGGTTTTTACATCCCTGTTGGTTATTAATAGATAACCAGCTAATTTATAGTTGGCAAATGACTTAATTACATGCTATGAAACCAAAGAAAATATTTAGATAAATTACTTGGTAGAAGTCATTTAAGGGGCTGTCTTGAGACCAGCCAATTAACTAATATTAAGAAACTTAAAACCAATTCAGTACCACTCTCTCTCTGTTTACCAGTGTCTAGTCCCATCTCCTGTCCAGAAATACCTGGTCTAACCACTTGGTGATTAATAGGAGAAACTGTTAGTCTTTTAAATTCCTTTTCAACCTTCCAACAAAATCATTACAAGAGTTTTGAATCTAATCCCTTTAGTGTTTAGTTAACTTCCTCTCACCAATCCATGCTGAAGTCTTGGGGATGTTTCCTTAGGTTGGCTTCTTCTTGAGCCTTTTCTGTTTTCTTTATCTGTTTGTGGCAACTTGCCTATAGAGATGGACAAGATGAGTTGTGGAGTTTTTGCTGTCTAAGCAGAGTAGCAGGGGCTGTGAATGTGGGGAGCTCACTTCAGAGTCTTTTATACCCTTCTCCTTACTTTCATGAAATTATGGAAAAACATACCTCTTTCATGCTTGTTCAAGTTGGTTGTTGTTACTCTTTCAATGGCTCCCTGCCTTCAGATTTGGCTTAGAGTCTTAAATGACACTTTCAGCTCCTGAATATGCAGTTTGTATAAAAATATGAAACACTTCTTGAATTGCCTTTGTTCTTCTTGTGGCAAGAAAGATCCAGATAATTTTTAAAGTTTGTTTTAACTCATTCTTTTTATTTGGTCAGTTTTTCTGGGTTTTTGTTTGTTTTTGTTTTTTGTTTTTTTACACTTTTATTAGTTTTTGACAGGAAACAAAATTTGTTTTTCAAAAAATCCAAGCACTCTTATTTTTATGGAAGAACTTTTACTTCAAAAATAGATTTTTTAATAAATAACTTTTAGAAAGTCTCTAGCCTAAGTTTCTGACTCTACATAACAATTTTTGGAATGAAGATTGTCTTGTCTTCCTGCACCGGATGAGGGTTTGCTTTCAGACTTCCAGTAACTGATTAATTAATTCCCCATCAGTACAAATATTTTATACTTAAATGGTTTCTTATACTAGTATAAGTCTAGAATCAAACGACCTAGCTGTATTTGTATATAAAACATTTTAATATTCATATCATATACAAATCATATCAGACAGTTATTCTTTGAAGGCTTGCTTTTAGGTACAGAATATTTGCAAATATATATATATTAAAAGATGCTTATGCCTTCTTAAGCATTTGAGAAACAGCAAAGGTTATCACCTTTAAGTGGAAACATGAGTTGAAAGTAAGCAGTATCGTCTGTAAGGCATTTCCCACTATAAGTGTTCTCCAGGGTTAAAGAATGAAGACTTTAGAGTGTTTACAAAAAAAATCTGTTTAAATAAAGATATTTCTAGGGCTTGCGCTACACCAGCAACTTATGTCAGTACAATTATGTTGCTCAGGGGTGTGGAAAATCCACACCTCTGAGCAATGCAGTTATACCAACCTAACCCCCTGCTAAACAGCTCTATGTCGACAGAAAGATTTCTCCCATTGACCTCGCTACTGTCTCTCTGGGAGGAGTACCACCTACACTGGTGTAGCTGCAGTGAGGTAAGTGTAGACAAGTCTGAGAATTCTTTGTGTGGGTTTAAACTCAGGGTTTGGTTTGGTATTTTAAAGAAAGGAGGTGGGGGAATACAGGCCCACTTACCTCTAGATTTATTGCTCTGATAACACAAACCTGCATTCCTTTCACAATAAGCTTTCTTCCTAGAAAGGTTTACATGGTTTGTCTGCTTGATGTTTGCTTGTCCTTGGGAGATCAAAGCGGAACCCTTCTGGAATGTATTTGATTAGCTTCAACATCTTGTAACATAATTAGCAAAATGCATGTATTTTATATTTCCAAGCATCATGGCTATAATGCTCTTGTATATCTTAATATTCCGCAAGGGTGCAAATATGGTGGTAATGACTTAAAGGTTAGTTGTAATAATTTTATTTAAATCATTTTTGCATCAGTATTAAGATCTCTTCCTCTCCCTGCCCCAAAGTCCTGATGGTGTGAGGTATGAATGAGCTTTTTCACATAGTGGCTTCATTGGCAGATTTTCAACATTATGTGCCTCAGTTACAGCTACTTTCTGAAGTAATACTAACAGTGCTACTCCCAGGTTATCACATAAAGCTTAGCTCCAATGGGCCTGATGTTCCATGGCTGGAGAAGTTACAAGAGTTGGTACTTAGTGATGGACGAAGAGTATTTATCTATATGTTTAGGCAACTCTGATCTTAGCCCAATGGGCAGACCTTGGAAAAACCATTAAATCCAACATGTGAGGTCAGTGTTTTAACCAAATCTTCCCTGAGATGTTCCCTTCAGCCTTCTCTAATGCCTTTTAACATCTCTTTGTTGGAGCATCTGTCCAAAAGAAAAAAAAGTCACATAAAGATCTTTTTCCAGTGACAGACCTCCACTACATTACACCATCCTCTGTTCCATTAAATAGAATTTCAAAAATCTATCCTTTCAGGATGTATTACAAAGTAAACAAGAAGAATCACAATGTAAAAAATAATATTGGTGATAGGTGGTAAAAATTTGACATGATTTCTGAGATTAAAAATTCAGCTCTGTCCCTCTTTATTTTCTCTTCTCTGTGGATTTCAATCCTTCTCAGACTCAGAGACTCTAAGGTCAGAATGGACCTTCGTAATCATCTAGTCTAACCTCCTGTATATTGCAGCCACAGAACTTCACCCAACCACTCCTGTAATAGACCCATAACCACAGGTTGAGATACTGAAGTCCTCAAATTTTGGTTTAAAGACTTCAAGTTACAGAGAATTCACCATTTACACTAGTGAAACCTGAAAGTAACCAGTGATCCATGCTGCAGAGGAAGGCAAAAAAACACAAAAAACCCAGGGTCTCTGCCAATCTGACATGAGGGGAAATTCCTTCCTGACCCCAAATATGGCAATCAGTTAGACCTTGAGCATGTGGGCAAGACCCACCAGACAGACACCTGGGAAAGAATTCTCTGTGATAACTCAGAGCCCCCCCCGTCTAGTGTCCCGTCTCCAGCAGTTGAGGATTTTTGCTACTGATAGTCGCCAATGGGCCACATGCCATCTGATCACATGAGAATGATTTAGCATGCACATACACAAACTACCACCAGATAGGAGCACCTGAAAAATCCTCTTTTGACCTACAAAGTAATGCACATGTTGTATTTTCTTAGATTATTTTATTCATGGATTAAATTTGTGAAACTATACTAATGTGAATGATTGGACTCGCCAAAATCTAACATTTCCTGGGTTTGTCTGACACACAACTTTTCACAAATCTCTAATTAGCTACTTGTTGACTTATTGTATTAAAGATTTTTTCATTAACAAATACAGGGTTAAGATAAGTTTTAATAGTATTAAAAAACAAAATGAAACGATCACAACCAAAATAAATCTGGAAGGGATATTCAGGGAATAAACCAACTAGCACCTGAAGGGGATTAGGAAGAAACTTCCCCAACGGGCCAGTTATTTCATAATTGCCTATTAGAGATGTCTTGCACTGTCTTATGAATCAAGGATGGGCCACTGGTCTGAGGCAGTTTGACAATTCCTGTGTTGCTATTGCTATAAATCACCATTTCAGGCAAATCTGCTCAGTTCACCTGAGATCCTATTTTAGAATGGAACATCTGTGACAGATCAGATTCAAGAATCCTCAAAGAGTGGAAAACACAAGCTGCCAGGGAGGGGCCCCATCTGCATTCTGCTTGCTACTGTAAAGAAAAAGAATTGATAGTTCACAATCTGCTGCAGATGATAATATCATCTTGGTCTGACAGTTTTAGGTCAAAGACAGAGAAATCAGAATGTAAAATAAAATTGGTGAATGTAATTTTTTTTAAAACTACTGCAAAGGCAATATCAGAAGCAGAGACTATGAACAAGAAATCATTTTCCTATTATAACACCCAGTACAGGGTCCTCAGCAATCTGCAAAACACTTTCTTGATAGAGCTATGAAAAACTCAGTGATTTCACTTAAGAAGGTTTTGTGCAAATATTTTCTTTACTTTCAATCCACATGCATTTTCCTCTCCATCAAGCTTCATCTTGAGCTTTGGGTTTAAACAAACTCAAAATTTCAAACAAAACTCAATCAAAACTGCCAAATTTTTAATGAGTTTTGCATCACACCCAGGGAAAACTGCAAATGTCATGTGATTGCTATGCAAAATCTTAAACTAGCCCATGACTGAAACGGAGGGGTTGGTCCAACTCCCATTAAAGTCAGTGGCTCCACTGGAGATGGATCAGGGCCAAAAAGAAACCATGCTTTACTAGGTGGGTCTTAATGTTAGACAGCTTCCAGACTGCAAACTCAGTGTTGCCAGCACCTATGGATATTAACCTAAGTTTCATGATATTTTGTATTTTTTGTTAAAACAACAGCAGCTGCAATCAATAAATTGCATAAGAAATGGAATCTCCATTTTAAAAAAAAAAGATGTAAATTTCTAGTCCTCATGGTGGCAGAGAAAAGCTTGGAAACATGAAACAAGTGCACCCTAAAAGCTCTGAAACCTGAAGTCAGGTATAAAGGCAAAATGGTTTTGGGTTTTTGTTGTTGTTTGTTTGTTTTACACACACAAAAAAATCTCATTATTTTAAAACAATCTCACAAGTTTTCAGGGGCCTGGCCTCATACTGTTGGAACGTTTGGGGTTGGCAGTATTCAAGGTTATGTAGGACTGATAAAGTACTATAAGCATCACCACGCATATGCAGTCTAATTTTCAACAGTGGTAACTGATTTGGGGTGTCTCCGCATTTGGGCGCCCACCCTGAGACACCTTGGACCTGACTATGCATCCAAATAACAGAGGTACACACATAAATGGCCACTATTGAAAAATTTGGCCATATTCTTTTAAAGTATATATACACACACTCACAGATATAAATGGCTCAGATTATCTAAAATATGGAAATGTCCCTTAAATTAGAATTTCATTTTTTCTCAAACTCCAGTTTTCTGAATGTTGGGTATATTCATGGTTCAAGGTTTATATGTCTGTGCGAGGGGGGAAGGGGATACAAATATATCATAAAGCTCGTCTTTTCCTTCTCCTGATTCTGAAACTGATGAGCACACAGCTATTCCACCTATACACAGTTAAGCAGCCTGAATGGATGCTAATGGTCCCAAGGAAGATCAACGTAGAGAAAGGGAATCCTGCCCACATACACTTTTCTCCACCTATCCCTCTAACACTGGCAGCAGGGATGGAAAGCATAGGAGTCTCTGCACTGGCTTTTCTACATGAGGATGCCCCTGGCCCAGTGTAATCCTTCCAAGACCTTCCATATCATATATCACCTCTAGGGCCAATTTGTACAAGCAGTGCTATGCAACGTGGTTATACCAAATTCGAGGATCTGACCCATAGACTTTAATATACTCTTCTTTTGCATATTGAGACTGAGCTTATATTGTAAGTCACATCTGTCCCAGTTTTAAGTGTGTGCAGAATTGTTCGGGGGGGTACAAAAGGGTGTAACTAGTAACCAAACAACGAGCAAAGGTGATTATAAATCACCCTAAATGGCTGATTAAATACATCTTCTCCAGCTCTAATTTTCATGATTTCTTATTTGTACTGGCTAGTGCTCAGAGTTATGAGTCACTGGCAAATATTTTCATCTTACTGTATTTTCCTTCTGCCAAGTCAAGATGCACTGTATGCTGTAAAACTTTGAAAACTGTGACTACCATAGAAGCCTTTGTATAAGAATTTTCACACTTTATTAAGTTTTGAGATGGGTAGAAAAGTTACAAAATATGGGGAGGTTTGAAAAATTTGTGAGGATTCTGCATGTACACCAAGGGAGTTAACAAGAGTGACCAGATGTCCCGATTTTATAGGGACAGTCCCAATTTTGGTCTTTTTCTTATATAGGCTTCTATTACCCCCCACCTCCGTCCCGATTTTTCACATTTGTTGTCTGATCACCCTAGAGTTAACCTGCCAGGGTCTCAAGGGCCTGGAATTGTGAAGACTTCAGATAGCTAGTATTCCCTCTTCTGCTTCTGCTGTGCCCTCAAGAAGAAAAATTTTGAGCTGGGAGATAGAAGATACAAAATACCTAACTTAACAGGAAGTGTGGTGTAAGTAGTATGCAATAGTTCAGAGTTTCATTGCTCTACACTACCCCTTTACATTTTAATGAATCTGCTTGCCTGTGGAGACAGCTGCTACTTGTGAGGTAAACATGATGCAACATATTACAGAAGGGATATATTCTGTGCTTTCTCATGGTGACTTTACTTTTGTTTGGATGTTTCCCTTAATCTAAAATCAAATCATATTAACTCAGAATGTGTGGTTGTTTTTCGTGAATGAAAAGAAATAATATAGGAGAATTTTAAAAGTTTTCTTGTAATGTAGGGGAATGAGGTATGCAGAAGGGAATTACCCAATTAGCTAGGACAATAAATATAATTCTAACCATATGTGCCATGGATTCTTTAATGACAATGAGTTCAGAACTTCAGTTTTCAATCTGAAAGATGGAACCTTCAGCAGTATTGTGAACTCCCAACATGCTATTAAGAACCAAGTTCCCTCCCATAGGTTGATGCAAATATTGAGTTAACTGCACATTTTCAGCCCCACCACTAGATAAAACCACTCAAGATGAAAGGTGCTATATAAATGCAAGATAATATATTTATTATTGTCTTAGTAGAATATATTGAAGTTCACAAACTGCACCATAAATTGACTTAGATCCAAAGAAACTTTAGCATTAATAAGCTTATAGTAATAGAAAAGGGATACTGGCTAGTCCATCGACCAAAAATACAGGTGGCTTTCTTTGCCACCACCACCCCGATAGATAGATAGATAGATAGATAGATATAGTTAACTTTTAAATAAAATGTTCTAAGCAGATACAGATAAATCCTAAAGTCCTTGCTCAGTTAAACTCCCCATTAACCACCTTAGAATTCAATTCAGCCCTACTGAAAGCAAGGGGAGTGTTGGAATTGGCTTAAACAGTAACAGGATGGCAACCCTAATGCACTCCACTCCACTGGAATCTCACTGTATTTAAAACTCCTGTCAAACCCTTAAACACTTAATTTTAATTTATTGCAGGCAAAATAACAGAAAAATATCAATGTTTGGAATATGCACAGTCTTTTCAGGATAAACCTTGATTTGCTATTTAGGTAATATTAGCTGAAATTTCTAAATACAGCCCCTCAGTCCATCCTGCAAAGACTTGTGTTCTGTTTAACTTTACCGTCTGGAATAGTGCTACTGAAGTCAAGGAAACTATTCATTGTGCATAAGTCTTTGAAAAATCAAGACCTAAGACACCTAAATGAGGGGCCTTATTATTAGGGCACCCAGCCGCTCTCATTCACTTCAAATATCAATCTGACAATTTGGGCACCGTGGTGTTTTGTTTTGTTTTTTAATGGTTTAAATGGTCTTTGGTGGGGGAAATTACCATTAAAAATGACAGTACACATATTTTAAAATTGCTTTAATAAAATTAAAGTTGGCAATGCAAGCCCAGCACTGACTGCATCTTACTTTACTAGGGCTCCCTTGGTGACATTTTTAATTTTCTTTGGTTCATTTGCCCACGGAAACTTACTGCTTTTCAAAGAACATTTTACTGTGGTGAGGAGGGGGAGAGGTGGCAAGGCAATAAACCGACCGTGTTTATAATGCTGTTCTGCTCATATCAAAATCTAGACTATAAAAGAAAACCCAGGTGCACTCATAAGGGTTATCTACACACAGATTTTGTACCACATTAAGGCCTGATCTACCCACAGTGTGTGCACCAATATAACTATGTCAGTTAGGGATGTGATTTGTCACCAATATAATTCTACCAGTATAACCGCTAATGTAAATGCAATTCTACCAGTATAAAGGTGCCTAATACTAGTATATCTTGTTCCCCTTCCTGTATGAGAATAAGCTATACTGCTATAAGCACCTTTATATCATATAACTGCATCCACACTTGTATATTTACTGCTTTAACTAGTTCAAGTAGTACAACTTGTGTGTATAGACAAGCCCTTACTATAGCATTTTGAAAATGGCATAATTAAAGTGGTGCAAGCCCCTAGAGCAGACGCAGTTATACCAGTACATGGGACCTGGATACCAGTGTAACTGTATCCACACTAGGAGTTCCATCACTTTAGCTATTTTGGTATAATAAACCCAACACAGCACACCCCTATCCAAAAATAGTTCAATTGGTACCAAAAAATGTGTGTAGACTAGGCCTAAGGTGACTTGTTTTTAATTGTAGGAAAATTGTTCTGAAACATCTAATGAACTATGGAACTCTTCCAGATAGCTAGCTAAAGAATAACTAGAAAAGAGAGAGAAGATAGACAACAGGAGACTAGCATAGATCACCAACATAACAAAGTAAAACTTGTTTCTAGCAGACGTTGATGTCTTTCCATCCTCCCCGTCCCCCTCTCTCACCCTGGAAAAGACACTTAGGAGGGAATGTAAGGTTCTCCAGAGCAAAGTTATGTTGAAACAAACAAAAAAAAAGTGCCGCTGAAATTGTACACTTTAATTACTGCACAGTATTAAGTTGAAGAAAAGCTTCAAAGAAATACTGAAACATTTTGGCAGACTGTCAAAACTATCTAACATTTACAAGAGCCAGCCAAGTCTTGCTGAGATACTTCTTTCTCCCCCATCCTCCTTTAAGGATTTTGCACCCCTCAGAGTCCTTGCAACTGATATATTTAAGCATCATTGCCATATTTCCCCCTTTTTCAGACACAAAAAAACATCCTGAAGTAGCAATGCCCACTACATCCTGATTTTGGAGCAGCCAGGAAATGAAACTTTTGCAGACGGTTCTGTTTTAATTGGATACGGTCACGCAATCCAAATGGGAAGAAATCTGCTACAGATTAGCCATTTTCTTTCTGCATTAATAGTCAGACAAATTAATTACATTTTATAATCATTCCTGCTATTGTGTTTTTCTCCAGTTTGGAGACTTGTCTCAAAGAATTATGCCCAGACAGCAGCATGTAAAGTCAATTATAATGGTGGGGGAGGTTAAAATAGAGAAGCACATGCTCCTCTGCCTCCGTCCCACTAGGAGCTATTTTCTGCTCATGCCATTGCAGGAGGTCATGTACCACAGGGAGCTCAGAGAATGAGTTAGGTAATGTAGTCTTGGACAAGGGCCTATTTCAAAATGAAGAAGGGAAGAGGGATGATGGCATAGGGATTACCTGCCTCTAGATACAAGCTAAATCATTCTGACAGAAGTATCTTATCCTAGGCTCATAAAGCCATTTCTGAAGAACAGTTTCTTTGCTTTTGGAATTTGCTACTTGCATCAGGTGGCAGGAATTTTTGACAAGTACACCTTGGGGAGGTAGTGCCTGGAGACTCCACCATCAAAAAAGGCTTTTTGCACCCCCCATTTTTTTAAAGCAAATTGCTCATATCAAGCACCGGGGAAGGAGCCACACACATCAGCAGCATGTTTTAGTTCACACGTTGATGGGCAGTACTTCACAGCACTCAGCTAGCTGTCCTTGAACCCTTCCTTTGCTACTTCTCCTTGGAACTGTCCCAGCCCTGTCATGATGGGAGCGGATGCTAAATGAAAGCAGGGAGCCCTAATTCAGGCAGCCAACTTCCAATAGTGAGATGGAGCTCAGACACTGTATGGTTGGCATGGCATAAAAACGGACACAGACAGACACAATTGCATAAGCCATTATAATTGGAGCTACCAAACTAGCATTTAGTTACTTCACATTTAGATCGTGTTTACACTACAGCTATATTTGAGTCAAGGAACCCATTCCAATGCTATTGTCCTTTGACTGGGTTATAACAAAGTTAGATGGGTCTTAATTGGACGGATTAAAGCCTTGCTAGTGACATTATGTGGACACATTGCAGGGTCCATGCGGAGCCCCACTTATATGTGCAGATGCAGCAATCTAGTCAGACACCATCATTGCAGGGGCAGGACCTTGGTCTGTCCAGGGTTTTAGTCCCAATAGATTGAGAGATTCGATCTATACTGCAGCTTTAACTGTGTCGTAACTGGGCTGGGGACAACTATCTTGTAACCAGATTCCATGATTTGTTTACAGATATAATGTAGACAAGGGACTTATATAATACATCAGAGGGTTTTATAGAAGGGTGTGTACTGATACCACATCTTGTCACCCAGTCTACCAAGAGATTGTTTTAGACATACACAATGGAGCATTCATTGCAGAGATACGTTTTGCTTTGCACCACTCCTTTAAGACCAAGAAACATTGTTGGTTCATAAAGAATGATTAAAGCACAAATTATTTTGACTAAACATGTATTTGAAACCCTTAGGCTATCAGGGACATTAAGCCATCAATTCATTATTTAGTTGTCAGCATGGAAAACTGTCAGAGGCTTAAAGGTTTTAACACGCTTGCAAACATTTGAAATTTCAGAAGGTTGCAATTTTATTTATTAGATCATGTAACTTACCTTTGCACATGCATTGTCTGCAATGTGTCCTGTAGCTCTTCTCATGTTCAACAAAACCTCATTGCATTTTTTAATTTAAACAATAGGAAACTAAGAAGGGAAGAAAAGGCCCCTTCAACGTCTGGGAAACCATTTACAAAGTATTCCAGGCTCCAGTGAAACAAGTTGTACTGTGGGATTTAAAAGCTCTGCAGAAGTGTAAGATATAAAATCACTTCATCTTGGATGCTTCGAGAGGTAGTATGGGAAAGAAACTCCACTTTTTCAATGCCTTGGTGATAGATGACACTGACACTGACACTAACGGCTATAAAACCTTATTAGGGAGTGCTGTGAAACTCAAATATATGAGTTCCTTATGTAGAAAGATTTGAGTATTCACATTACAGTGGAAGAGAGGACATGTCCATGTTTGTCTCCTGGAACTGGATTGATTCTGGCAATCTATTCAGGTACATACAAATATTATTGTTCTCCAGAACCGTAGCAGAGACAAGTAAATGGTATTACAGCCATTCCTAAAGCACTGGCAAAATTTTCTGATGATTAGATACAAAACATTACACTAACTTTCAGCCTTTTAAAATTAAATAATGCCACTAATGTATTGCTCAATCCTGACAGGTGCTGAGCACTCTAACCCAATCCAGCAAAACCCTTAAACCTGTACTTAATTTTAAGCACAGAAATAATTCACTGTCTTCAGTCTGACTACTCAGCTGCTTAAATCTCAGCTAGCGTGTTTTGGTGGATTCAGTTACAGTGCTCCGCACTTTGCAAGATTAACCCTTTAATGCTGGGCAGTTGTAAAGGACTGCTCTTAACTCAGTTTGAAAGACTCAGAGGGAGGGTTTCTAGAGTAGTACAAAACCCTGATGGGATGCCTGCCAGATGTGAAGCACTGCCCAGGCAGGAGAAGAAGTTGAGCCCAGGATTGGGGCCAGAAAATACCTGAGGAAAAAGACTCTCCAAAGAGGCCAAGGGCTAGATTAGGAACAGCAGAGCTCTCCTGCTTACAGGGAACTGGGAGCCAGTGTTTGAAGGTCAGAATAAAAATAGACTGGAAGCCCTGAAACAAAAAAGTTAGACTAGAAGACCCAGCAAGAAAAAGGCTTGAGCCAGGACTGGTCAAAAGAAATATTCGTTTGAGAGGACGTGATAAGACCCCAAGGAGAATGCTATGTTAAATCCTCCTGTCTGTGAGTGAATTAGTGGGAGAACCAAGAAGGAAACTGAGGCGGGATGATTACAGCGCCACACCAGAAGGTAGCATGCTCCAGGACTGCACCCTACAACAGCCAGTAATAGCTAAAGGGATTAGGAACTAATCTGAGACACTCTGGCATTCTAGAACTCTCTCTCATATTGTATATCACAGGGCAAAGAGCTGAACATTTAGCATAAAGGCACATCAAAAGAGTTATCGGAATACCTAGCCAGGACAGGAGATTTTGTGTCGCAGTGAGTTATCATATCCAGGAGCTGCTCTCATCACTTTTGTTAATCCAGCCAATACCATCTGATAAAACCCAAAGAGCATTTTCATGGTTTTTATAGTATCTTGCAAGTCTTATTAATATACAACAGAAGAGTCACGCAATCCCAGAATGCACACAGGTTATGTGAATTCACAGCAACGTTAATAGAACTAGTGCTTCTAGTGTCATCCATCATTTACTTTTTTCACCTTGTATGTCTCTGAAATACTTCTATAGTACATAGCTTCTAGTTCATGATTAACATATACCACTAACGTCTCTGAGAGACGGAGATAATTTCAGTTTGAGCAACCTTGGTCCTGGGCAACACATCCATTAAAAATATTATGGTTAAAAACTGTCCTGGCCAGAGCCATAAGGTGGAGAAATGCTAATGGTGCATCCTCTCTTACCAGTGAGGACAGAACGCATTCAGTAGGCAGGGAGATGCACTCTAAAATGCCTTTTGCTGCTCTTCTAAATAGGAGCAGCATATATCCCAGCATTAGTAGATACTACTGACAGCAGCACAAGCACCAGATGGCTTGAAGAATGGGACATGCCCTCTGAATAGCAGGCTATTCCCAATTTTGGGAAATGTGGCATGGCAAAGCACATTACCTAGCCCTCTTTCCTGGCTCTCTCTAAGCACTATGGAGAGATCTGCTCCGCTGCTTGCACAGGGTAGCTCCGCTGCTTGCACCTTTTCCTTCCCACCTTGTCCAACAGTACACCACAAGGCTGCATTTTACCCTCAATTGGGCTGAGTACAAGATGATAATTCTGAGATCTGGAAACATCAGCTACAAGGAAATTAACTGAAACCCACCCCCTCCCTCTGAAACTCTAAAACCCTCAACATTCTGTATTCTCGAATCAGGAGCTCAGGGGTAAAAGAACTGTGTGTTATCACGGAAGCTCCCAGCAAATGTAGCCATCACTTTTAATATTAAGGTTAAAAAAGTAGTTTTCAGTGAAATTAGATACTGTTTGCATCCCAGGAAATAAAAGACGAGGAAAGACCCATTTTTTAATGCCATCTCCAAAGTAGCAAAAAATGCTGTAAGCAATTTCTTGTTAAAAATTTAAGTCCTGGAAAAACAAAAGCCTTAAAAATGTAAAATGTTACTAATGTCACTGGGAGAACCAATTTAAAGCTATGTAACAGGTTCTCACTTTCCTTTCTAAATCCAGAAATAGGAGATTGCAAATCACAGATGATTAAAATCATATAAAAGACTCACAGTTATGAAATAGATAGATAGATTCATGTGTGGATAGACAATGTAACCGTTCTTTAACATTGATTGTAAAATCTCTTGCAATGACTAATTGAAAGATGTGTTATATGGACATATTTATAGCAATTTGTGTAGGTTTTATTTCTACCACAAATACAAGCATATAGGTGAAATCCTGGCCCGAGCCAAGCCAATGGAAAAACTTCCATTGACTTCCATGCAGCCAGGTTTTCACCCTACATATTTACACATATACACTGAATAGTCCTGATTTTCAGAGGTGCTGAGCATTTATAACTAAGTCAATAGGAGGTAACAGGGTCAAATATTTTTCTGTGTGATAAGATATCTATTCTTCGTTTATACTGTGCCTAGCACAATGGGGCCGTGATCCATGTTCAGAGTGGCTAGGTATTACCACAATACAAATAATTAATAAATAATAATAATAATTACAGAGAACCTTGTAAGTTGTTCAGGGATCACTGTTGAGTTGTTTAGATGTAAGATTTGACCAATGGCCTATTCTTGCAGGGGACAAACTCCACCCCTTAATAGCACAGTTAGGGAGAAAATCCTATAAGGAGAACCTTGATAAGATTTCCTCCAATTTAGTAGACGAGATCAGGCCCTGAATAAAGATTATAGGATCAAGCCCAATGCTAAAAATAATAATAATAAAAAAAATGTTCATGCTTGCATAGCTTTTTCATTCACAGATCTCACAACACTTTACAAAGACAGGATGTATCCTTATGTCTACGTTACAGATGAGAGCATCAGAAACAGAGCATTATTTTGAAGAATGATTCTAATACAGAAGGCAAGATCATTGCTCAGGCTCCAGTCCTTCTACAACAGGTAAGAGGGATGGAACAGCATGAAAAGGCCCTAAACTCCCCACACGGGGCCAGGGGAAGATTCTTCTAGCACAAACCTACAGAAGATAGCTATATAGCTGCCTTCTGTGGATCTCCTTCCAATCCTTGGCTAACAGGAAATACCAAGGATATGATTGGGAGTGGGGTCTATATCACACAGAACGACAGAGTTTCCAGGAAGTAATGTGACCCATAGGGCAGCACAGGGAGGCTGCAGTCATTTAAACACGCCCTCAGGGCTATTTAAATATCGCAGGAGCCTGGATCAGGCAAAGATCAGAATAGTGCAAGGATAGCTTAAAGCTGTACCAATGCCTTCCTCCAACCTCCATGGGCCACAAGTTGTGCACTGTACCACACAGAATCTCATCCATAGTATGGAGCAATGTTTGCTTTATTTATCTATTTTGAATGAGAACCAAAGCTTAGGCCGTCAGCACACTGCTAATTAATTCCTTTCCCATGAGAAGAAAATTAGTCCCTTCCTTGTTTTTAACAGGATTCATGTGATGTTCAGGCTTTTTAGCTGCAAGGTAATTATAGAGTGACTGTTCACCTAAATCTTTTCTTTCCATTTGTATCGCACATTTTTAATATGCCCTACATCCTTGTCTTTCTTCAAGTATTTCTGTAATTAAATACAATATTGCCAAATAGATGTTCCAGGTAGGAAAATATGTGTATATGCAATTGCACAAAAAAAAAAAACCTCAGCTAATTACTTGCGCAATCTCACATAAATACCTTTTCCTTAAATTATATTTAGGCACAAAAAGGTACTGATATACCTAAATGTACATACATCCAAATAAGACAGCAAAACTAGTTTTGCAGGATGGTCATTTGTTTAAACAGACATTTTTAATATAGTTAGGAATGATATTTGTGCCCTATAGTCAATGGAATAATACTTTTTTAAATAATAGTGATTTATTGTAGGTACACAACATTGTGCCTGCAAATATTTAGAATTTTTTTCAAAAGTGTGACTGAAAACAAACACAAGTCCCTCTGTACTCCCTCAAAAAGCAAATATTAAGACTGAGATTTTGTATATAAGGTAACCAGCCTATGGGAGAACTCCAAGAGGTATTGTAGCCTCCAGTTACCTAGTATATAGGGACAATGCACCCACTACATCCCCCACACCATAAGAGGATGTATCACACTCATTTCCACAACCAGCCAGCTCTGAAGGTTGGTGCAGAGTGAGGGTGATATAGCCCCAACTCCTCCTGCCACATATATAGTAGTAAATGAGATATTAACTTGCAGTGAATTATTCAGCCACTAGACGTCTCTGTGATTTATAGTTACAAATAGGGGTTTGTCCCTGGTAAACAAGGGAAACAAGGCTGGAATTCAAGCAAGGTGGAAGCCTGTTTGTGTTCACAGCTGTATATGTTTTGTTTAATAAATACCTTCTATATGAGATATACCATGACAGTTAGTGCCTCAGGGAAAATAGCAGGGACTGCAATTGTGCCTCACCTTTTCATGGGGAAAGACACCCCCACACTTTGCACCTTCAAAACCTGGTCCTAAATAGTTGAGGGAGGTTTAATCTGAAAATATTAGCACTATACATACATGCATACAAGGAATTATTCAGACCACCTGTCATTCAATTAATGTTTCCATATCTAACTTAAAGTCATTCCTTCCCATCACTTGGCTTCCAGACTATGTCTGACGCTTCATACCCCCAGCTGGTTTGTTTGCGAAGTTTCTCTTATTTATTTGAAAGGATTGGATACTAATAGGCAATGTTTCCCTTCCAATACTTTCCTGTTTCTGTTTTCCTGGTGGTCTCTTATCTAAGCCCATTCAAAGGATAGCACGGCTTGCCAGGTACAGAATGCCCTTAAGCAATGTTACATCACGCACTACTGCAAATGGTTTGCAATGATCCTTCTTGGCCCATATTAAATAGGAGAGTTGCAAAGCGGGGTCAGTGATTCTGTTTTGGATTTTAGTGTTTGGGTTACTCATGTTTCTCTAATAGTGCACAAAAGTCAGCCTATTACTGCTGAATTGTATTTATATGTTCTGAGGTCTAACTCCTGCATCAGCCTGAGTTTTGATGGCTGTGACAAAGCTGCGCTGCCATGCCTTTTCCTGGGAAAAAAATCGCTGAGATGTATGCCATGTTTTTACAGGAACTACCAATTGTACAGCTGTGGTGAAACCAAACCACCTTGGGCTTATTATATCTTAGCTAAATAGGATACTCTGATGGGATACCTCCAAGAAAGCCCAGGGCTGAGTGTTGTGGGTGACTCACTAAGTTGATGAGTTAGCAGAATCTATTTCTTACCTAGGGTAGGGGGTAGAGCAGCATAAAAGGCACAGTACTAAAGGAGAAGGAAAGATTCTACTTTGGGATGATGTTATTAAACCAAAGCAGGCCATTTGTGACCATTAAATACCCCATGGCACATTTTGCAAGATGTTAATCCCACTGCCCTGAGTGAATTCCATCCCAGGCATTTACAGTCAGATTTGATAGGTGTTTGCATAGGTTAAAATAGCTATCAAAGGAGCCAGGAAAATCAGGCCCAATAGACTTCAGCGAGGTAACACCAGTGCATCTGAGGCATAATTTGGCCAAATATCTTGAACTTTTATCAGTCCAAATGTTTACATAAAAATTGTCTAATAATAGTGATTTTGGTTAGAATTCCTGTTCACTTAGGACATTTTAGAAGCCAGGTGATATAACTGAAACCCAGCGCACACATCTGTATCTTAAAAAATACATATACACACTAGAAGTTCAATGGAGTCACACCAGCAGAGCATTTGGCCCTAAGCAGTTAATGAGTCTGTTTCTTGAATGATTGTGTGTCAGATCCTCAGCTGGTGTAAATCAGTATAACTTCATTGTCTCCAATGGGGCTATGTCAATTGGCAACAGTTGAGGGTTGTGAGTTCAATCCTTGAGGGGGCCACTTAGGGATCTGGGGCAAAAATCAGTACTGGGTCCTGCTAGTGAAGGCAGGGGGCTGGACTTGATGACCTTTCAAGGTCCCTTCCAGTTCTAAGAGATAGGTATATCTCCAATTATTATTATTATATTATTTTTAGGATCTGGTCTTAAAAGTAATGTAATTTTGTCATTACAAGTATTGTATAGCTCATGTGTCCGACTTGTCAAATCCAGTTAGAGAGATCAAATATGGCCTTTGTTACACCTTCATCTAAACCTTTTTCCTTGACAAAGTCCAATAATGCTACTGGTCTTATTTTTTGAGTCAGTCTAACACCAGGAGATTTTTACCTCTTGAGCTTTGTAAGGATCCCTCTAATTCAGATGCTTAGGGCCCAGCTCACTTTTGCCATGCACACTGTGTAGTCATTTATGCCAGTGAAAAGGGAGTTCAAAATGAATGTAAAACACTATCCAGTCCAGATGGTAAGAGTTTATAGTCACTTTAAAATGGAGTAAATGAATCATTTCCATAACTAATAAGAGTAATCATGGGCAGAATTACAGGAAGTATATCTGGTTCTGCCACAAACATCCTATATGATGTTGGGACTAAGTGTCAATTGTCAGCTTATTGGGTATATCTCAGGTTTTGATAACCAACTTGAAAGGTATCTCCCCCAACGTTGAGGCAGCAAAATTTGAAATGTCCCTTCCTGAGAATAGAACCTGTCAACCTCACAGGGGTGAGGAAAAATTGATTGTTTGTAAAGGTCATTTTGATTCTCTGATGGAAGGTACTGTAAAAGTGCAAGTTATTATTATTATATTGCAGTTCTGTACATCTATAGACTCAAACCTAATCCACATGGTCTTTTTTATTTTATATAAAGGGTGTGTGTTCAGGTAACCTAAAACACAGTTTTTACTCAGAGTAATAAGACATTCTGCACCATGAGTGCTAAGCCTAACCCAGATCAAAAATTTATACTATGACATTAGTAATGCAATAAATGTCCCCAAAAATGTCTTTCATATTTTTCCATCTCAACAATCCTATTTAATGTAGGCATGAGATATCCTGCCCTTCTGGATTAGAATTCTAATTTCTCTGGCAAAGATGGGCTGGAAAACAAAGAGCTAGATCATCAGTTGGTATAAATTAGCCCAGCTCCACTGAAGCCGGATGACTTACCCCTGCTCAAGATCTGGCCCCAAAAGTTTAAAGTCAATGGGCTAATTACATCCTTAGTGTAAGGGGACACATTTCTACTGATTTTAATATCATCCTTGTAGGCTAAAGTGGGGCATAAATGATGCATAGCCCTTGTGCAGAACCACTGCTCAGGGGTGAATTTCACCCACAGTGCAAATTTGAAGTGAAGGAGTCTGACTGGAAGGGACAAGGATGGATTAACTCTCCTGTGGGACCAGGCCTATCAGATTTTGTGGGGTGTGGGAGGGGGTGCAGCTTCAGTTGGGGTGGGGGCTCTGGGCTGGAGTCAGGGATGGGACAAGGTGTTGGGGTGCAGCAGGAGATTCAGGGTGTGGGCTCTGGGTGAGAGTTTGGGTGCAGGAGGGGGCTCCTGGCTGGGACAGGGGGTTGGGGTGCAAGAGGGGGTGCAGGGTCTGGGAGGGAGTTTGGGTGCAGGAAGGAGTTCCAGGCTGGGATAGGGAGTTGGGGGGCGGGGTGCAGGCTCCGGCTGGGAGGTGCTTACCTTGGGTGGCTCTTGGTCGGCAGTGCAGCAAGGCTAAGGCAGGATCCCTGCCTGCTCTGGCTCCGTGCTGCTCTGCTCCCTGAGGTGGCCGGCGTGTACCCGGCGAATGGGAGCTGCAGAGATGGGAGCAGTGCACAGAGATTCCCTAAATGCCCCTTGTACGGGGGCTGCAGGGGCACATCAGCAAGCCGGTGCTCGTGGCTCCAGCCCCAGGACGGGCGCTGAGACTCGGAGACCAGTGTCTAGCCCATGATGCAGAGACTTGCTGTGGGCCAGATGAAAAGAAGCAGAGGGCCACATCCAGCCATGGGCCTGAGACACCCCCCTCTTAGCCCGAGGCCCTCGACTTCAGCCTCTAAAGCCCCTGCAATAGTCTGGCCCTGGGAAGGTATATGGAGAAGAATTTATAGAAAAAAAAACCTTTCAATCCAAATTTGTTTAAGTGGATTTTAGGAATGTCTTTATGATTAAGAGGAAACATTCAGTCTCAATACATAACAGGATGTAAAGGAACCAGGATGTGGACAGATTATAGAGTTCTAACAACAATATAGTCCATCAGTCAATTGAGAATATCCTAGGTAATCAGTTTAATAATGTCAGAATAGTTGTCTGTTGACAAGAATTGGGATAAGAATTGTCACAGTATTTTTAGTTAATTGAAGATTTTCTAAAAATGTGTGAAGAAGTATGCAAACAGTACATTTATGTAATAGAAGTAGTCATATAGCTTTAAGATACTTATGGGCATGTTTTACTGGTTCATTAAATCTTGCCTCAGGTGTGTTCAACCACTCGAGGCAAGTATTAATGGACCAATAAAAAAGGCCCTGGGGTGTCTTAATGCTATAATGTTACGGCTGTCTACATTTAAATTAATATTTTAAAGATACTTCTTAAAATAATTTCCCTTGATATTTAATATATCCTTCCACTATTTAAAACTTTATAGTAGAAAGATAAGAAATAGCGAGGAGGGGAAAAGGGTAGTAAAGCCCTTTTTGTCTAATCACTGTTGGCTATTTATAGAATATTTTTATTTCTACCTCTTCTACTTCAAATGGCCCCCTCATTTTTCATATCTCCTTTCCCCTCTATTTTTCTGCCTCATTTTCCATCCAATAAAAGCCCTATAAAGAACTGCTGAGCAGAGATGTTGGAAAAAGTCAGACAAAACATTTTTTCATCTGAATTTTCCAATTCATTGAAATCAAGCTGTTTTCTAGGAAAGGTTTGATTGTTGCAAACTACTGATGGACCCCAGGCAGGTTATCATCAGAACTCTGCCGGCTTGCCCACCCTGCTCCTCGACAGCACACTGAGCCAGGAGCCTCAGACCTCTCCGAGCTCCTCTTCAGCAGAATTAGTTGCATGAGTTTGGTTGCACAGGCATAGCTGAGAGCAAAGCATGATTTTAACTGAGGGTAGACTATAGCCTCTATGTGAAGCCAATCATCATAATAATTTTGAGCCAGGTAATGCCCTCATTTACTACAACCCTGTACCAAACGTAATCATTTATGGCAGCAGAAAATGAGGACACAGTAGGCATAAAATGTTCCAAAATCAAAATGGTAGCATTTTATATCCATTGTCAACTGGTGTAAATAAATAACTACAAAATGTCAAGGATATTGGCGACTCAGACCCAGTGATTTCAACAGGGTTGCATGGCAGGTAAGGACACAAACTGTTGCCCAGTGAAGTCACCAAGAATTTTGCTATTGATTTCGGGCTAGACTGTGATACTCTCACTCACATTGAGTGCCTTACTAGTAGTCCTATTGAAATCAATGGGACTGCACATAAAATAAGGTGTTACTCAATGTGAGGAAGGGCATCAGAATCTGGCTCTTAAATCAGAGTAAGATTTGTCCCAAAATTCATGCAGCACTTGGATATTTATCCCAATTCTTGTGTATTAAAAGAAAATGTTTCTGCTGATTTTAGGATGAATGCATTGGCCAAGAGAAGAGCGTATGATCTAAAACTTCTTTTCGAGGATCATTTTAATGAGAATAGACTCACTACATATTTTAATGACTCATTTCACACATAAACAAACCATGTTTTAACATTACACAGAAGAACAATCAACAGAGCCCAAAAATGTTCCAGGACTCTCTTATTTCAAACAATCATCAGTGTGACTGTGCAGTAGGCATACCATGTGTATTACAGACAGAGAAAAACTAGCATTATATGAGAAAAAGTCTGCCAAATTTGCTTGGAATGAATGCAAATCAATTTTGCATCACAGTTCTAGTAACAGAATAATAACAACCCTGAGACTGGATGAATGTGCAAGTTGATTTTAATCTCCACAAACACCTGAAATGTGTCTGTTTTTACTTCTATAATTAAGCTACAAATGTGATTTCTAATTCATACACATACACCTCCCAAAAAGTAAGAAAATATCTGGGGTTTGTGTTTCTCCAATTCTTTTAAGATACATTTTAAGCTGTATTGTGTGATATGTATGTAAGTATTTACAGGATTCTGTTTTGAGCTTGAGAGGCATCTCCATTGCTTACCACAGTTGGAGTGTTTCTGAACGAAACATACTAGCATATGGCAAAAAAAATTCTTTGACTTGTTCTTTGAACAAATTTCACCAAGAGCTGTATTTCTAGTGCAACCACTTGAATTCATATTAGATTTATCTTGACCTATAAAAGCACAATTCATTAAATAGACTGATAAAACTGGTCTGTTTAAACTAAGGCAATTTTATCACAGTCATTTCAATTATTTAACGCTGCTTTCTTAAATCAGTACTTACAGCTTTCTTTTGACAAGTATTCCTTCAAATAAATGAGTTGTAATTTAAAGAATGAGAGAGTCATGATCCATAACAACAGTTAGTTTATAAGAACAGGAAGATACATTTTGAAAATATAATTGCTTACTAACTTTGAAAAGTTATACACAATTAACCAAGCAGTGGGCTCTTTAAGACTAAAAAAATGGCACATACATTTGGTAGTAAAGTCATGCAAAGCAGTTTTAACTTAAGGAGTGATTACCAACTCAAAACTCTGACTGGGTTTTTGTGAAAAGGTTCACGCATCTTTCAATGAACGTAGGTCTTTGTCTAAGCCAGTCTGGCCAGTTATTGGTTTGGCATAAAAATCAGGTGAAAACTATTATATTGACATGAAGCCAGGTCAAAAGTGGCAGTTTTAAAATTTCACTTTGAGATTTATGGGCTCATTTGAATCAGAAACTCATAGGAGCATTCAAGAGTTGCAAACACACATTGATTGAAAGCAAGAGGAATCCATGTAAATCCCTGAAAAGCAAAACGTTTGGGCTTGCACAGCTCTGGTGAAGATCTTTTTTCATTAGAAATGATTGTTAAACAATGGGCCTGTTTTAATAGTGCATTACTCCAGTTTTATAATGGTGCAAATCCACTGAAATCATTGAAACTACACAGGTGTGAACCTGACAGGACACAGTGATGAATCAGTCTCCTTATGTTGGCTTTGACAGATTTGGACATTGTTTTCCAATTTTTAAAACTATCTACACTAATTGGGGGCCAAACTCTGAAGTCTGTTTTTTCTCAGTCTTTATTCAAGCAAATCTCCATATTGATTTCAATGACACCATTAAGCAAATCCTCAAATCAAAATCACACCCACTATTGGAAGGCACCTTGCTGATTACATCTTAAAATGTTTACATAATTATCAATGGAAGATAAATACTCAGAAATTAAAACTCTCTATAAAATATTTATTTTTCTTCCTATCAGACACATGAACATCCTATGACACGGTTGTTGTCTACATATTCAGTGTGCTATACCCATTCATGCTTCAGTTATGAAATTCATCTCTTTCTTGTCCAAAAGCAGAGTAATCAGGCTTTATGGGAGGTTCTAAGTGGAAAATGGACTTCACCCCTACCTGGCAGGCAGGCTATGGGTCTGCAATAGAGATATGTAAATTTTTTTCAGTTGACTGGCAATTCCAAAGCGTCAAAAGAAATCATTTCAGGTCAAGCAAAATGTTTCATTTGGTCCACACTGAAACATTTCATTTTTATTTAAAACATTTCATATTTTTGATTTTTTAACATAATAAAAAAAATTTGTATGAAAAGTCATTTTGAACCAAAAACCAGAAATATTTCAAAAATGTCTAAATGAAGAGTTTCCTTTCAAAAGGTTTTAAGTAGGTTTTGTTTTTACCAAACTAATTCATCAAAATCAGCATGAATTCGTTAAATGTTTTGGTTTCACCAAACCTGATTTTTTAACCAAAAAACCTCTTGGGATTGAAAAATTTCACCCAACTCTTGTCTGCAGCATTGCCCCTCTGTGGCTGCTATTGCAGCTTTCCTTGTTTTGTTTTTTTCTCATTGGTTGTACTTCCTGTACTTAGGAAATGCTGATTGCAGTTTGAATCATGCAAAGTACACCCTGACATCAAGGTAATGGCGACCATATAAATGCCTTTAATAATTAATCTCTCCACATTCCCCCACATCTGAATTACTCTCCCTTGTCATGTCTTTGTCCTGTCTATCACAAGGCCTAATCCTGAGCTCCCTTGACTTCAATCAATCAGAGTTAAGGTCATTCAAACTTTAGGAGACATGCAATATGTGGCTTGATCAAGGCCTCAGTTTTCAGACTGATTGGTGCAGGGTATGTTTATTATCAATAGGAGAGTAGGAGCCCGATCCCACTGAAGTAAAGGGTAAAATGTCCATTAATATCATTGGTAGCAGAATGAAGCTCTATATTTTTAATATTTTAATATATTTATTGTAAAATGAATGCACTATACAAGGGACCAACATAACCACTGTTAACAAGACTATAATGTATAGTGCACTTTACAAGGGACCAACTGTTAATGGTTGAGTTGGTCCCTTATATAATCATATGAAGTAGATTGTTACTATGCAAAGAGTTCCATCGAAGTTAGTGGAATTACTCAAGGATTGCTCAATATGACTAAGGAATGTGGCCCTCACTGATTATTAAATAAGCAGTAGAATCAGATTTCAAACTAGAATGTTTCCATAAGTGATTTTGAAGAAATAGAAAACTTACACATTTTGGATAAATGCATTTAAAATTGTTTAGAATTTTCACTCTGGTCTCAGCTTCTCAGCACAATCTCCAGTTTCCTTTCAACTCAAAGTCTGTGACATAGAAAAGAACTGTATAAATAGAGCTGACATAGAAAGAAGGAATATTTATACATTGTTGTTTACACATACCACTTCTATGCCATCAATCATTGAGATATAGCCTTTGAAAAATAAAAGGATTTATGTAATGGTAACATGGGCCACTTGTGTGGTATAAATATATATATTGCTAAATATATGGCATACACACACAGAAAATATACATAACACTAAGTCTTAGTTATACAATAGCTAAAGGAAAGACAATGCCTTCTGGCTTAACTAGGAAAATGTAATTTCTACAATGAATCTTTTTTTTTTTTTTTTAAATTCAGGCAATAATACAGAAGTTTTCAAAAGAGAAAAGAGGACAGTGGCAATACCATCAAAGGGAGAATGGCCCCAAACAAATGAATGTTAAATAGGCAGACATAAAATGAAAGCACACAATTGTTTCAGGAAAAAAAAAAAAAGCCACACCATTTTCAGCATTCATCAGTAGCCAAAAAAACAATGACACAAAACCACTATTAGTGTTTATTGATGATAACTAGATATGTTTATGTTAGTATTCCAAAGCCAGCCCTGCCATGGGAATGTTTATTATTACTCATTGTAGCTGTAGGCTGCTAAAAGCTAACTATGTCTATCCCTTTCTCATCATTTTGGAAAGATTAATCTTTAGACAATGATCTCCTGATATCGTTAATCTTAGTCTTGAACTTGTTTGTTGTTCTTTGCCCGGTAATCAAGAGAGTGTCAGAAAGTATGCCTCACTTCAGGAAGGGGTAGCAGTGCACCTTGTGTAATCTTTCACAACAGTGCAAAGTAAGCAGAAAATGCTAACAAATGAGATGGCAGGGCCTGATTTTGCACTCCATTGCACACGGTTTACACCAGTGTAATTCCATTTATTTCAACAGAGATACACTGATGTAAAACGGGTGCAACAGAATAGAGAATCGGGGCTGTAGGGCTTTTTACCCATTTTGCCCTGATATATTTAATTACACAGTGTACAGGACAATGGTGAGCTTGGCCCTGGGACAGGAGTGTCAATCTTCTGTATTTTTAGAGGAAGTAAGAACATTTCTTAGAGAAGAAGTAGTGGATTTCCCCACAAAGAGGCGTCAAATGTTTACGCACCCACATGTTTCCAAGACTCCTCAAATAAGGCTCATGAACTCCATGAGGCTTTTGCAACTACTGCCTTTTCCATTTACTTCCTGTCTTCTACTTTCTGCTAGAACTGGTTGTAAAAAGTATCTTCCTCCTACAGAAAGAGTTTTTGTTTCACTTTCCATAGAAAATTCTGATTTTTCATCTGTAATTCAAATATTGAAAAATTTCCACTGAAAACCAAAATATTTCAGATTACAGGAATTCAGTTTTTCAACAACAAAATCAAAATCTTCCCCTGTTGACAGATGCTTGTCACAAAAAATTTAGTTTAGTTGAAAACCCAATTTTCCATCAAAACACAGCTTCAGTGGAAAAATTTCAACTCTCTCGGTTGTTTGGCCATTTGGGGGGCACTATGGGCAAGGGGATGCCATGGGAAATTGCACAATTCACACAACACATAGATATGCTCCGGAGCAGTGCTGAAGGAAGCAGATTCTCTGATTGAACAGACTTTCACTAAGGGCCTAAGCTAAGGCCCACTAAAAACCATGGGATCCTTTCCACTGACTTTTAGTAAGCTTTGTAACAGGTCTTAAAGAGATAACAGTTGCGATGGAAGCATATTTCTAGAGAAGTTCATTTAGGACTCAGTCCTGGATCCTGCTCCCATTTGCCCAACAATAAAATGATCAGGATCATACTCTTAATTAACTAAAGACCTTTGCCATTTTGTCCAATACCTTTTACCAAAAAAACCACAAAAAGAGTAAAACTGTTTCCCGAGCAGTCAAATTCATATGCAGTCAAGCAATATGACAACTTTTGGTCTTCCCTCCACCACCTTATCATTATGTTAAGGTGAGAAATGAGTTATATTTTCAAAGTAATTTAAATTTCCAAATCACTTGCTAGAGGTGATAAATATGCTGTTTTCAAGTTAGCGCTATATCACGTACTAGTTAATGCATCTGCAGCTGATCTTTCTCCAGGAAGGTAATTTTCACAATTGGCACCAAACTGAAATTTGAAAATGGAACCCTCCTTTCATACTAGACATTTGTTTTTCACCGAATTAAACAGGCTGTGTGTATTTCTGAGGCAAAATAACTGCAGAAATTGGAAGGAGGATTTCTCTAGACTGAGGAATGAATGACCAGAAAAGAAGGGCTCAGAAAGACATTAGTTATGGACTATAGGTTTGATGTGACATGAATACAATAAGAAAAATAATTAGGGCCAGATTTTTGATTATTATGCCTGATAGGCACTGGCTGTCTTGAGAGGCAGTAAAGAGCTGCATCACCCGTGGGGATCTCCTGGAGAGCAATTGTGATTTCAAATGGCATAATCCCTCCTAGAGGTCCCAGGCAAACCTGGTAAAAAAAATTTTTGATTGAACAGTTTTACGTCAAAAAGGCAATGCAATAAAAATGTTTCACTTGAACATGTCAGTTGAAATTTTTTTTAACAGGAAGATGTCAAAACATTTCATTTCAACAATTCAAAACATTTCCTTTTGACTTCATCCTGTCAATTCATTCTGATTGATATAAAATCAATTTAATATTCATTATGTACAGAATATCTATTAGACATAATATTTAATGTAATATAAAAGTCTAATCAAAATGAACTGAAACAAAACATTCGGACAGTATCAAATGAAATGTTTCTATGGTCCCAAATCAAGTTTTATAGTATTTCAGGTTTTTATTCTAATTTGGAACAAAGTGTTTTTTGAAATGTGGAATTCCTGTTGAATGGGAAATTCTAATTTCCCAGCCAGCTCTAGTCCCTGGTATGTAGGGGAAGTGCTGCTGCCGCACTACTCCTTAGGAGAGGGCACTATGCTCAACATTGTGCATCAAACCAACTTTGCTGACCGGTGTGTGTAAAAGCGGAAGGGCAGGTGTATGGCTCCACTTCCTCCCCGCAGCTCGTTTCCTGCTTGGAAGTGACTAGCTCTCCAAAAGAAACCAAGAGGGAGTAGTTCTTGTGCTCAGGGAAGTACAGCAACTTCAATTTTACCTGCTTCTGCATAGAGGAAGACTCCTTATGCCCTTAATTTTTCAGGGAAAAATCCCACAGTCTTTATCCAGTCCTGGCTCAAGCATATTTCCCTCTGCTCTCAGTTACCCTCCATGTCAATCTGGAATAAATTTATTGAATATGTTGGAATTGCCTACTGCTACTAAGAGCAGAATTTAGACCAAAGTAAAGGTTTTAGAATTTAGCCCAAACTTTACATTTTACACATAATACAATGCAAGGATTAATTAAGAAGAGGTAAGTATTCTGCCACATGCTCAGTCACATTTGCTGTAATTAAGGTTACAGAATAGTTTCTCATGCGTATCGCTTTCCAAAGCATCTGTCTTTTGGGGTATAATTTTCCATGCTTGGTCTTTGCCTGAAGTTGGAATATTAAAAAGATTTGACCAAAATCCTTCAGCCATTTTTGATTTATGGAAAAGGAAGAAAAAAACTGTTCTAACTTCGTAAAGGAAAAGAAAAACTAACCACTTTTTTGCTACAGCAAAAATGATTGAAGCATGAACCTTTACACTTGTTATGCTATGGTAGACTTTACAAGTACATAGGCTGTTTTCACAAGGGTTATATCACTTTGCAAGAAATTCAGAGTTTTCAAAGGATCTTCTCTTTTACATGAATAAGTAATAGTGCAAAAAATGTATGGTAAAATAATTACACAGGCAAGTTTTATACACATACAGAGGATGATATTGGACCTCCTCCCACTGAAGTCCATAGCAAAACTCCCATACACTTCAGCAGGGATGCCCGGGGGGGAGCAAGTGGGGCAATTTGCCCCAGGCCCCGGGCGCCACAGGGGCCCCGCGAGCCCTCGCCTGGTGGCAGTCTGGGTCTTCGGCGGCATTTTGGCAGCGGGGGGCCCTTCAGTTGCTCCAGGTCTTCGGCAGCATTTCAGCGGCAGGGGGCCCTTCAGTGCTGCCAAAGACGCGGAGCGACTGAAGGGCCCCTCGTCACCGAAATGCTGCCAAAGACCCAGACTGCCGCCGGGTGAGTACAAGCACCGCAGCTCCCCCACTTTGCCCCAGGTCCCCTGAATCCTATGGGCAGCCCTGCACTTCAGTGGGAGATGGATGGGACCCATTGTATTTAGGGAAGAAAAAGTAGACAGATCCAAGGTTAAAACACAGAACAAGTTCTTAGTATAGTGGACTCCATTCTTGGCTTTGCAACAGACCTCTTCCATGATCTGTGGCCAAGCCACTTATGGTCTCATCCTTTCTTATATATAAGTATACCATAGAGAAGGAGAGCGTAAGGAGACTTCCCTCTTTTCCTTGTAAGGGTCAGGCAGGCCATCATTCCCCAAGGGCTGGGTAGTGTAAGGACTGCTCCATCCCTACTTTCATGCAGGTGCATGGGCCCCAAAGAGCAAGAGAATGGTTTCCCCTTCTCCCATCACTCTGTGCACTGGCCAGAAGTGCTGGCCTGGCATGCAGGAGATTGAAAGCTTTACCTCACAAAGGAGCATAGTAATAGGCACTTGGAATGCCTCCCCGTGTGTGGGACAACTCTTACTAGAGGATGTACCAGAATGGCTCCATCTAGCCTTTAATATCTGTGTGTCCAGTTCCCCCTCTGTTAAGTGAGGATAACAATACTCCTCTGCCCCACAGGTGTTTTACCTGGATAGCTCAGATAATCAGGTGATGAACACCAGTGAAAGGTTATCAATATATCATTTTGATACTTTGGCCCAAGAAGTCAAGAAATATGAAAGCTAGGTTTCCGATAGCAATAGTGGTTTGCCTGCTTTGTATTTTCTGTACTTGTTTTTCTTGTTAAATGTGTAGCTGCTTTTTATGTAATAAGATGTACATAATACATCAGATTTTTTTTGCATTTTCTGATGTTTTCTGATTTTAACAGTGCAATATTAATGTTGCATTAGCATATTTTCGTACTTATAATACATAGAGCACATGGTAGAAGAAAATTATCTTTGTAAGGACACACATGGTGTTCTTGAAGGAAAAGAAGAGTCCTAATAAAAGACAAACATTTGTGCCCACACTGACATACTATTTATATGCACAAAATGAAGCATACGCATTACATGATTGTGTCCTGGGAAGATTTAAATGAAAGGTGAAAATAAACAAAAAGCCAGAATTTAAAAAAAAAAAAAAAAAAAGATTAGAAGAAAAGAGATGGGGATGGAAACAATGACATAGGTAATTAACGGAGTCAACACTGGACAAACTGTTCAACTGCTCTTCATAATGATATAGATCCCAACTAAAATAGGGCAAGAAAAGATCCCTGTTGCAAGTTTTGTTTTTATTTTTAGACTCTGTTAACATACTTCTAAAATATGCATGCAGTGACTTTGAAAAGAAGTAATTGTGATATTAAATTTTATTGAAGTTTCCTGGGCCCTGATTTGTGTACGGGCTCCTGCTCTGAGTTCCCACGAAGCCATAAAACGTTTAAAATACTGTCTGTGCAAATGCAAAATTTATGAATTCACACATCTCTGGTTGATTTATGTGAAATAATAATGCACTATTTAATGCTTAAACATGGCTAGGAGCAAAGCTAGGCTATCAAGATATACAATGGAATAATAGATTTATAAGACAGATAACCTTCCTGCCTAGAGAAGCTTGTTTAAAGGTGTTGTACAGATATATTAAACTATATGCAATTTTATACCAACTTAATGCTGTAGGCTTACACTGCATGCAATAAAAGATTACTGCCACTGTATTTGCAATAATAAAATGATCTAGCTATTCAACATAAGGTATCAGAGTAAAAAAACCCAAAAGTTCTTTATGATTTCAAACTTTTTACTCCTGTCTTTTGACTTAATTTGAAAGCCTGCTACCTATATGATCCTTGTATTTCAAAACTTGCTATAATTACCTCTTATTGGATTTAGCAAAATTGTTTTTGTTTTGTTCCTTTAGGGCCATATTCTGCTGCCCTTTCTTATACTGAATAATAAATTATTCCATCAGCATTCCTGTTGAAATAAATTAGATTGGTGGGGGGAGGAGGGGTAAAGTGCATCAGCTGGTGTAAATTGTCATAGTGGTCTTATAGTTAGTGGAGCCATGACAGTCTACACCGACTGAGGATCTGCCCCAAGATGCATGAAGATAGCAGAACCTGGACCTTAGTTAAAGCAGTAGGATGGGATACTGCATGGAGGCCCATGGTAATGATTACATATTAGCCAGATTGCTTGAAAAAAGACAAGGTGAAAAACAAAGTCACTTCACACTAGAAATACTGGACTATTGGAAGTACTGCTTCAGTGACAGACCTTAATAGGTACCTCAAGATCCAACTCAGAGTTTCCCACATTCTAGTTAAACAGAGGTAAAATATGATCTCTTGTTTTGGCAGAGGGAGAAGCCTTCAGTTCTTCTCAGGAACAGCCTGCAGTAAGATATTTTTACTACAGATGAAGGGCCTGATTCTCATTTACGCCAAAGCCCCTTGTAGACCATTCAGGCAGTGCAACTGGGCTGGAGAATCAGGTGCATACTTTCTAACATTGGAAGGAAATTTGCAATTAAAGCCGGCAGACTATTCACAGCAAACAGTATATTCTGTGATTTTTTTCTTTACCCTGAAATGTTAGTCCTGTTTAAGAACTGTCCTTGAAAAGACTCCCATTTTTAAGAATCTGTATGCTATTCAAAGATGCTGGACTCATGTTTTGCGAGAACCAGTTCTAACCTTTGGATTTCTCAGGAGCTGTTCACTGTGAGTTTTCCAGAATTCAGGCCATATTGTAGGAATTTACTCATATAAGTAGTCTCACCAAAATCAATCATTTAATAAGCATCTGAAAAGGGCTGCAAACAGGCTCAAAAATGCAGTTCTACTAAACATTTACAAAAATGACTGCATAATTTTTCTTACTATTAATCCAGTTCTGCTCATCACCTAAATAAGGTGCTGGATAAGGGCTTGTCTACACAGTGAAGCTACTGTATCAATTTGAAGCACAATTGCTCTTCCTTACTAGCTCCTCATGTGGACACTCTTATTCCAAGCTAAGGTTACATCTCAATTGCAATCAGAGGTGTGACTACAGCATGTATAGACATACCAGAGCTAGCTTTGATCTAGCTAGCTTGAACAACACTAGCAGTGAAGCCACAGCAGCACAGGCTAGCCACTTGAGTATATACCCAGGATCCTGGGAGGAATTGTTGAGCCCAGCTGCCACAGCTTCACCGCTATTGTTATTCAAGCTGTCTAGATCAAAGCTAGTTCAAGTATGTCTACACCTGCAATCACACCTCAGATTGCAGTGTAAGGGTATCCTAAAGGTGTCTTTTTGTAGTTTAACCCACTTTGTGGCTGGATTAAGCTAAACTGCACAAAGGCACTCCCAAGGTATGTCTACACTACACACTCCTATCAGCAGTGTGTAGAGTACTTCCAGTACATGCCCCCCTAGCACAAGTATAAATAGCTGTGTAGTCAGTGAGGCACAGATAAAAACATGCCTGAACCCAGTGGGTATGTATCCTATACAGCTCTCTACTGACCCAAGCAGAGCTTCTTCCACCTACACAACTAATTTTAGCAGTATAGTGTCCGGTTGCCGGAACCTTTCCCCACAATCTCTCCCCTGCCAGAACCTTTCATTTACACATCCAGCTACACATTGCAGTGTGGACCCAGCCTGCTTTTCACCGCAGAGAGTAGCTACATATACCCTACATGCCACCACTAGTAGTGTGCAGTATATACCTAGCCTTAGTGAGGAATAAGAGTGTCCACATGGGGAGCTTTTATAGAACATCACCCAATCCTAAGAACTGAAGAGACTGATTGTCCAGGAAGATCTGAAACCCCAGTGGTACCTCTGAGCTTAAACCACATGTATAGTGTCAAAGGAAGCTATGTGAATAAAAATTATGCTATGCTATTGATGCTGTATTTCCCTAAATAAATACATATCACTTTTAATTTATATTTCTTTCATTTTTTTCACAATTTGCTACAGACTTTCTTCCTCACTGAAAACATCTAAAATTTGATGTTTAAGGCCAAATTCTGATCTTAGTTACTCAGTGTAAACCCAGAAGTCAAACGAGTTACTCTGAATGTATGCCAATATCAGAATCTGCCATTTTTTAGTTAAGCCCCAAAAAGTCTTTTTATTCCCACTTAGATAACTCAAAAACAGTTGAACTTTCCAAGAAAATGCTCCATTAAGCTATGACTAAGCATGTAAAGTTTCAGAGCCCAGAAGGGAATTTCCTGCAAAGTTACAAGCAATTGAACATTTCCACTACAATTAATCATGTCCCCTGATAAATGCCTATTTCAGACAATTAAATTTTCTACTGCCTGCTTATGGTCAGTGCAGTATTTTCAAATGGTCATAAAAAAAACTTTGTTAAATGCACACCATTTTCTACTCTCAAATTTAGCAAAATGGATGTTCCTCTCTAAGGAGGGTTTCCAGGCCATTTTCGCATATGTTATATCAGAGAGAGTACTTATTATTTGCATATATGAGTGCTTAAAGTTAGACTCCTAAACCCAGGTTAAGGGCCCTAAATATAAGTGACTTCATTTTCAGAGCATCTGCTGAGCACCTGCAGCTCACACTGACTTCAATGTGTTTTGTGGGTGGCTGTTCAGTATATTTTGAAAAATGTTTGAAAATTTTGGCTAAGGTAAATAAATCAGAGCTGTAATTACAATATGTCTAATAGATAGTTATTCGTGATAAGGGTGAACTTTTAGTTGCTTCAATATGGGAGCAATGGGAAGATTTCACTAGCTGAGTTTCTGTTCCATGAGATTTTGATTCAGGTCCAATCTTATAAAGTAGGTCAGTTAAGTAGTGCACTGCATGGCTGGTCACCTGTTATCTCACCACAGGTAGTTGAAAATTTAGCTGAGGTCAACTAGTAAAAAGAAGCCTGAAAACAAAATGAAAAACAAAACAAAAGAAACCTTGACAAAATACACTAATGCATTCCAGAGTCGTCAGAAATGTAAGGCCATGCTGCCCTGAGGGCAAGATGAATAAGCGCTCCAGCTACTCATCTCAGTCCCAGAATGGCAGTCTGACAAGTGGATAATCTCGGGCACACAATGAAGCTCAACAAGAAAAGACCAGTTCAAAGCCAACTTTTACAGACAGTTACCTTGGTATTTAGACACAAGCATTACTTAAGTCGTGGATTAGAGTTTGAAGGTTTGTGAAAAAAACATTACAACGACATGTTTTACTTCCCCTGTTCCAGAATTGCTTTGTTTAAAATCCTGGTGTATATAAGAAAAATATGCAGGATGATTTAGGAAGGAAGAGGAGGTAATGTGTCTGCCTACCTACAAGCCACATTGTCCCCAACATAGGAAAAACCTACATATGAGGAGAAAACTCAGGGAGTCTTCCCTCCCCACTCCTACTTCCACCAAAGGAATTCATGAGGTTCTCAGGAGATCTGTTGAGGCCAGAGACATCTGCATCAGCACCTTCTGCCTGCTAGTCTCAATAACAATTGCTATGCAACATATGAAGCAAGGAGAGAGAGACTCACTGTGCAGAAGCCCACACAACACATAAGAGAATTTGGAACAGCATTATCTATATTAATATTACCCACAGAGTTGAGATGGGATGATATCACCTTTCTCCTTTTCCAGTCAGTGGAACCCTATATCTGCAGGGTAGTTCTGAGGGTATTTCTGTCAAGTGGGGTGGGGGGAGGATTTATTATTCTTTGTTTATGGCGTTATCCCAACAGCAAGAAACCTGCACTAAAGAGCTCATAATTGGGGGGGCATGCTCTGACCCCATCCATTCCATTCCCTGGCTCAAATACACTGGGACCCTCTGGAATACAGGATGAAGTAGTGTAGCATAAAGACTGTATTAGCATGAATTTGGGATGTCTGATTGCTTATGACTACATGTGTGTACAACCTGATTCTGCTTTCTTTGTATATCCTGTTCTCCCACTAAAGTCAATGGGATTTTTGGGGTGCACAAGGACACAGGAGTAAACCTACGATGTACAAATAGATCAATTTAGCAAGCCAACATTTGACTATGTGCAGATTAAAAAAAACTCAAAGTAGTGAATGCAGTACAAGAGAAAGCAAACATTTGTTATTTGCAAGGTGTTACTGAACCCTGAGGTAAATAATTATATTAGTGATCCTGAAAAGGCTTGGTGAGGCAAATTCCAGACATGGTTTTGTACTTTTAGGTCAGGGGTTTGCAATGCAGGAAGAAATAAAGAAAGCAAAAAGTTGTGAAGGGTACAAGTCACCTAAAGTGCTGATACAGTGAGATGGTTCCCTCTTCTGGCCAAACTGGAGGAGACTGAGCTTTGACTTCACTGTTGAATCAAAATAGGATAATCAGGAAGAGGAGGAAAAAATACATATTTAAGTTTAAACATTATCACTTATGCATTTTTCAAGACAGAACTAAAATACTGAAATACTAAAATACTGATTCAGGATAGGGAAAATAATGTTTCTTGGAAATTGTTTAGCATAAAGATGATGAATCGTAGTATCCCCAGACTAATGCTTCTTCTTCCTGTGTATTCAGTATCAGAATCTAGCTACTCTGCTAACAATGCCAGAGTCCATTCAGTAGTATATATAATCTTTTTACCATGAGGCAAATAAAAATAATTTTATGTATGAATTTGTACTGAGAAGTCAGGAAATACCAAGTAAAACTGAAATGAGTTTCCATGGGCAACTAGCAAAAAAAAAAAAAATTAGATGAATTATACAATTGTAAAGTTGAATACAGCACTGTCTGGTTTTACATGGTCAGAAGCTAATTTGAACCTCATCCAAGCAAATAAGATAAGTACAATAAATACTGTTGAAACCAGGGAGGATTTAAGAGCTACAGATAACTAGCATTTGCTCTGAAATACTGATGAAGGGAAATCACTAAAAAAAAATAATAATCAAACAGTAGCTTGAGAGTTTATATAAGCTGCCTGAAAAGATTCAGAACACTGCTAGGACACCAGTCAATATTTCTATCATCTGTTGGGCAAGGATGGCAATGTTGAAGCAAGAGTTGGAAAACTGCAAGTAAAATATATCCCAGTTAATTCTAACAAATTGAAAGGACAAAAGAGAAGGGTGCACTTACACAGGGCCTCTTTACTATGTTCTGCAGCCACAGTAAATACTGAGGAATTCAGGGTTGAGCGCAGCAATCGGGGCTAGCTGTGCAAATGTATTCAAAATTAGCAATGAGTGGGCATTAAAAAAGTTTCAGAGCTTCATTTTAGTTCAGATAAGCATAGAAAATCTGTCCATTTCCCCAAAGCTCCAGTTTGAACACCCTCCAATAGGCTCCAGGCACCCATAAGTCTCCATCTCTCCCTGTGGCACCCCCACTGTTAACCCCTTGAGAGTCTTCCTGCAACACTCTTTCCTGCAGTTCCCAATGATCTGTAACAGGTTCCTGACAAAAGCCACCAACAGAGTTCCCTTAGCTAACAATGCTCACAGTTTCCCCAAGTCTATGATTTTCCTTCTTCCAACCCAGCCTCTGATAAATTTCTGACACCCTCAATTCCCTGAAAAAGACATTCAGCTCCTTGCAACCTTCCCTTCTGCTACACCCTACCAACCATTGGTACTATATAAAAATGAATGGAGACAATAGGGAATTGCACAGTGGGAGAACAGGACCCAAGAAAAATAATTATTTGGTTAATGATGGCAAATTGGGGAAGAAAGTGATGAAGCATTCAATCCTGATACTCTTCTACATTCTGACTTGTAATCTCGCTATATCTTGGATTTGTGTATACCACCAATCACTATAGAATCCAAGTACTTTATAAGAGGACTAACAAATATGTAATTGCTGCAGGCATGTAATTTGGAATTCATTTAGTGCATCTCCTCTCCCTTTGGCTTGCCTCTCTTCATTCATGGGACATCATTATTCAGGAACTGTTACCTCTGGGCCAAATCCTGATTTTCTTGCTGAGTCAAAACACTCAATAAGTCAATGATTGTTTTGCTTGAGGAAGATCTACTTAAAAACAAAAACCATGCTGTGCCATTTTGGCACTGTAGCAACCTGCATGGAACCTGGGGATCGTGGGTTGCTGAAGGGAAGAGTTTTGAGAAGGACCAAGAAGTCAGTCTGTGCGTAGATCACTAGGAATGTTAACCTGCAGTTGGAATAGCTCTGTAAACTGTTGCTTGACTAAAGAGCCAGCTATAGCTTAGTATGAATGGTGTCTTCTCATTCATACATTCCAAGGCCAGAAGAGACCATTGTGATCATCCAGTCTGACCTTCTGTATAACCTAGGCCATAGAACTACCTCAAAGTAGCTTATGTTATTTCCCAGCGTATGGTACCGGAAACATGAAAAGCCTTGTTTTGTAAAGGGGTAGGGGTATTGTGAAGCTGTCCTGTCCTGGAGGGAGCATCCAGAGGCATTCTGCTTCAAGAAGTCAAAATACCTTCCCCTGTAGCTCTTTGCTGTGCACCTTGCCCTGGGCACACAATGCTACAGTTGAAGGGATGCACCACACTCCCCCTTGTTCAACTAGCCAGTTCTGCTAATTGATACAAAGGTATCAACCTTTCCTTGCCCTTTCTAGAGACCAGAGGGCCCTCCAGGGAGCACAGTTAGCGAGAATTTAGGGACTTCAGGCTTTAGACAATTTTTTTGTTTGTTATGGTCTTATGAGTAACATAGGACTAGGAATCAGAAGATCTGTGACTTTGGGGCATGAACTTCCTGGTGTAATACCTCTCTATGTCTCAGATTTGCTACCTGTAAAATGTGGATCAGAATATTCAGCTGGGAAGAGTACATGCAGGATTTTGAGAAATTTTGTTTTCATTCTGATTTGGAACAAAACATGAACATTTTGAAAATTCTGTGCAAAAGAACATTTTAAAAAATTGTTTTCGTCAATCAAAATGTTTCAATTTTGACTTTTATGTTTAATACATAATATAATGCAATAATTAAAAAAAAATGAAACACAATGTTATTGCAAACAGGAAGACTGAAAAGTTTTGTTCCAAAAATATCAAAATGGGACATTTTGACATTGTAAGGGTTGTTTTTTCCCTTTTTCTCCCTCTGAAACAAAATTTTCATTAATCAACATAATTTTGTGAAGAAGTTAGACTTCGATGGAACTGGATTTTCTGACAAACCTCTTCTGATGAAGCTTTTTCTAACCATTTCTGTCATAATACCTATTCTCACAGAAGTGCCGTGAAGATTAATTTTGTACCTTGCAAGTATTTAAGAGATCCTCAACTAGAATTTGCTATAGAAATTCAAAGCTTAATTGCTTATGAAACAGTGCTCTACATGTCATAATATTTTTTTCTAGTACTGAGGAAAATTAGACTATGACTCAAATGACCACGTTCTGCCTCCCACAAGTTATTTTATCCTGACAGTTCAGAGCAAGACCATGTTTTGGTAAAAATATAATCTAATAAAGAATATCACAATGTCTTGTAATTAAAAATTACAAAATATACAAAAAATGTTAAAAGAAAAAATATGTTTAATACATTTTGGTTAAAATTCACCTCAAGATAGGGCTTAAGTGGGACTTTAGTCATGCAAAGGCTTGTGTGAACACTGCACAAAAGTGACGTTCCACCTATATGATGCTTCTGAGCTATCATTAAAAGGCTTCTCCTCATATACACATTACAAATATCAACAATATCAGTAATATCAAAGCTTTTCACACATGCTCTTTTAAGAAATCCATATACAACTCGCTACTCTAGGAAACTTGATTTTAGGATTTAAATACCATTCTGTTGCAGAAATCTATGTACCGTGCATTCCTTCTATTTTTGGGGTGGGGGGAGGGAGAAAAAAAGAAAGAGAGAGAGAGAGATGGGGGTTGTCTAGTGGTTTAAGCAAAGGACACAGAATCAGAAAGTCCTGAATTCTAATACCAACTCAGATATTGTCTCTTGTCCCAGGAAATTCACTTAATTTCTTGGCCTCAGCTTCGCCATCTCAAAATAAGGATCATACTTATTTACTTCTAAGGAGTCTTGTTAAGACTTATTAGATAATTCAGAGCCTTTATTCATGCAAGAAGTCACCCTGAACTAAGTAGAAATAACTACTAATGGACCAGACTTCAAAGAGAAACTGCTGAGCTTCAGTTCATCTGCAAATTTGACACCATCAGCTCAGGACTAAACAAAGACTGTGAATGGCTTGCCAATTACAGAACCAGTTTCTTCTCCCTGGGTTTTCACACCTCTACTGCTAGAACAGGGCCCCATCCTCCCTGATTGAACTAACCTCGTTATCTCTAGCTTGCTTGCTAGCATATATATACCTACCCCTGGAAATTTCCACTACCTGCGTCTGACGAAGTGGGTATTCACCCACGAAAGCTCACACTCCAAAACGTCTGTTAGTCTATAAGGTGCCACAGGATTCTCTGCTGCTTTTACAGATCCAGACTAACACGGCTACCCCTCTGATACTAGAAATAATTAGCAACCCAATTCTGTTACCTTTACTCATGATGAGTAATATTCCAAGTAAAGTATTCAACAAGAGTCCCTAAATTTGTAAACCATTTTAAGAAGTGTTATACAAATACAATAAAATACTTTACACTTTTTTCCGTCATGTTTTGTACATTTCATTTGCTGCTGAAAAAAATTCTCAATGTATTTGTTTTCATCAGAATATATTAATTTGGTTGAAGGCATAATATTTCCATTTCCACAAGGAAATATATGATCACCATCACAAAAACAATGGGAACAAATTATGTTTACTTTTTCACATCTGAAAACCTTCCACCATTTTTGTGGAAAACATAAAAAAAGTTGAAGGAAAGTGTCAAATGCTCCGATATTCACAAACTTGTGGAAGCAAAAATGTAAGACTTTTTCCCTCTGGTGCTGTTTATGTTTTCCACATATTTCTAATCAGAGACGGGCCAAAATTGGAATCTTGAAGATGGGCCACTGCAAATTTCAGAGGAGGGATGGTGGTTCTGAACCCCAGATCTGTACCCATCTCTACTGTTTGGGTTGAATTGAAGCGGCCTGTTTCCTGATTTCAGATCAGACTTGTCCGAAGTGTTATAAGAACAGATAGCAAGGTTTTGGTGCTATTAGAATATGAACTCAAGCCCTAGCCCTCAATTGCCCTCAGACCAGAACTCTAAACCGTAGTATAAACCTAATCCAGATTTTAATTCCATCTCCTATTATCAATGGACCATATCATACTTACAAACTCCTTACTAATAAGAGGTTAGATCATCCCATCAGTATTTACTCAGAACTAAATGACTCCAGTGGAAGTTCTGATTAAATATACATGGCACTATTTGGCCTAAGGATAGTATTTTTTATATCTCAATTGCTAATAATTTGAGTGAGAACACTTTTTAAATAACCTCTGGTGAAATCCTGGCCCTATTGAAAACAATGGGAGTTTTGCCATTAACTTCAGTGGGACCAGGATTTCCCTCTCTCATTCTTAAGTTACCCAGCAGGCCAAAATTCAGGAAAGCATATAAAAAGAGTATAATTTGGTGCATTTTACACTTTCTTCTGGCCATTAATTTAAATTCCAGTTAGATTCTCTTAAATTAATTTACTAAGAATCACATGCACATAGCATATAATTCAGGGGTCGGCAACCTCTGGCACGCGGATCACCAAGATAAGCACTCCAAGCCAATGGAGGCAGCGGGAAGCTGTGGCCAGCACATGCCTCAGCCCGCACCACTTCCCGCAGCCCCCATTGGCCTGGGACAGCAAACCGTAGCCAGTGGGAGCCGCGAACGGCCGAACCTGCTGATGCAGCAGGTAAACAAACTGGCCCAACCTGCCAGAATGCTTACTCTGGCGAGCCGCGTGCCAGAGGTTGCCAACCCCTGATATAATTTATACTCCCCACTTTACACATCCCCTCTGAATTTTACCCTCTGAGCCTAACTGAATGAAAGGAAGTCTATATTATAAGCAACACTGGCAGCAACAGAGCAAGAAACGCAACTAATAGGAGTGGGCAGGACAATGCCAGCAGGCCTCATTAGAGTCAGGGGCAATCTGACCCTTAGTGATGTATCTTAAGCCTGAAAACCACTTTGGGTGAACAACAAACAAAAATTTGCTCACACAAATGTCTGCAAAAACAATGAATAAAAAAAGGGATGCAAACACAGTGGAAGTGAAATTCTATTCAGAAATTACTTAAAGATTCACAAATGATTTCTCACAATTTGCCTAGTTCTAAATCTATGCAAGTGGATAATGGCATAATGAAAGCAGAAAGCAGACCCAGGTTGGATGTTTGGGTTGGTTTTGGGTTTTGATTTTTTTTGGTTGATTGACAGCCTTGCCATATGTACCATTACATGGAAGCAATGTGTATGTTTAAGATACGAAATGTTACCTGGTGTTCCCTCATATATGTTACTGAAAAATGATTGACAAACAGATTTTCTCAAATGGCTCCTCAGCAAGGTCTGCATTATCAAGGCATGATGCCAAGAACTTTTCTTTTGTATCTGTGAGTTTTTTTATTCTGAGAGGTGCCTCTTGACATTTTGGCATACTGATGTGAAAAGCATGGGTACAATTTCCTGGGGTTTTGCATAAAACATAAAGGAGTCAGACTGTACCTGTCACAAGTTGCCAACCATAATATGTGGATTGTAAGGAAACATAACCTCTGGGGAATATTGAAATGATATTAATGTAGTATGGCTACACAGACAGAGAGCAACTCACCCTGGCACAAAAAGGAACAGCTCCCACTGACTTCAGAAAGAGTTATACTTGCTTATGCCAAGACTGTATTTGTAAATGACCATCTATCAACATACGTACTTCACATCTGAGGTAGCTGTTGTCCATTAGTTAATCCACATCAGTTGTGTACTTGTTTTTTTTAGCCTAACATAACCTTCATTTCAGTCAGGATTAGGATGGTAGGATTTTGAATACAATGAAGCAGAATGACAGTTTTAGGCCAAAAAAAGAACCTTCCTCCTCTCTCACCCCCACCCCTGCCCCGCCATAGATATTGACTCAACACAAAACAGGCTCAAATGGTGCCTATTTGGGGCAGGCAAGCATCCACAGAAGGGCTGTTTCCAAGAAGGATAAAATATCATTACTGCTGTAGATCTAACAGGAAGATTTTGCCCTAAAAACAAATCTGCAGAGGTCTTAGCTACTGGGGTGCATGATTCAGCCTGGATAAAAATTCCTGTGCAGGAGATGGTTTTGAGGACATAAGCCAAGAAATTGTCCAGTGATTGCGTAGATCTTTGAGGGATAACAATGGGTTGAGGTTATAATGATTGATATTTTAATTTAGGCTATAGAGCTTAAAGAACACAATGAAAGACTGACAATTTTGCTGAGAACTAGAGAAAGATATCCTGCAATGAACTTATTAAATTAAAAAATGGTCTCACGGAAGCCAGCTATATAATAGCAGCAAAGAATCCTGTGGCACCTTATAGACTAACAGATGTTTTGGAGCATGAGCTTTCATGGGTGAATACCCACTTCGTCAGATGCATGTAGTGGAAATTTCCAGGGGCAGGTATATATATGCAAGCAAGCTAGAGATAATGAGGTTAGTTCAATCAGGGAGGATGAGGCCGCTCTGTTTCTAGCAAGTAGAGGTGTGAAAAACCAAGGGAGGAGAAACTGGTTTTTGTTAGTTGGCAAAGCCATTCACAGTCTTGCTTTTAATCCTGACCTGATGAGTGTCAAATTGCCAGATGAGACTGAAGCTTCAAGCAGTTTTCTTTGAAGTACGGTCTGGAAGATTTTTGCCTGCAGGAATGGTCACCTTAAGGTTCTGCTATGTGTGGGCAGGGAGGTTGAAGTGTTCTCCCTACAGGTTTTTGTATATTGCCCATTCCTAATATCATGATTTGTTGTCCATATTATCCTCTTTCGCGTAGAGACCTCGTCAGTTGCGGCCGATGTACATAGCAGAGGGGCATCTGCTAGGCATACGGTGATGTATAATTACATTCGGTGGACGTGCCCGGTGACAGAACCGGTGATGGTGCGGCGTGATTCGGTATAGGTCCTGTGATGGTGTCCGCTGGTGTAGGTATGTAGGCAGAGTTGTGGCATCGAGGTTTAGTGGATGGATTGGTCCCTGAGCTAGAGTTACTTGGTGCGGGTGGCAGTTCTGGTGAGAATTGTTTCAGGTTGGCAGGTTGTCTGTGGCGGGATGCCTGCACCCGAAGGCCTGTGAAGGTGGGTCATTTCGAGGATGGGTTGTAGATCCTGATATGCGTGGAGGGTTTTAGCTGGAGCGTATTGTGATGGCCAGTGGAGTCTGTTGGTTTCTTCTTGGGTTTGTCTTCGCAGTTAGGAGCTTCTGAGGTGTACACATTGGCTTTGTGTTGATCTGTGTTCCTTATTTCTCGTGGGGTCTTGTAGTTTGAGAATGACATTAGCGCTGGAGATTCTAGTGATGTTGGTCTGTGTCTGGAAGGTAGTAGTAGAGATGCGGTTGTACTCAGTGCTTGGCTGTAGACAATGGATAGTGTTGATGTTGCCGCGGCAGATGGAGATGGAGGCATGAAGGTAGGCATAGGGTCGGGTGGTTTTCGGTATTAGGGTGGTGTTATGTGACATCACTTCATCTTGCACCGTTGGTTGTTCTAGGAAGTGGACTCCCATGTGATTGGTCCAGAGCTGCAGGTTGATGGTGGGGTGGAGCTTGTTGAAATCGTGGTGGAATTTTTCCGAGACAGTCATCTCCTCCCATGGGTTCAGATGATGAAGATGTGATCACTGTAGTATAGGCATGAGAAGGCGTAGAGCGAATGGAAGTTTTGTGTCCAGGTCAGCCATAAAATATTGCAATATTTGGGGCCTATGCATGCCATAGCCGGTGCCACTGTATTGTAGAGAATATATCATTGTATCAATTTGAAATAGTATGTGTGTCGAGAATAAAGGCAACAGAGCTCAGCTTCCAGTTGTTACTGTGGCATCTCAGGGATACTGTCTGACCGCTGTTTCCATCTGTGTGTGGAGTTTGTGTACGAGAGCCTCTAATCCACGGTGGCTAGGATGGTGTTCGTGAGGTCACAATCATGACTCTGGTGTAGGTATAGTGCTGGGAGTGTTGATGGGTGTGGGTATGAGGTCCACTATTCCAGACAGTCTTTCAGTGAGCAGATGCCACATGCCCAGATGAGAGGTGTTCCAGGATTCCGGCCGTTGTGGATCTTGGGTAGTAGATCGAAATAACCTGGTCGGCGGCTCTAAGGGTATGTGATCCTGTTCCGAGTGTTGTGTGGAGTGACCTGAGTAGATGTTTGCGGTTTCTTAGTGTTTCTCAGGGATGGAGGGAAGTGCCTGTAGAATTGGTTATTGGAGAGCTGATTTCTTGGCGCTCTTTTGTAGTCAGCACCTGTTCTGAGATGACAACAGCACCTCCTTTATCAGCCTCTTTGATGATAATGTCAGGGCGGTTTCTGAGGCTGTGGATGGCATTGCGTTCTGCAAGACTTAGGTTATGAGGCAAGCGATGTTGTTTTTCCACAATTTCTGCCTGTGCACATCAGCGGAAGCATTCAATGTATAGGTCCAGACTATTATTTTGACCCTCAGGAGGAGTCCATGTGGAGTTCATGCATCTGATGAAGTGGGTATTCACCCACAAAAGCTCATGCTCCAAAACGTCTGTTAGTCTATAAGGTGCCACAGCATTCTTTGCTGCTTTTACAGATCCAGACTAACATGGCTATCCCTCTGATAGCTATATAATGGTTAATTTGAGAAAAGATGGTTTGCTGATTCTGTAAAAATAAATACAATAGTTGAAATGCCTAATCCATAACATAAAGCAAATCTACAAAGATTTAATTTGGCAAAATTAATTCCAAATCTATCTGTGGTCATGGGAGGACAGATATAAACAGGCATTCATTTAAAATATGAGTGTCTGGTTCACTGCTGAGTTACTCTAGCTTTGTGCCAGTGTAACTCTGGTTAAATCAGTGGAGATCTTTGAAGGTGGAGAGATGTAAAAATGTATATGTTGAGTGCTGAGGACTGGGGAAACTGGGATCCTAGGGAATTTCCTGAAAGACAAAAGATCAGGCCAGATACATTGGAAAATTTCTATACGTTATTTGGTCAGTTTTTTCTGTAGTTGTTTTGAGGGGAGGGGGTTGTGTTTGTTTTTTGTTGTTGTTGTTTTTGCGGGAGAGGCAAGTGCAGGGGGTCATAGTGCTGTATTTATTTCCACTACTGTTACCATAAAACATCAAAATATTCATCAGTAGCTGCTGGCATTGTGCCGGAAATTCCTAGCCATGCTTGCATTGCTGATCAACTCATGAGTGTTTCATGAAATACAATGTAATCCAACCAAATGGCTGCATTGACATAGTCTGTATCAGGAATGTGGCATGAGTATACGTTTTGTACAGCCTATGATGTTGCTCACTCTAATTAACGTTTCTGGTCCATGGAGTAACGTACCTGGAATGTCTCGCTTTTGTTGAGACATCCTGTTTTTCAGCCATTCTAATGATTGTGACTCACTGACCCACAAGCATATCCAGCATGTATAGACAGGACAACTGCTAAAACAATCTGACAACTTCCACATTAAAAACCAACATCCCTACCAGCTGCCAAAATTCTCCCTTACACACCCCAACCACAGTTTCTCCCACTCCTCTTATCTAATCAAACCTTCCTACATCTCCAGTGATAAGCGCCCAACCGGACAATGTCTCCAAGTAGCCAAGACCTTCCTATAACTTTCCTCTATAAAACTTTACATCCTTATTGTTATTTATCACTTACAATTTGTATTGAGATAGCAATCAAGATCAGGGTCCCATTGTGCTAGATGCTGTACAAACTCATCATAAGACAAGACTGCTGCTCTGAAAAGCTTTCAATCTACAATCTCATGATCTTCAACATTATTATAAATCAGTCATTGAATCAATAGTAAAATTCCTGTTGCCTTAAAACTGGAGAAAGATCATACCATTCAGTCCCTATACCGCTCAAAGTTAATCATTTCTAATCTCTGTAGTACTTCAGTAATACAACTTAACTTCTGATTTATGGTGCATACTTATTGTGTAACATGTATCTTATGATGTTGGATTTGTGATCACTTGGCATTAACTTGTATAGTCTTTTGGAACACTAGTACCTAAAGAAACACAACTGAAGACTTCAAATACATGATGATAGCTCCCACTGGATACTCTTGAACACGTTGACATTTTTATCATCACTGTAATCATTCTGCAATGAAGCCTCTATTCCTGATTGTTAGCAATCAAGTCCAAAAATAAGTGCCTTCCATCCATAAGATGGTACATCTATAGGTTAATAGTCAGGTCACCCTGCAAAGCTGCTTAATTCTGTAATCTTTTGACAGTGGTTGATTTAAGAGGATGTCTCATAGGGCCATGATGTAAAAGGAATAGCATGTGAAGTGGTTTATATAGTAATTAGCATAAAATACTATTCATGAAAAATGGGTCAATTTCAAAATCCAAAGTGTTTGCCTTTTCCAACGGTTCATAAGATTTCTGATTGTGAATTGGATGGTATAGCATAAAGTATAGAAGACATACACATCCCTTATAAAAAAGCATAGCAAATAGGTGGGAATGATGATCCATTACAGAAAAAAATACAACCAACAGGTTTAGCCTTCCATAGAACTCCATGCTATATAAAGAAATGGGGAAAGAGGTGGGGGTTATTTTTTTCAATTTCTGGCTCAAGAAAACAAACTAAAAAACCATCCTCTCCTTCTCCTCTACTGTCACTTTTGTGATGATCTATTGTATTGCCTAGATGATTATTCTTCACCATCTGGTTAACCTTATCAGCAAGGCACTAGAAAACAAATCCTATGCAGTACAATTTTATCTATACCTCAGTTATCCTGATCACAGGCAGTTACCCAAAACTATGACAAATTGTTATGGAGACTTGAAATGTGCTGCATAAACCACTTGTGACTGAATTCAACTAAGGGTTGCTGCACTTTGCAACAAACCACATTGTGTGATGCAGTTGGTGATGGTAAAGAGACAGCATGATCTAGTGGGCTGAACATATAGTTGGCGTGATGGTTTTAAGGGATATCTCAGAGGGTCTGCAGGCAAGGGTAAAGTTTTTCATACACAAAGAGCAAAACATACATTCAAGCTGGTTGACTTTGATTTGTGATTAAACAGCAAGAAAGAAAAAGCAAATATAAATCTTCATGAGAGAGCACACAGTACGTTACTTACTCTATAGCAGTAATCTTGGAATGACTCACAGCAATGCCCACACAGAAAGAGTCTCCTTACATGTTAAGGAACAGCATAAGGAAAATGGAACAAGATACTCCATACAATATCCACCACAGAAGCACAGAAGTAACTGTAAGTGACTTGTCAGGAAGAGATAGTACATATCTGAGGAATACATTTCTCTCAGTCAGACAGTACATTCTGTGAAATCAAAGTCTCCTAAGCAATTCAGCAATTAGAACTGACTCTTCCCAGTAGGGCTACCAAAGTACTAGCACAAACTCATATAATGCCAGCAGGTGAGTGTCAACTGTCAACAAGAACTGATTGGTTCTTCTAATTCCTTAGGAAATAGAACTTCTCTTGTTGGAATAGTGATTTCATTTTTTGCTGGCTCGTCTAGAAAGCACCACTGTGAGAGCTAGAAAATCATGAGGCCTAATTTCTGTTCTGCTATCTGCAAAAACACAGGTCCTTGCACATGCAAAGCACTGCACTAATTTTAAATAGTATTAGCTAAATGCTTCTAAAAAACTGATTTAGAAATCAAGTCATAAGATTTTCAGAGCTTCCTGCTTCTATTCCGGCAGAAATATCGCAGGCCTTCCTGATTTTATATTTATAGATCTTCTGGTCCCACCAGCAAAAATTAGAAGAAAGGAGAGAAAGAGAGAAAGTGTATTAAGTAAACTTTCTCAAACCTTAAAAGAAGGTTTGGTTTTGTATTCAAAAGCTGATTGTTCTAAGGAGTGACAAATGTTTGGGCTGGTTCTTATTTTATCCAAACTGGTTCACCCAGGGCCAGTGCAAGGATATTTTGGGCTCTAGGCGAAACTTCCACCTTGCGCCCTTTCTCCGATGTCCAGCCCCAACCTTCCTACGGCCAAGTTCCCTCCCAGGGGCCCAGATGTTCACAAAGTGCAGGGGGCCGGGGGGGGGGGCTACAAAGAGGGGTCATAGGGAGGCTCTTCCAGGGGGTGAAGGTGGCAGAGAGGGGGCTGCACAGGATTGTTGCAGGGGGTGCAGGTGGCCAAGAGGTGGAGGGGATGGGGGTGTAGTGGCAGGGAACAGATTGCACAGAGGCAAAAAGGGCTCATTGCGGGGGGTGCAGTGGCAGGGAGGGAGTGGCACAGGAGAGAAGTGAGCAGGAGGGGATTGTTGCAAGGGGTTGGTAAGCAAGGAGGTGTCTGTGCCCAGGGTTGTTGCAGGGGGGTGAAGGTGGCAGGGAGGGGTTTGCACAAGGGAGGAGTGGGCAGGAGGAAGATGGTAGGCGGCGGCGGGGGTGGGGGAGTCCCGAGGTTGATGCAGGGGTGAAGGTGACTGTGGCTGGCTTGAGGGGTTGTCAGGTGGAGGTTGCCAAGAGGCAAAAGTGGCAGGACAGCGTGGGTTGTTGGGGTGGGGGGTGCACAGGAGAGAAGGTAACTGGTCAGTGGGTGTAAGTGGGTGTGGCACTGGTGGGGGGGGTGCCCAGGTTGCTCCCACATACGCCATTCCCCAGGCCAGGGACTGGACCTGCCCACCCCACAGCACTCTGCGGGCTCGTGCGGCTCCCCGCAGCCCGGCTAGGTACCTTGCAGGTGGAGTAGAACCCAGCTTCTCTGCCCAAAGAGCAGAGCACAGCTACGCCTTCTTCCCTGCGCCGTGGGCTGAGCTGGGCTCCCCACCACCCCTGGGGCTCTCAGCGGTGGCACAGGCAGTCAGCATCCCCATGCCCAAGCCTGCTGCCGCCGCCACTGAAAGCCCCGGGGTGGCAGGGAGCTCAGCATGGCCCGCAGCGCAGGGAAGTAGGCGCAGCTGCTAGCGCTAGATTCTCCCCTTCCCCACTCCGCGGCCGGCTGCTCCCCCGGGGAGAGGGACTGGCCGTGCCACGGGCGGCCCCTCTGGAGCCGGGAGGCAGGGAGCAGCCTTGTGCTCCGCTGTTTAAAAAAAAAAAACTGGGGGGGCACCGCTTTTTAGCACCCCCAACCACTTGGTGCCCTAGGCGGTTGCCTAGTCTGCCTAGTGGTTGCACTGGCCCTGGGTTCACCCAGCTCTAAATAGTTGAAACAGTAGTTTGAAAAAAAAAATTATTTGTATCTCTGATTTATTGATGCATTATAATATACACCACACAAGACTATAAACGGCAATGGGACTTAGTCATGTAAACTAATATACAGAGCTTCTCCCTCCAGAGGGCACTCCTATAAGAACTAAGGAGCTGACTTTGACCTCTGTCCTGACTCCCACCCATAAGTGGTGAATTGGCCCATAAATAAGTCACAAGGAGCCAGGGGAGAATTCCTCAGTGTGATCACTGTAGGGCCAACATAAGCAGTCCTGTATTGCCTCCTAACTGAGCCTTAGCATAGGAGGTATGCCATGGGTAGAATGGGTCAAGAGGGGAGCCTTAAAGCTCAGTACTATGGAGATTAGGATGTACCCTGCATACATAGACACCCCAGAAAAGGCTGCATTAATTAGAGCAGTCCCCACATCTGCACTAACTTATGCTGGGGGCTGTTTTGGACCCAGCCCAGAGACTTCAGGCAGAACAAAGCTGCGTGGCATAAGGCAACATTTGCTCCCACCCCAGACTCTGCTTTATGTGCTGCTTCTCTCAGGACAGCCACATCACAAAATCTGACGCCATGTGCTGTGTATGTTATAGAGAGGTGTATCGTATAAGGTAGGCAATTAATGTACCAAGCAGCCTAACAGTCATAGAGCACTCTCCTTTCTAGAAATAATTACGCAAATACTTTTTTGACAAAGACTTGGCACAAGAAGAGTTGAAAGGACAGTTTTATATACAGAGACACAGTCATATGCCCTTGGGTCTGCTAGTATTCAAATTCTTGGTCAATCATGCAGTATAACTTTACTGTTAATATACTGTTTTTAGAGAAGGATAACGGTACCCAATTATGGTTTATTCCTTACCAGAGCTCAAGAACTACCTTAAAGGACCTCTGCACATGATAACATTAAATTTGTTGTACTGAAGTAATGACATCATAACTAGCCAGTGTTACAGCCTTTCCCTCTCATACCCACAGAATGCCAAGAGCTTTCAAAATGCATTACCATGCAAATATCTTGGGTGCCTTTACTACACATTTATACTGCAGGATAATCAATAAATTATTATTTCAATATTTATTGGAATCTCAGAATAAGAAAGAAGACAGATTACACAAATCCATCTTAGTTGATTAATGGGTACTCCAGCAAAAGCCATACACTGATAGAGTGGGTCAGTATGCAGACTATATTACTGAATATTTCAGCTAGGTTGTAAATATAGTATCTGTTTCTCTTAGGGACTGTCACACTGAGTGCAGTATAAAAGGCAATAAATTTCAACAGATTAATTAACTCTTTGGTTACTGAGGCTGTGTGTCACCTATCCTGGCACCTAATAAAAAATCCTTTAATGCCAAGACATAAAGAAGGGCCTCTTTGGAAATGAGTTATTAACAGCATTTCGTGAATAGATGGAGAAATTGTAGCCCAGCCATTTAAGTGTCATAAAGTGCAGCAAAGGCGGCTGGAGGCCTCTGAGGGACGCCAGGCAATACCATAACAATCAAATCTGAGATGGAAGAGGGATTGAGCTGTCCACTCAGAATTTTTATATTGTCAAAGAGCAGCGAGGAAATAATGTGATCAAGAAGTGAATTAACCTTGTGTGTGAAAGGAAGGGGATGATCTGATGGGAAAGGCAGTAAAGTAAAAATCACTCCATAATGCCTACATTGCAGGCAGTCATGAGGGGCTCCTAATGTCTGCAGGCTATCAGAGAACAGATCCAACCCTCTAAGTACCATAAACCCATTACCTGCATTAGTCTGTAATTGGAATATATTTAGTCGTGCTTTCCAAGTTCTTAGGGGTCCCAGTGTTGTAAGTCCATAGAGAATCAATTTCTATAAATGCTCTATCTTTCCATACTCTTGAAAAGAACACAGACATTTTTCTGGGGCAATTAATACTCAATAAGGGATGAAAGACTTATGTGCAGTATAAAATTTGTATATATTTCCATATCATACTATAGCACGTAATCTAGTTTCATGAGTGTCAACTCTCTAAAACCTCTCCTGGCATTTCTAGTAAATACTAAGCTGCAGAAAGTCTCACTATCAGAAATGGAATTCATGCAACCCCACGTGAGCACTGTATCAAGGCATACTAAGCCTAACAAAGTTGATTTGACCTAGATGTCTTCACTAGGCACAGGCACAAGGCAGTGAAAATCATATATTTGTGTCATGTTTGTATATCAATTCTTTACACACACAAAAGACAGTATCCCTCCAACACAGCTTATTGCTTATGGAAGTGACGTGTATAGAAAGAGTAGATTACATATAATGAGCACGATTCTCCTCTGTGTAAATCAGAAAGAACACCACTGAAACCCAGTGTAAATGAGAAAACAGTCAGGCTTAATGAAGCTAGGTCTACTTAGAACAGCCCATAAAAGAACTGATGGATTATGTATATGGTGCGTCCACCTCTGATATTTTGTGTGCGTAGAAACTTTCCCCCCTTCATAATGACACTCCACTTCCTCTTGAATTATATCTTCAGAAACTCCACAAAACCAGTGCTTGTAACATCACAATGAACTACCAACGAACACCTACACAGCTGATTGTGGCATCACTGAATCAGGCAGAAGCAAAATGTACATTTAAAAGCCCTCTCTTTACACATCACTTTCTCAATAATGTGATGGGGCAAAGCCATATGGCTACAGTAAAGTACTGAGAAACAGGTATGTTAGCCTATTGGCATCCCAGGGGTGGGCGGGCGAAGCCCGCCCACTTCTAAAGGACCTC